>NW_006911895.1:540539-698098 GCF_000338995.1 Bipolaris sorokiniana ND90Pr | reverse complement strand
AAAGAAAAGTAGGGTATAGAATAAGCCGAAAGTCACCCGAAACAGTCTCTCGCGCTGGCGTGGAGGAACTGCAATAGAGAGGCATAAGAACAGTCTTACAGCTATGGGACTAGCTGTCTACTAAGAGGGGGGTAGTGTAACGATGTTACAACTTCGCCATGTATCGGACCAATCCCAGAGCCGGATCGGAGGTAGTACTCGCCGCCCTCTTCATCAACCACTCGTTGTGAGGTCGGATCCGATTCGGATCCGACTAAGATAAGTATATAAGGAGACACTCCCTGTAGCTAGCTCTGTAGACTTTTGATATCCTTTCGTACAAGGCCTATAGGTGTCTATTCGAATCAAGGCTCGTTTGATGTCCCACGCACTCCCATATGCCTCTGAGTGACACTACCGCCGATACTGATCCGAGTAGTCTTGCCTGCGCCGTTACAATAAAGATCTAAGAGACTAAGAATCAAAAGAGTGATATATATATGATATTCTGACTAATTGCTGACTAATATACCGCTTATATAAGTATAGGCTAAGTACTAGATGTATTAAGAATCTATTATATATATAAGCTAGAGTAGCTAAGACCATTATCACGTGATCTATATATCTACTACTACTATATATATAACTATTAGCTATATAGCTCTATCTACTATAGAGTTCTAAAAGTTCAAAATCTTTTAGAATTTTTCCAAGTATTTAAGTTATTATAGATCTACCTAAAGCTGCAGTAAAATGTCACGTGACACCTATGTAAAAGACTAGAAGATCTTGTTAGAGATATAAGCTACTCAGCTAATCTCTGATAAGATCGATCTATCAATCGACTAGATCGCTATACCCTAGCGATCTATACCATCATACTACTAGTGTATCACGAGTGTATTAGTAGCGTAAGAGATAAATAAAAGATTACGTGTATACAACGTAATCTATCGCTACTAGCTAGTATAAATACTAGTGATAAGAATACTAGATAGAAAGCAGAGCAGATAGCACAGAGCAGATTGCACAGAGCAGATTGCACAGAGCAGACTACTAGTGCAGACAAAAAGATAAGATCGGATCAATCCAATTCTTCAATCTCTCTCCCCTAGCATCATTTCTTTCTTTTCACCCTAGAACCTATCGATTCGCTACCTCTGAGTCTATCGCTAGACAAGTAGACGACTCTACCTCTGAGCTAGCTATAGAACAAGTAGCACCCTCCTTATTTCAACAGATCTTAGCTTTAAAACGCACTAACTTTTATATCTATAGCCACTATAGCTGCTGAGTAATTCTCTTTTAAAAATAATAACTTTTTTTTCTACGTTTTTTTTGTCACCCCACTGTATATCTTACTAGATATATATATATATATATATCTAACTATTACATATTATTTTACTAATATAGAGTAATCTAGGCTGGAGTTTTCAGCAAGATAACGCTACTATCCACTCTGCTAGTAACGTCCAAAGCTGGTTTAGACGAAACCACGTTAAGCTTTTTCATCATCCGCCCTACAGTCCTGACTTAAATCCTATAGAAAATATATGGGGTATACTTAAAAATAGACTATCTAAACTACCTAGTAGTCTATTAGGAAAGGGAGCTAGTGAAAGAGATATAAATAGCTTTATTAAAGCTATTAAGCAAGAGTGGCAGAAGATACCACAACAGAATATAGATAAAAGTATTCTATCGTTACCAAGACGCTATCAGGCTGTAGTAGATGCCAAGGGGTGGTATACTAAGTATTAGTAGCTAGCTATTGCCTATCTATTCTAATATATTGTCTAAAGTCTATATATATATATATCTTCTACTTTTACTAAGTACTATAACTATATATTATATATATATTATTTATAAGTCTATCAGTCTATATATACATAATAATATATATAAATATCTAAAAATAGCAGCGCGAAAAATGCTAATAAAGTAGTTTGATTTTTTCCCTCTAGATTCACGTCGATATTACTAAGCAGATATGCTTACTAATGACACTATTGTACTACTTATATAAACTTCTAGATATTCTCTATAATATATTTTTTTCTTACTACTATAGCTTATATAGCCGCCGAGATATATTGTTTTAAAAACATTAACTTTTTCGAGTACGTTTTTTTTTGTCCCCCCCTGTAGATGAACGTGTTATGTTAACGTGCAACGCTTTCTTCCTATATGTGCAAAATCGATCTCTCCACAGAAATGTCACTCGTCTTCACATGATCGTTGTCTAGTTTCCATTTCAATTTCTGAAATAGCCACATCTCATAAAATTAAGGCTACCTTGCTCACATCTGGCAAGACTCAATCAAACTCTCATTACCCACGTGATTCCGTATTCATGTTCGGGGTTTCCAGCAGCCATGCTTGGTGCCCTGTACCAATACTTCACGCCTTCCTTCTCACAAGCTTCATCGCTCCGCTGGACAAAGTACGCAAGATGACCTTCGAACCTCTGACAAGGGTGCGAGCTCCGTGACACTTCAGCCGGAATTGCTACTTTCACCTTTACCTTCGCCCTCGCCCTCGCCCTCACCTTTGTGTCTATATTAGCTCCATCCTCTCTAAGGATAGATCAAGACTTACGTGAATTCAACAATGCTTCATTGGCCTCTTGCGCCCTCCTTTTCGTGTCCATTCGTGCATTGGTGCGTGCAAAGTAGGATGAAGTATCATGTTTGACAGCGTATCGGATGGCTTCGATATGGGTCATCTGCGAAGTGAAGGGATCATAACTGTGCATGTCCCAAGAATGCGGAACAACAGGCTTGTGAGCACGTTCATTTGCTGCAGATTGATCATCGGTGCTAAGTTCGGAAGCGGGCATCTTCTTCTTATTTTTCTTCTTGTTTTTCCTCTTCTTCTTTTTGGGTGTCTCGGCTAAGGCGTTCTCAGACTGGGCGGCAGTCTCTCTATCAGGTGTATCTTGCGGACGATCTGAAGCGCCAATGTTGTCGTCAGGAGCAGAGTAAGCATCAGTTGGTTCATGAACATCATCTCCAGCTAGGGTTGAAGTGGACGAGCACAGTGAAAGAGATTGACGAGGATTCGTAACTGCTTTAAGAATTATTCCATGATGTACCTAGTTTCAGGTGCTTTTGAACCTACAGGACTGATCAGGTTCAGATTTCTCTGTAGACGGAGTTGGAATGACCAGCAATGATGTGAATGGCTTTCTGTCTGATCCTGTTTCGCATTCCGGTTCGTGAGTAGCAGGAGTAGTAGAATCTTTGTGGGAAGACTTTGCTTCATCATGAGACTGAGTGTTGGGGGAGATGGCTGTCTTTGACACAGAAGTGGAACTCAGTACCTGTGGCGAGAGGGGAGACTTAGAATCGAGTTGCTGCTCAGGCTCGGTTGATAAGACCTGCTCGACTGCTGGATATTGGACACTCTCATCTGCCTTATTCACCTTCTTTTGATTGTCTTCCGTATTAACGTCAGTAGACTTCGCCTTAGTTCGGCCTTTGGACTTCTCCATCTCCTCAGGAGTATGCTTCTCGGTTTTTGCACCAGCTGCATCTACATCAAAGTGTGCTTCTCCGGCTATGGATAAGTTGGCTGAACCCATGGACGTATCAAGCTCTCGCTGTGGATCTGTGGCAATCTTCGCTTTCTTCAAAGATACAATCTTATTGGCCTTGACCTTGGCAACTCGATCAGCCTCCTCCTTCTTCTGCTGCTTCTTCTTGGTCTCTTTTTCCTTCTTTGCTTGCGCCTTGTTCTTTGTCGCGAATGGATGGAGGGACTGCATTTGCTGAGCTCCGGCTTTTTTGACTGTGTCAGTTGGAGTCGGTTCGACAGGAGCTGACATGGTTACGCTCTGTTGTGCAAGAGCAGCTTCTGTATGCGATGTGTCTGGTGTTACCTCTTTATCCTGGCTGTAGCTTTCCCCGGTTTCGGGGGCTTCTGGGATACTTTCAGTATTTGACGCTACAGTTTTTGGTTTCTCAGGCTCCAAGTACGTCTCTCGAGCAGCATCGGGCTCGGGCTCTTCAGCCATGACTTGGGATTTGGGTCTGTCTTGTAGTGGGTTCCCGGAGATAACTTGTGAAGGTAGAGCGACGGTACCATGGTCCACAGTATTTGCTTGGTCACGGACCTCTGGTTTTGGTTTCATTTGTGTAGTTTCAGACTGCACTTCTGACGCGGAGTCAAAGCTATTGTTGTTCTTTACTCCAGTATCAGGAGAGTCATCCTTACCCTCGTTTCCTGCTCCGGGGATCGATGTTCTCGTATCGTCACTCTGTGGGATTTGGGTTGACTTTTTTCCGAGACAGGTATCGGTATCAATGGGTAGGGATGTGGAGCAAGATGTCTTGTCTTTGTTTTGAGCACTATCCAATTGGCTAGACTGCTCAGGTGGTTGTGCAATCGATTCTCGTCCCTCGTCTGCCGCATGACACACCTCTTGGCCGGGATTTGATGGTGGAACAACTTGAAATTCGGTTGAGTGAGTATTTCCAACACTCTGATCATCCGCTCTGCAAGATTCGTCGTTCTTGGTAGTGGCTGGAGATATTACATTAACTTCCGGTTCTTCATTGGCCTCTGGTTCCTCATGTATGGAAGGCTCCTTCTTGAATGGCGACTCGCGGTTGTTTTTACTCCTAGCTTTCTTTGCGGGAGACTTCTGTTGGCGTTTCGAGTTCTCCGATTCAGGAACGCTAGTCTCTATATAACTGGCGATGTCTAACTGTGCAACAGGCTTCTTTGGCAGGCCGCTTCTAGCATCCTGGGGAGAATACAATACCACATCTCTTGCTTTAGCCATTACATTATCGGCATTAATGGCAGTACTCTTCTCGTTATGGGATAGATTGGTCGTAACACGAACATGACTATTAGCTGCCTGGCTTGTGCGTGGGTAATCAGAGTACACTGTCGGGGGTGGCTCTTTCTGATAGAACCGCCTTGGTACTGAGACTGTCGGCCGAACCTCGCCGTTTCGTAGCTGAGGGACCAATTTATTGATAGTAAGAGCCACCTTCGCATCAGCGCATGATGCAAATCTACACACGTTAGCTAGTCCAGAATACTGAGGAACGATCTACTCACGTGGCAAAAGCATGGAAGGGACCTTTTCCTGGATTATATCTCAAAGAAATCGTAGTAGGAGTGATTCCAATCGTCTGTTCAAACAGCTGCAGAATCTCGCTTTCGCTGACATCCGGGGGCAGATCTCCAATCCAAAGCTCTTTGACAGTAGCATTGTTAGGGCCAATCCAGGTGTGGCCACATCCAGAAACGGAATCGCCTGTGATGTTCGGATCATCTTCTGATTGACGTCGTCTGCTGCTGGTATCGTTATAGCGTGGGCCTGTCGGAAGCATATGGCTATGACTACTATGGACTGAACGGCCACTTGAAGTGGACATCTTTCGACCTCGGTGCTGCGGAGCTGTGAAACCGTAGGGCCCACCTTTTTTTCCCGTATCACCGTACGCTTGCCCGGCGCTAAACTTGCGGTTGTTGCCATTGTACGGATCATAGAGTTGATTTGCGCCTGAATGATTGGAACGGCGAGGTATCGGTGCTCGAGGATCTATGCCTTGGGAACCTATATGACCCGGGAAGTGCATATCCGTCATCTCACCCATCAACATTGGCTGTGGTCCTTGTGGATCGCTGAGATAAGCTAGGTTCATCTGCATTCCTCGTGCGACACCTGGTTGGTAGCCTGTGTGCCCCCGAGACGCTAATGCGGGTTCCATGGTCTGGACAGGATATCCTGGATGAGGCATCATCAGTGGCCCCAGCAAATAGGGATTCATTGTAGGATCTGAAATCATTGGGGTAGGCATCTGCGGGCCACTAGCCATTTGGACCGGAATGTACTGAGTCGATTGTATTCCAGGTATTCCAACAGGATCCCGCCGCGGATACGGTCCAGAAACTGTACGGCTTTCGTTCTCAACCCAACCTTGCGGCTGGCTGTATAGTCCAGAACCCAGATTTCGACTACCCTTGGGTCCTTTCAAGACTTGCGCACGTGTATTCTGAGACTCCATAGATACGACTATCGTGCGCTCCATGCCGCTGTATCTTGTATGCCTTTGGAATTCATCTGGCTGTTGCGGCACATAGGGTGTAGCACGTTGGGATAGCGGTTGCAATCTTGACTGATCTGACGTAGTGAGGGTTGTAGTAGCTGTGCGACCAGTCTCATCTGGTAAGATCTCTGTCAATTGTATCAGCCTTTTTAGTCTGAACCACCACTGTTTGCGGCGCTTCTTACCGGCTTTCTTGCTGTCGGGTTTCGCAACTGTGATAGTTGTCACTTTTGCCTCACCGACATCTTGCTGAGCCCCAAGAAAAAGTTGCTGGTCTCGAATTGAATCTAATGCAGCGTTGTTGGCCAAGTTGGAGTCGTTCCAGCTGGCAATCAAGATAAAGGCGACGTGCCAGAGGAACGCTCGAGGAAAGGAATTGAGTTCGCCGAAGACAAAGATCTGATCGAGAGCTGTGAGTGGATCATTGAGATCGTACACATTTCCGATATTGATGCCGGTGAAATCAAGTCGATCCGGATGCTCTTGAGCCCAGTCCTTAGCAAATCCATCCGCGGCATATAAGGTGTCACGCGCGATGAAAGTAAGCATCTGCTCGCAGAATTGCCTGCCCTCGACAAAGATGTCTGCAGCATCCCAGAGATCCTCAACAGTCCAGCGTTGGTTGGGGAATATACACAGGCATTGATCTTGACTGTAGTTAGCGACTAGTTTGTACGCTCTTCGCACACCAGTATACTCACTCTTGTATTTGATCTGCCAGTACCTTGCAGCCTGTACCACAGCTACAGGATCGTTCGTACTGCGCACAACGGTAGGTATAAGGCCTGAGCCTATCAGACGGTGGGCTTGCGTTCCAAGCTCGGTAGAAAAGTAAGCTCGTCGTACACCTGGCAAAAATCTCGCGTCTCTAGTCGCATGTTGAATAGAATCAACGGAGTCGCCCATGTTGGTAACAGTGGCAGTGGTCATTGCTTGGGACTTGTGCCAGCCTACTCTAGAGCAGCAGATGGGATAGTCAGTTGAGGGTCAGACTCTTCCGCGACTGAGAGATGCAGCAAATGATGCTGGCTTACGAAGGAAAGGGCGTGCTTGAATGGATATCTGCGGGGAAACAGCAGTTCCAGTTGAGGAAAGAGCGGCCGCAGTGCAAAATGCAATTGTGGGTCTCAATGGAAATGGAGCTGAGGAACGGGTAACATTAGAGAAGAAGTATGAGTAGTAGGACAAATGTTTGTTTACGATTGCTTCAAGTGGAAGAGGCAGGCAGATTCTACGCGCCAAGAACGAGGCAGAGGTGAGGGTCGAAGTGAAAGTGAGCAACGCACCATCACTACATCCCATTGGTCGAATCATGCGCCCCTTGGAACCATGATTCACAGATATTATGTAGTTTCTGCCTATCATAGAGGCGCTTGGTATGAGAAGTAATGAACATGGCTAGAGAAGAAGACTGGACATTTGGAAGTGAAGCGGTATGGAGCACGGAACAAGCAACGAGAACTGCCGCACCCACTCTTTGAGAATAACTAAGAAATCTCTTAGAAGGGATACTTTACATATACAGATGTATGGATCAATCTCTGATGAGAGACGCAATCACCCGTCGCTTGGAAGCAGGTCGCGTTAGTCATCAAGCGGTCGAGCTGTGAGGAGACGAAAGGCCCAGCAGTACCTTTCAAATAATTCTCTCTGCTGAAGTTGACGTACGACTCAGTTTACAGTGTTCTGAGTCGATGCAATAGGTATAGTGCAAATCAATCTATCCTACTCTCCCTACGCGCTGTCTTTCTCCTTTGACACTGAGCGTACCAGCTTCATGATTTCACTTTCGTTTTCACCAACGACTGTCTATCTTCAGTAATCTATTCTCACAATATAGGTTCTCACGCTGTCATGGGTCAAACTTACCCGCCTTGCCCTGGTTCCAATCCACAACGAGCGGTCGTTGGAATGTCGCGGCATCAGCCTTCAGCCGTCGCATAGCATCGGTCTCGCTCTCTGCCCCACTGATGACTTTTCCTGCCGCGCTTGGTCCGCCTAGGTAGTCCAGAATGTTCTTGAGCTGGTCGGTGGTAGGTGGGGCCTCTGTAACATCGAGCTCGAATTCTGTGCGCTCAGCCTTGTCTTGGGCTTGGTGAGATGATGCCTGATCTTCGGTTGCATGCGCAACAGATTGCGCATTAGCTTGTTTGAGTAGGGTGAGGACACGCGTTGAGGCTTGGTTGGAAGGCGCATGGAAGAGAGTTACGACATTCTTTGCGCCGTGCTAAAGAAAAGTCAATGAGTAGCTCCCAATGAATTACAGGCATCAATTTACCTCTCCAAATAGTCGCTTGAACATATTTGCAGTGATGTGTTCTGATGCCGAGCTGGTAGGTTTGCAAATGAAGTCGAGATGGTGCTTTGGCAGCTTGAGTTGAGGTTCGGGTGTGACGTAGATCGTCTCGCTTGTGCCTACCCCATCTGCCGGAGCTCCTGCGGAGACGTTATCGACAAGAGATCGATTGCACTGCTGCCTAGATGCTTAATCATTGGTCACCGTAGTCATGAATGTATCAAATCGAATGATATTGAATACGAGAATCATGTCTAGTATCCACAAAAGACCATCAGTAAGAGTAGGCAAATCAAACAGATAATTGATTGCAATCAGCGAATAGAGCTGAGCTCTAGATCAGCTATTTTGTAGGACTGTGGCGAAAGTAGAGACAAAATCCATCGCAAACAAGCAGTATGACAAATATCACAAATATGGAACATGAACATGGAATCACAAGCATCTGGATTTCGTGATGCAGCCGTGCAAAAAGCAGAATATACATTTACGCCATGAATATGCCCCCATCATCCCAAAGTGTGGGATCATGCTTCTGCAAAGGAACGTGCCGTAGCGACGTCCGTGATTCCCACTCCCTCTGATCCAGAGTCATAGCTGTACTGAGGAAACCGAATTCATGACCGTATTCTCTAGCTCATCGTGCTCATTTCATGCGCCCTTCCTCTCATGCTTGGCTTATGAGGTGGGGTTAGGGTTCATCTGCTTTCCGTCAGCATCTACTCGTCATGAGTGCTTTCGTTCTCAACGGACCTTGCGCTTGCCACCGGTCATGGTGACGTTGACGAAACGGCGGGTGTATGTGAGCCTCTTCTTCGCGCGGCCCTTGGGGGTCTTCTTCTTCTCTTGGGGCTCAACCTAGTAGGGTGTTAGATCAATTCTCTTGATTGTGGTCCATAGCCTAGGTCCTGTCATGGTTGCGGGGTCGTCGTTCGACGTAGTGCGTTCGATCGGGACGGCGTGTCTTGATAGGGATGCTTACCTTGGGGGCTGAGTACTGTTAGCAGATATTCATCTTCATTTCAACACAAGCCAAGACTTACTCTGAGACTTGACCTTTCCGGCACGAGCGAGGGATCCGTGAACCTTTCCCATATTTGCGGTTGTTGATGAGTCGAGTTTGTCTGTAGGGTGGCGAACTCCTGTTAGCGGGCGTGTTTCTTGTGTGCAGACGTCGAGTGGAGGGCTGTAGAAGCTTTTTATCGCCAAACCTCGGGTTTGATGCAGTTGTGATTGCGGGGGTTGGCGGTATACGTACAGTTTGCGGGTGCGGTCGCTGTGTGTTGGATGGCTGGGCCGCGACAATGGTGTTGAAAATGCCTGTGTAAGAGCGGACCAGCGGATTAGCCGAGATCACGTGTTATGCTAGCGCACAACTCCATCTCCAACACAGTGACGCAACAGCACTTTATGATTGGGAACATTAACAAAATTTGCACGGATCAATTTCAGGTTCTTCAAATTTCTATGCTGTTTCGATGCTTGGATATTGAGACTTGCTGTGTTTCCAGCTTTGTTGAGATACACAACCAGAGTGCGCCTTCACTCTGCCTGATGATCAATCAAATAAGATGATGCTGACGAGCCATCGTCTGCTATACTAACATGCTCGGCGAGACTCCAATTACACTCGCATAGCGTGTGGATGCCTCGAATAAACCGCTGCAAAAACTCGATACGCAAAGCTATCGCATTCCAGTCGTACTACCAAATAGGTTTCGGCCTAGTCCCAGCCGGATATCCCCGCCGCCGATCGCATGATGCGCATGATGCGTCCCGTAGCTTCCTTTGGACGCGTCGGTGTTTACCTCAACCACCACTTGACTGACAGCTCACTGTCTCCATCCTACACTTGATTATCCTTGTTCCTGCCCTCCAGTTGCACAGTTTCAAGTAAAGTTATAATGCATCTTCAAAGCACCCTTCTGGGCTTTATCGCCCTAACTACAGCTACTAACGTCCCATCACCACAACACCTCTTCGCAAATCCTTCGGTACCCGAGAAGTCCAACTACAAGATTCCTACTGTCCATGAATCCGCCGTCCAAGCCCGCAGAATCATGCGCCTGGAGAACATCGGCACACTCTCCACCATTTTCCCCAACGCGCCTCACGCCACCGAGCAACGACCCTCTGAAGTGGCGGGCACGCCCATAGGTCTCATGGACTATTTCGGTGACTGCGAACCTGAGTCCGGCAACCCGACCATTCTCGCCATCACCATCGCCACATCTTTCAAGAACGTCGACGCTGGGTCCAACATCACGCTGAGCATGCGCTGGCACCCTCAAGATAATAAGTGGCGCAGTCCCGCATCGCTTCCGCGCTTCTCGCTCATAGGCCATTTGGAAGACATTGATATGGATGCTGTAGAGAAACTAGGCATGACAGCTTGCTTTGTCAAGAAGCACCCCGATGCTGCGTGGTGGCTTCCAGGCAACAGAATTCATGAGAGCAAGTGGGTAAGGCTGGTCGTTGACGATATTTACTGGATCGGAGGTTTTGGAGACCGCGCATACATTGGCTGGATTCCCAAGGAGGAGTGGTTCAGCGTTACCCAGGATGAGATTGATGGCGTTCAGTTGCCGGGTGAGAAGAGCAGTGCTTGGGGTACCTTGAGCAGTTGGTTCGGCCTTGGTCAGCAAGAGCAGGGTTTATTTGAGTTGTAGGGCTGTTGATGATTAATGACTAGATCATACATCGGACATGAGAAGTTGGTGGAAATCAAGGGCTCTGCTTATGATTCCCGTAGCATGACGTTATTTACGGACTCGATAGTACACGATTTGATTGTTACCCGACATGTCATTCTGCCTCTACTTTCCTAAGTCTTCCGTACATATCGTCTGGATTGCACCTGTTCCTATCAACTACTCAGCAATACTATACTTGCCTACGACGTCTTCATACTGTGTTGCCACCAGGCTCTCCGTTGAAAATCGCGTCATTATAGATTTTCATATCACTCGTTGCATAATATCACCATGCGGACTTCAGCAAAAATGAATTCTTTTTTTCGCAATATCGACATGTATTCTGTATTTATCTTATGACTCCTCGCCGTTGTATAAATTTCTACCACAGATTAGATATCCGCTCTTCAAACACTATTTGAGCGCTCTTTACTACATCTCCACTTTTACATATCAATCCTCACACCCAGGCCCATGAAAACAAGGGGGAGCATCCCTCGTCCCGCACGAGCAACATACCGATTCGATTCAATCCAAAGGGGAAGAAAGAAGAATCCGACTTCGCTATATCCATCCCAATATGTCTTCCTCAATCCCTCGCCCCTCCTTCTCTAATATATCATTTTTCTCAATCAGTCTCACTTGTACTTAAGAACCCACCTTATCATCCTGCACAAAGCTCTATCTCACCCTGCCCTCTCGCATCCATACCACCCACAAATATCCATCCCATCCT
Organism: Bipolaris sorokiniana ND90Pr; assembly: GCF_000338995.1. Classification (NCBI taxonomy): domain Eukaryota; kingdom Fungi; phylum Ascomycota; class Dothideomycetes; order Pleosporales; family Pleosporaceae; genus Bipolaris; species Bipolaris sorokiniana. The sequence goes on along the minus strand of NW_006911895.1, from coordinate 686,320 downwards.
CTCAACACAGGCACTCTACCCCACTCTCCCGCATAACAGCACAATACTTCCACACTACACTGTCAGAAAGAATCCTCTCACTATACAAATTTCCAGCTTGCCAGTGAACTTTGCCATCCGCAACCCTACAAGTGTTATATTCAACGCGCTTACCCCAGCTAGAAGAGCAAAACACAGAGAACCTGTAGCAGACGCGTGGAAATTTTTTAGACTACAGACCATTTCTGCCACGCCTACTTTACGCTTCTCGAGACTGTTCTACTTCTCCCACATATCACTCACAGTCAGAGCTGGGGCTGGGGAAGCTATATATATTCTCTCATTCCAATAATTTGTTTGTTTTTATGTTGTACTATTTTAGCGGAGTTTGTAGAGAGCTTTGGAAAGTGTGGAATGGAAATGATGGAGTGATACAAGCCACTAGTTTCACAATATGGTATGATATACAAGTATTTTCTTTCAGGATACTAAAATTCTTTTTTTTTAAACCACAATGCTAAGGAATTCGCAAGATGGAAAGATTGAATCTCTCTATCACCCTTCTCCAAAAACAAAAAGTAACTCCTAGACTTTAAAGACTGTTTTTGTACGGAAACTAAACTTCTTTTAAAATTTCTAATTTGTAGGAACGAGTTTTTTTTCTTCTTCTCAAGTTTTAGTGCTGAGGAGGCATTTTCTTAACTTCTCCTTGTTTGACCTCTGTACTGATTCTGAGCCAAAAGGCTTACTGTATTTAGCTACTTCAGAGAATGATTGTATAGTCAATACCATCAATATCATACAGGTTTCTACCCATTCGTGAGTTTACGGCACATGAACATGAGTGTTTCTTTTTTTTCTACATGGGGGAAGGGTGAGCATGGAGAGTGGATAGGGAGAGGCAAGAGAAGAAAGGAAAGAAGGAGGGAAGAGATTTGGGCTGCACAACAGAATCGAGCATAATATTGTGAGAGCTTATTGGAATTGTGATAGGAAGTGTAGGGGAGACAGAGAAAATAGAAAATAGAGAATCACTGTACATATCTCTTTGAGTGGACAGATATGGCTTTCCTTTGCTATCTGTCCAGACGACAAGTTTGATATTGCGTCTCTGCACATCTCGCCATTTAGGATTCATTATCTCCTTCACATCGCGTATGTACTCCATCTCCCCCTTATGCACATACTCACCGCCAGTCTTCGTCTTCCAAACGGGCTAGCATGAACGGTGAAGAAATGAATGCCGTATATCTCCATACCATGTATCCGCAAAGACACATAATCTCACGCATGGAGGCTCTATCCGGCCTTACCTAACCTTCCCCTCTTACAGAATTAAAATCGGAAGAGAAAAAGAAGATAGAGATGTGCACCTCCTCATCTACAATACGAGACATGTAAGCCAGAGTACGAGTAAGCCAAGCATCACTCTTGTAACGGCATCAAGAAGCGGCAGTGAAAGTCTGGCCAAGCTTGATCGTCCATCGTCTGACCCGAACCGCTCAAAACTAACTTTGTCATCCATCTTCATCGCACGCGGGTCGAGACCCCCCCAAAAAGAGAAAATGATATCCCCATCTCCTCTCAACCCCAAATTCTGACCGAAAGGAGCAAACAAACCAAAAAACGCTCAAGGCATTTCCCGAACAGAGTCAAAGCAAGGGCCCCCCTCCTTCGAATTCGGGCAGAAAAGAAAAGGGAATTATGGCAAACTCCATCTCAGTCTCGCCTTTAGTACAAAAAAATAATTCCATCATGTAAGATGGCGAAAACGCGCCTACCATATCACGCACCCACCATGAACGCACATAAGCGCGCTCTCACGAGGGAAGGAAAGAAAAAAAGGGCCACCTAATTCCGCATATCCACTCGTATCACGCCCACGTTTTCTCACTGGCAAAAAAAAAGAGAGAAAAAGTAGCAAATCACATAAAAGAACGAAAGGCCCGACCGAAGTTGTTACCCGCGGATGCGCCGGACAACAGCGGAAGAGGTGGGTCGAAAGCTTTCCCCTCGCCTCTTACTTTTCCAGCAAAGGAAAAAAAAAAGGTCCCGCTGCCGCTACGATGCGAATCGTGATAATCCCGCCCATGTTCCCCGTACCATGCCTCTAATCTCTCTCGCAAAAAAACACACGTGTGATGACTTGGAGCGTGCCCCGCTCGGGGGCTTGAGCTGTGCGTAAGTACGTGTGTCGCGGGTGGGTTATCTGATGGATACGAGACTGGGTATGAGTATGGATACAAATTTGGGTATGGGGGAAAGAAAAGGGAAAATGCCATGGTACTCTACTCTAGTGAGAAGTAAAGTACGAAGCAAGAGAGGCAGAGAGGGCAAAAGATGCGCCGAGAGAGACGGTGGTCGGACCTCCCAGCTGACTGTATGGCTTATTAAGGCGAAGGATTGGCTTGTTTACCCCAGTCCCCCCGGTCCATCGCCCACGCCACCTACCCTCCCACATCGTATTCAGCAGATGGAAGTACTATTGTGGCATTTTCTTGTTTGGGGCTGGGTACGGCGGTCTCGATGTTGGGTGGTTGCTTTTCGAGTCAGGTAGCTGTTTTACGCTTCTTTTGTTTTTCTTAGGTTCCTTTACGGACGTAACGGGGGAAATGGATACCGTTATTTCCTTTTTCTTGGGTTCTCCTCGGTAATTAGATGGATGCTAGCAACTAGGGAACAAGGCATCCAGCTTCTCATCGTGTTTTTGGGATTTACTTTAGGGTACCAAAATTGAGCTTAGGGCGGAAGGAGCGGGGGACGTGCGAAGTTGCATTCGTTGGGTCTGTAAGTGATGGCTTCGAGACGGGGGATTACTAGGTGGATTGCTAACTAGTAGAGAGCGCGCCAATCAGATGAAGGGACAGTGAGTATAGGAAAGGATTGCGAGCGACGAGGCGAAAATGGGTACCCCACGCATTTTGCGCTGAGAAAAAACGCCGAGGTTGCTTTTTTCGTCGTGTTTGCAAAGCCTGGCGCTGAGACCACCACGTACCATGGCCTTTCTCGAGGGCTCAGCGGTCAGGTATTGCTAAACAATGCATGAAATTGATTCTATCTTCTTTTTGACATTGCTCCAGCAGTAGTCCGTACCTGGATATCGTACGCTGGGTCGTACCCAGTACCTTGAATAGCGGTGACGGCAGTCACGTTTTGTTTGACGAGGGAATGAGACGTCGTACTAGTTGCAACACCTTGGCTCTGATTACAGCGGAGACAGCCACGAGGATGAGGGGGGCGGGAGCCAGGGACTTCCTCGTAGCAGGAGTAGGAAGCATCCTTCCAGGCCACGCTTCACAATTCCCTTCGGCCGTAACTGGGTACTTTCCAGGGCGAAGACGCTTGACGTCGCAACCCAAGAACAAGATGAGGGGGAACGGCGTGGCACTCCGTCATCTGATCATCACCCGGCTGTCAACAGGCATGATGCTGGAAGAAGTTTTATACGCGAAGATGCTTGGGAAAAGAACCTGAGACGAAACAGAGTTGCGCGATATGCGCGATGCTAGTTCCCGCAGAATAGCCAAACTTTATCGCTCAGCTTCTGCCTTATGAAATTTTGTTTGGTAGCGAGCACCTTAGTGAGGCGATCAACAATCGGACAAGCCCACACCCCTCCGAGAACTTTTTTTTTAAATTCTTCCGCAGAGCATTGTTCTGTCAGCAAGGGTCGAAAGACAGGTCGCGCGCGATGCAAAATGTCCGGCATGGCGCAATGGCGCTTTGAAGCCAGCAAGTAGTCCCACGAGTCGGCCCTTAGGCGTGCGTCTCCATAGTATGTATGTATGCTGACTCAAAGGGACTTCTCTCCGGAAAGTGAGAGATGGTTAGTTTTAGGGTTGCGGATGTGCAGGGACAGGGCCTGGGGGAGGGGTGCTTTGGGCAAGCTAGGATGATCCCATCTGTCATCTGCAGCACGGCCTTGACGTTGATTCCGCATGGAGCCCTAGTGTCGGAGTATTTCCTCGCCTGGCGCTAGAATGCGGTTCATATGCATCGTGGTGCGAACGGACAAAGGGTAGGCATGAGCGTTCGTGGGGCGGTAAGAGGGCGATCACAGCTGTCACGCTGGCGTGAGTGGGATGCTGGCGCTTGGGACATGCTGGTAACGCAGTGGAATGCTCCGACATTGACGTGTCGCCTCGAGTGTCAAAATAGTGAATGTTAATGACCGAGGTTGCTGGTGCTATTGGGCGGGGTGGGTTTTTTGCTCGACCACAGTGCAGCATGATACTCACCGCTCTTGCAGCCAGTGCGAATGCGAACCTCCCATCTCCACAATACACCCGCAATCGATTGGGATCCATGCCCGGCAGCTGTAAGTGTGTAGCAATTCAGAATGCATGGCCGTCGATCGCGGTTCTGACAACCCTACGTACCTTGTTCCATGCCCATTGGAACTGCTCGTCCGTATAGCCCGTTTCGGCGTGCGAATGCCTGAGCTGGGCGCGGCCATGGGACACGCGGCTAACTGGTCGAGGCAACCAAAGGGCCAACGGTCGCATGTCGGTATGGGCGGATTCCTTCTCGAAGGTTGGCATCCAGGGATCATGGCTGAAGGTCGTTGACGATACCTTGTACATACGTGTACCTACTATGCACGTAGTAGACAATGGCCGCGCGCACCGCCGCGGCGCCCGCACGTGTGCTTGCGAAGTGGCCCTAGTCACAGCCAAATCCTAGGACTACGATGGACCGAAAAGATAGTGTAGTAAGAGGAAATGGCGCACATGGAAAAATAAGAGTTGCCAGCCTTGGCTCTGCTAACGCAAGGCTGACAGATTTGGCGCTGGGCTGGTGGCAGCCTACGGAAACTAGGTGATCATGGCGCAGGTGATGTTATTTCGAGCGCATCATCGTCTACCGCTAGGGACAATCACGGGTCGGTTCCGAAGGCCAGCGAAGAAAAAGGGTGCAATTGCTGGCCGTGTTGGCGACCTATAAGACGTGCCAAGTGGCTGGCATCTTACCAGGGGGCTGGTTGGCCTCTCACCCACGCCGCCAGTCCCCAATACTTGAATGCAGCCCTCGTGACGGCAACATGGTACGATGCCTCTTTTTGCACTGCCGTTTCTGTGTAAGCATCTTTGCCTTGGTCGCCGAAGAAGCCGTGGACGCACAGTGACGGCATGCATCGAAGCCGTGCCCTCTGTCCCTTTGCCTCCCTCCCCTCTTGTCCATGACACGCACAGCTGCAGCAGCCATCGGGAACGGGCGTGCGATAGCATCGCAAATGAAGAGCAGATAACAAACAAGCAGTGCGAGGCTGTCCGTGTGGTGACGACCTTTGCATGTCAGCCGCTCCAAGCAAGCGAGGCGGGAAATTGGCAAAGGGGGGAGCAAGAAAGGGAAAATCAGACAGGTGAAACACATTCCACGAGACTGGGAATGGGCCCAGAGCCGCCCCCTCCCCCCCTCCTCCGAACAGATGATGCGCAGATCTCTCTCCAAGCACGATCCACGGGCTTGAACGGATGCACTGATCCACCCTTCTCACCATCAAACCCGATTGGCACACTGGGTGCCTCTTCGACGACGTGGCGCACCTCTGTTCATCTACCTCCCGCGATTGCTTTTGGTGCCCGTCCTCCCAGCGGCTGACCTCGCTTAAGTCCATCACATACGTACTCATACTGTAGTCTGTATGTACGTTACATGCATGCGCGAAATCGTATGTCGCCTGACAAGTCGCAGACTTGCTCCGTGTGTCCTCCGCCCCCCGAAGTGTGTGGCATTGCATTCACTCTCATTTCTTTTTTCCCCGCCGGTTTGTGGGGGTAGGAGAAAGGGGGGAGAGAAGTGTTTGAAAGGGAAAGCCATACAAGTGTTTTTTCTGGGCACTGAGTAGTTAACACGGTATCATATCCGAATCCAAGCTATAGTGATTCAAAAAAGGGAAAGAAAAATATCTCGCTTCCGCCGAACGGTTTGGCAGGATTTGCTTACTTTACTTGTTGCAGTAAGGGTTCCTTCCCCCATCAGACGATTAATGTTTTGCGTTTTACTTTTTTTTGCCCTTTTGGCTACCATCGCCCGAGAAGGCGTAACCGAGCTTAACTTACTCTAACTACTACCTGCAAGCTTGTCGTCGGGCCATGTGGAGGGAAAGCGCCTCCCGAAGGCTTCCTAAGAGTCAAAGCAGTAGTAGCCGCTTGCGCATGCTATGGGCCAAGCCAGAGCTGGGGTTTCAGACTTATTGGATTGCCCCAAATTCGTTATCCAGCAGACCTGGGGCTCGGATTCTGGTCGGGTGAGCATCACTGCGCTCGGGGAATTGTTAAGTGATGATCGTCGCTCTAGCCTCATGCCTTTGTCGTTTGATTCAGAGTACTTGCATACTAGATACATTCAAGTGCAGATGGGGGTGTTGAGGCTCCATGCGAAGCAAGCCACATGCGGCTTTCGTCACATGTGCACTGCGCAGCAATATCGCTATGAATCACCGGTCGCAGAAAAAAAGCGAAGAGTTTTCATTTTTGAGGCGGGGGAGGGGGGCCCAATAGTGCACAGGTTTGAACTTTAGTGTTGTTGGTGGTCCTCGTAGGTGTATGGACGGCTGTAGATAACCAGACATCCGGGAAGTGGTGTGAATGACGACATTAGCAGACAACACATGGAGCTGCAAGTAATGACATGGCCAAGAGGTTAGGCGCTAAGATGACTCATGCGACCTGTATTGCTGACGGCGAAACAAAAAGGCCTCAGGCAGAGAGTAATCAAGTTTAATCCATACAGCTACGTTGCTCAAAGCGCAAGCTCCTAGGCAGTCTATTGTACTTGCGGCACTGAATGCGAGGAAAAGGGGATGTAGCTATCAGCCATATGAACTGATCTCTGGGCTATTTACGTTTACAGTCTCCTTTATTGGGTGTGCCGAAGTCGCTATTGGCATGACCATTGTTGGCCGGTACCCGGACAGCGGTGGGCGGCAGATAAATGAGACCATGAATGCCAGCCCTGATCATAACAGGCTGCATTATGCGGCTGGGGAGCGTAGCATCACAGAACTGGGGGATGCTCAACTGACCCTTTTTTTTCCTTTCCATCGGCCCTCCATGCCTAGCTAATCGTTATTACGTTGGTGTATAAGCCCCGGAAGGTGCAATGGACAGGGGAAGAAGATCGACCGAGGTGGGTCTGGCGAGATATACTTGTATGTACGTAGCCAAGGAGCCGTTGAAGTGACGGAGCCCTCTCGGCGACTGTTTCCCCCAATTCGACGCAGCCATTACGCAAGCCTAGTTCCATGGGTAATCCATTGCGAACAGCAAAGACGTCTTGGTTTGAAGTTGCGAGCTCCCAAGTGTATGCCCCGACGTCTTCAGTTTCCACTAGGTTTGGAAGCCACGACACGTTCCAGGCACAGCATCGTTCCCATGCCTGATCAGTCTCAATCCCCAAAAAATGTGACGATAGAGCAAAAGCGCGCTTATCAGTTGATCAAGAAAAAAAAGTCGTGAGATAGTAATATATTGATTGTGCAATTTGACACATGTCATAGCATTTGGCTGCATAACGCAACGTCTCTACTATAGTACAAAGAAATAAAAGTTATTTATTGGGTTAAAAAAATGATGCCGCGCTCCCTGATGCGAGACAGAAAAATTGTCTGTCGTATGAGAAAAACCCAGGAATAAGATGTAGGGAAATAAGCGTACAACATCGCGACTGATGGCGAAGTAGGATATCGTTAACAAACACGAAAACTCCATTGAAATGCATAACATGGTGGGAAACCCCCAGGCGCCGATGCAGAAGTCGTGCAAATGGTATCGTTGGCGAGATATGACAGAACAAAGCGTGTCATTAGAAGAGACTCCGAGTATGTCCAGGCTTGTCAAGGCCGATTGCGTAAGACGATTAGGTGCGGCGGCTTTTGGCCCATCATGCCGTCAGGGTGGTGCTGGAGGCTGCGTGGCAACCTCGCTCGTGTCGCTTCATGTTGCTGCGGACGCTGAAGGCTTTGCCGCATCCGGGTTGTGGGCACTTGTACGGCTTCTCGCCCGTGTGGCTGTGGCTGTGTATGCGCAAGCTACTGGGGCGCGAAAAGGCCTTGTTGCAGGTGGAGCAAATGTAGCGGTCCTGTGGCTGTGGGAACTGTGACTGACTTGAAGTGCTGATGTAATGGTGGTGTTGCCATGGGTTTGAGCCGTTGGCGGCAGGGCTCGGTACAGGTACAGGCAGAGGCATGGCGTGCGGCTGGAAGTTTGAAGGCAGAGGACGCTGCGAGTAGAGCGGAGTGCTGTTGTACGAGTGTTGCTCCGGCGAGTAGAATGAGGCTGATGATGCAGCTCCTGGCGAGGACTGGTAGGGAGACTGGCCGTACATGGAAGCACTGTAGGGCGACATGGAGTGCGACTGCAGTGAGTCGCGCTTCATGGGAGGCACTGTCGAGAAGTTCTGTCGCTGTTGGTGAGGCTCCATGTTGTTGAGCGCACCGCCGACAAAGTAGGGAGTAGAAGTTGCTGAGTGGTTTGATGCTACCGAAGGGGACTGGTTACCGTCGTGTGCAACGTCGGGGTGCATTGGTGGAGTTGGGGGCAGGGTCATCCGTGAGTTGTTCGGGGCCGAGATTGGAGTGTATTGTGGTTGCGGCTGCTGTTCCTGCCTCAGCTGAGGCGATGCCGACTTTCGTTGCTGTGATTTAGGGCTTTGGGAAGCTGGGAAGCTAGTTAGCAAAATGGCCAGGGGAGGTTGGATGCGAGTGTAAGGGTCCTACCTGAATCAGAGGATGCCGTCTTTTCGTTGCCAGCAAACTCGAGGAGACTCGAGATGGACGGAAGCGAGGGTTTCTTCTCCTCGGCTGGGGGTGAAGGGGGAGACTGAGGCCGTTGCTGCTTTTGTGGTTGTTGTTGTTGTTGTTGTTGTTGCTGATGTTGCACTTGCTGTCGGTATTGCTGCTCAACTTGCTGTGTGTGGGCTGGTGGTTGTACCGGGTATGAGGAGGCCGCAACGCCCGACATGGCGTATCCACGAGGCTGGGGTTGTTGGTAGTATGCCGGGTGTTGTGGGTGCTGAAAGGCCTCGCGGTCCCGAACGCTGCCGTGTACCATGCTGGCGAGATGCATTGCCATGGAGGAGGGTGTGATGGAGGTGGAGGAGCTGAGGGTCACGGGTCACTGCAGTGGATGGGTGATGGAGAGAGAGTTGTAATAAGTTATGCAAGAGTGGGTGAAGGGGGGGTGAGTGGTGGGCGGCGAACGAGTGATGACGAGATGGATGGTAGTCTGAGCGACGGGTACGGGCAGATGTATAGCAGTGCCAGGAATTCGGGCCTGCAGCGTTCAAGTACAATGTCTGGCGAATTGGCGAGATTCAGCACAAAGCCCGTTCGCACCGTAGCGTCGTCGGTGGACCTGTCGTTCCCTGTCCAAATTGCGTTTGAGCGGGCGATGAGGCGGCGGACCGTTGGCAAAAAGCCCACCTCCAACTGCACTTAGCCCGACGCTCAGTCCCTTGCAACGGCAATGCAGATGACAGACGAAGGCGGTTTAGAGTGAGGATGTGCACGACCCGTAGTAATGCCTTGGCCGAGCGATGCGCCCACACATGCCAGGCCGCCCAATCGACGCTGCGCCGGCGCAGGAGCGCTTTTCGGACACTCTTTGCAGGGGCCCTGGTCGAGATCCAAGGACAGGCCGCGATGCACTGCAGATCGACCGTTCCAGGAGAGACCCGAGGAGTATCCTCGTGGGCTCGTCGGAAGCAAGCAAGCTCGCTGCTGCTGCCACCGCTGTGGCTGCTGGGATCGAGCAGAGGTCCCCCGGTACTGCCCTCGGAGCGGAACAACCCTCGCCGAGTCTCTTCGTCTCACACACGCCGCTGCCGCCGCCGCCGGATGACGATTCAAGTCGCCGGCGCTGCAGCCGTGCGTCGCCGACGGCTGATTGATATCTATGGACTTCGTACAATACAAGCTGCCGGCTGGCTGGCTGGCTATCCTGCCCGGCCGTCCAAGGGGTGTGTGTATGTGTGTATGTGTGTGCGTGGTGCTCTGGGAGCGAGGGAGCCTCAGGGTCACAGGGCTACCTCTCTCGCTCGCTGCACGGCTCGTCAGGCTGTCGGATGCTGATTCCAGACCAGCTTCCCACTTTGTTCTTTCGCTCGCGGGCGTTGTTGTGCCTTGTCGCTTCGAAGGGGGGTGTGCAGCCTCAGGGCGTCGAGACAACACCACACGGGCTGACGAAGGATCGGGCAGGGGTGGGCAGACGGGAGGAGGGGGGGAGGGGGGCGAAGCGTAGGAACGGAACGGCAGAGATTGAAAGAATCAAACACTTGAGACAAGCCAGACACGGTACTGCACCTTGAACACGCTTTAAACGAGCACACGGGCAGGCACCCTCGAATGTCGCCTACATCAAAAGGGCTGGACAGTTGGACCCGTCGCAAGCCATGTGTGATGGCCTGCCATCGTCCCGCCAGAAGGATGGCACATTGAGGGAGCGGAAGCGAGTCAAGCAAGGCCATGGGGCGCCAAAGCAGTCTAATGCTAACCACCATGGCGGTGACTTGTCCGCATCAGGGCCGCCGTGGACTTTTGGGGGCATGCGACTGATTGGCCTGCATTTTGCAGAATAGCGAGGGCGGCAGTGGGGAGTCGACCTGGCGAAGCAATAGAGAATGCAGAAGCGCATGATTTGCTGGCAATATTGAGGCAGGTGGGCGGGCGGCAGCGGCAGTGGTGGTGGTGCAGCGCACATGCATACATACATACATACATGCGTACATGCTGTACAGATCTATGTATGGATAGATGTACATAGCATGTATACGTATGTATGTATGTATGTACTTACGTACGCACATATCTACTTGCAAGTGTAGCAGGGCCATATAAACTCAGAGACGTCGGCGAGGCTGACTCGCCCCCTCGACAGAGGTCTCCCCGGAGAGGCGCCAGAAGAAGGGGAAAGAGTTGTCGAGGACAGTGCTCACCGCATGTTGGCGTTTGTTGCTGCTGCTGCTCGCGCACTCTGCTGCTAGTAAGTAAGCGGTGGAATGGCCCCCCCTCCCATATCCCATGGCATCCCCCCCCCCCCAATACGGCTGCTGGTTTCAGCACCAGCATCAGCACAAGCACAGCATTTGGATCAGGGCAAGCGCGGGAGGCCACGGCGGCGCGACGGCTGATGCCTTTTTCCAGCGACCGTCTCCGACCCCAGCAGCGACGACGTCGTTGGGGCGCCGCCAGGGCGGGATGGCGGCGTTGAGCCACGGCTTGGCCTCGTCCGACTGTGGAGGATCTTTGAGAAAGAGGCGGGTCGATCAGCAGCAAGCGCATGCAGCTAATGCCGGGGGGCCACGTTGGCTGTCACCGTCGCTGTCGCTCGACACCTCAAACTGCTGTAGCCGATGACATGCCGCCACCAATCCACACGCCGCAAGCCCCCCATCTCCCGACCTTCCCTGGCGCTGACCCGCCTTCGAGAAGCTGCCTGCTGCAATGCCACACCGCACATATCTACTTACTGTGTAGTAGTCCAGTCCAGTCCAATCCAGTCTTCAGTCTGATGACACCGCAGACACATGCCGCTAGCAAGGCCGAAGACGCCTCTGTTCATCGCCGCTCGCTCACGCCCACGGCATTGGCATTGCCCTCACCCTCCTTCGCCTTCACTCTCGTCCGCCCCCAATATATGTACACTACATAGCGCGATCGCGTGTCTCGCCCTCCGCCTTTGTCGTTTGGCGCTGGACCGTATCAGATATGAACTGTGACTTGACCCCCATCTGCTGTCCCTCCAAGCTATTCTACTTGACTCTGCTCCTGCATCTGCATGTACATACGTACATAGACATGTAGCATATAGCAAGCCCATCCGTCATGTCTGTGCGACAAGACACGGGCGGCGGACGGCAAAGCTGCGAACCTAGAATCACGTGCACGGACACACCATCCAGGGTTTTCCGTTGATGGAAAATTTCCCAGCTCGGGCCATCCTCCACCCACGCCCGCCGCGCGACTCGCGCGTATCATACCGTCTCTTTGGGTTTCGCGCGCGATGCAATGCACCGCACACGTTGCTCCCATTCCCATTCCCCCCCGCCCTCACCCAGCTAGTACGTACGCAACGCACGCTTGCCCTTCTCTACCGGCTTGACGCCATGCCCACCCGCCCCTTCTCGCCAGCCCTAGGCCACCGCTCTTTACTTGCTTGCTTGCTGCTTGCCTACCGCGGAATGCGTGCATGATCTCCCGGAACAGGCCACCAGCCCAGACATACACACTACTGTAAGTACTACTGTACATCTCTGTAGCTGCTGTGTCTGATCTCAGGGCGCGTGGGATTGGCAGGGGTATCGATACCTGGGCCACATCGTGACCCATCATCAGCGGGAACACGCTTGCATCCATCCATCAGTCTGCCTCCCTTGTGCCATCCGAGCGATCCTCTCGGCGTTTCATTGTCACGAACCGACATGCCAACACCCTCCTCACTACCCTCCCTGTCCGTCGCACCTTCTGCGCCTCGGGCCCGTCTCATACTGGCTTACTGTAGCCTTTTTGCCTGCCTCTCCCTCAAGCACCACACTCATCTCATCATCACCTTCTCACAAGCGATGCCGCCTAGCATCACTACAATTGAGCTGTTGTGTCGCCTGCCGCTTGGGCCACGACGCTTCCCAGGGTATCCCGGCTAAAGTATCTAGGCGAAGCCAGCGCGGACATGGCAAGGCTGCTGCCTTAATTACATCTCTCTTATTGGCCTCTGCTCCTGAAATAATCAGTCGATCTACCGGCCTTCTTCCGAATCGTATGAGGCACAATATACCTGGGTACATGGACCGCTATGACGCCGCCTGGGGGTTTCGCCAAGCGCAACGCCATCGATAATCCTAGGAGCAACCGCATTGGCCCGCCAAAACCTCGCATTAACGGCCATTTTCGATTGGCCTGAAAACGACGCCCGTTACACATGTATGCCCGTCGTTGCTCTCCCCAGACATGCAACGGCCATTTTGTTTAGTGTGCACCGCCCAAAACCACATCCTCGATACGAACACAAGCGTAAAGCTCATATGCCCGACTTTCCCAAAGTACAGTGTAAAATCCCTCAATCGAGTACAGCCGGACGACTGATATCTCCACTGCTCGACTAGTCCAAGGGTTCTCCTGGTACATTTAAAAAATATATACCAGCCTGCTTACTCGTGCAAATTGGCCAAGGAAATGAGCAAAACCCAAGTGAAGCGTAACCGACTATTTGAGAATACATACTACACACGTCTTGAGGAAACCAATCCTGGTATACAGAGGCCCCTGCAAGAACACAGTCTGCTCTAACATCGATTGCAACTGGATGAGGCCATTGGGTCTTATTCGCATCCTGTGCATACAATACGCCTCGCCAAACGCGTCTGTATCGTCCGTGGTTTACACCCATACTTACCTACACGTTGTTCCCTTCTTGCCCAACCGAAATTGTCGTTTAATATCCACTTCCGGCATCCGGCTTTCCAGCTCCTTCGGCCATTATGCCATCCCGACGACTCGTTATTAATGGGGTACTTTTATATTCTCGTGTCATAAGCCGCTCACCTGTTCCTTGTCAAAACAAAATCGTCCGCAGCCCTTCTTCTTGAAGCCTCACACATGGCTCATGTCGAGGCATCCCGGGCTCAGTTCTGCCTTGCCTTGCCGTGCCATCCGCATGCAAGCCACCGTAGCTAAGCGGCTCTGAAGATCAAACACGTTCTGTCCACATGAGACTTCCCAATACCGAAGCCTTCGCTCCTGTACCAAGTCACAGGGATGCGGATGACAGGGTAACAAATGAGACCTAGCGGCCCGAATGGGGCAGCAGAGCTCCCAAACAGGTCAACGGCAACGACAAACGGTCCAGTACCGTGTCGCGCACCCTGTCCCGTCTTCTTCTTGTTGAGTATGTCTTCCGGTTCCATTACGCCACGACAAGGGGCCACGTAGATCAGTCCAGAGTTCTTTCCCACCAACACGGCGAGATGTGCTCGGCTGACCGTGAGATTCCCCAGGATGTGACACAGCCAAGTCTCAGATCAGCCGGATCAAAGGGAATGTCCACCAATACTGACCAAGCCTGATGACGGGCGGACTGCAAACCCCTCGATTTTCTTGTCAGCTCTTGTGCATTGTGCGTCGCCGCCGATGAAGATCCATTTGCAGGGCATTCGGTACGCCTTCCATAAACGATTGTTACCGGTATCTACCGGAAGGATTCACTTCCCATTACCAGAGTGGACATGTTCGTCGACAGACTCGGTAGACGGTGCGACGTGCGCCAGCAAGCCTATCGAACCCTCCTGTTTCACCAACACACAAACCTTGGAGTCCACTTCTGCAAGACATAAAGCTGCTAACTTGACAGAGACTTTGACCGTCGCAAAAAGCACAGTCACATCCATATACGGTATGTAGAGATTGCGATCTGTGGTCTGGCCGACGTGTCTGTATCCCTCCCCTCATCTTGGTCTAGCTGGGTATGATAGGCCGCCAATACCACAGTGGATTAAAAAAATGTGGAAATAAACTAAGCGAGCATCATCACTGGATACGCTGATGCTCCATTTCTGGGCCCTGTCGACACATCTCGGCCTGACCCACCAAACGTCCGCGTCGGCTTGCCTGAGTCCCCTGTCACTGCAGAAATCGTTAGCGTATCTTCGACCATGTGGCTGATGTCCGACAAATCGATTCGTCAAGACGGTGTGACAGGACGTTAGCATCGTTCTCGCACGTACGATGGAGACGCTACAGGCCACACCATGAAAGCAACCACTACTGTTCTGGGCCTAACGGCTCCGCTTATTGCTTTTGATTTACCCCCAGGCTTGGATCTCGAACAGCCCGCTATCTCCGTTGGTGTTCCCCCTGTTTCCTTATTCGAGCTGGCAGTGAGACTGACACCAGATCCGTATCGCTATGCGCCGCAAGGAGTGCTTCTACCTCGCAGCCACCCAAGGCTTACTTCTTGAAAAGTGATAACACACCTGCACATGACATACATTCTGCCAATTCATCTCTACGATCAGTGTGAGATGCGGAGAATTAGTAGTCCCAGGAATCCTCTTGCAAAACTTCATGTCAATCAAAACTCAAAATGATCCGCAATTATAGCGCAAGGGGTGGGAGCGGTCAAGGAGACTTTGGTTCTTTTTTTTCACAGTGGATTCATTTCAGACGTGCATAATGAACGCAGGACCAAGCTCAGATGGTTTCCCGCTGTCTATGCGCCTACGCCGTGAGCCAGATCGTACCCTGACGCTTTGGCCCCGCCAAATTAGTGACCGTTGCTGTTGCTTTTGTCATCGCAACGTCTATGCGAAGTGAATATTGATGGCTACAGATTAAGCATCACATCGACGATGTGGAGGAGTCGAAGGATTGCATCGCAATATTAGCCCGATGGCCCACGACACGTCAATCGTTCCCACCCATGCGCTTCCTCTGAATTTCGGCATCTGATCCCTACGCACTTAGCACTCATCAATCCCGGAGCTACGGGCAGATCCCCATCCCTTCTGCACAGCAAGGGAAATGATCACGGGCGAACGTACCCGTCCAGGACTGTCGGGTCCAGTCAGTCCATGTCGGCACAAGCGCCTATTTCGCATTCAGCGAAGCCTCCCGCCACATTCCAAGTTGCAAGTGCCGTCACATGTGATGACCGAACCCGAGCTGGGGAGTTTCAATGCTGGGGCTCGCGACAGGTTCAGGAGTGATACCAAAAGAAAGTCTCTGTGGGGAGTGCCGAGTGTTTTGCTCTGCTCCACTAAACGGTTGCACGTATGGAGCCCTAGTACAGCATCGTCCGAAGCTACCGTAGCATCTAAATATTGGGTACGGTGCGCTACTCGACGCCGGAAAGATTGCGCTGCAGGGCACCTTGGTTGAAATGACTGCCGTGAGGCAAATGGCGGGGCACAAGATCACTGTTGCCACTGTCGTTCGGTCCTTCACAACGTGGACGACCATCAGCAGATCCACACTTACCAACCTGGCTGTCGGGAGATGCCCGCGGCCGCAGTGATGTGTTGACGTGGACATCACTCTATCGAAACCTAATCTCCAACACGACAGTCTGCCTGTGATGGGCATGCAATGCCCGCCAGCTCATGCAGCCCGTGGATCATAAACATGGGTTTCAGGCCATCACACTACCTCTTCTTGCTCACACTACCCTCTCTTGGTAAGCCCAATGCAAGTCTAATCAATCGCTTGGTTGGCCTTTTTTTTTTCTGTCAGTCCTGCCGGTCTTAGTGCTGCATCACGCATTCTGGACTCCGGAGAATGTCCGAACAGGTTGTAGTATGCCCACTGCCATGCTTGATGCCCCCCCCTTCCCAAACTACCACGACGGTCATCTTTCCCTCCTGCTATCACTTCGCCGATGATTATCTTGTCATCACTAAAGGAAGGAACAGCACCAAACGAGCTAACGCCAGTGTAGTGCACATCATATGGTCCCTTAATCTTTTTTTTAGCACCTGGCTCCAGTTGTTCATCCCCTTCCCCCTACTTCCGTCCCATTACTGCTGACGAGATGCTGACACAAGACGGGGGGCGATACCCGAGGGCAGGCCTGGGATCTGCAGTCGCCTGCAGCTCCAAACTTGATATTTTGTCGGCAGAGGGGAAGGTATGACGACATTAACGCTCCACACAACGTTTATCACCAAGGTACTGCCGGAGGCGCCGACTCCGACGTACATCGTCATTACAATCATCATGATCACCAGAGGTCTAGAGTTGTCTGCATGTTGCGATGCACCCGATTCAATGAGGCTGCGGTCAAGACTCAGGCAAATCAGCCTATCTACGGCCGTAACCGTAAGGCTTGTGCGGCCTTGGTTTCTCCGCATGCATAATTCCCATGGACAAAACAGGCCTCCCTTTATTTCTTCGTATGTATTGAACACGGCCCCCATACTACAGCTCAGCACACAACCCCAGCAACCAATACCACAGCCAAACGTGCCCTAGCTGACTTGATCCACCTTTGTTGCCCACCCACTCCTGTGTCGCCGCTCCTACAATCTTGGAATTGCTATCACGCCGTCCGATGATATTGCCCCGTCAGTCATCAAGAAATCCCTCTTTCTCGAATAAGAAAACCTGGCTGCGGGACCCTATGCCTCGTATCGAACTCGAGTACCAGCAAATGAAACCTTCCCTCCGCGTCGTTGATCACTCAAACTCCCTAGGCATAGGCGTGTCCTGCTTTGGCTGATCTCCAGTACATTAACTCCTTTTCTTCATCTCCCCATTTGTCTAACGCGTACTCTCTTTTTTTGGCACCTTGCAACTCATCACCCCCCTGGCATACTACGCTGCAAGTGACGTATACCTGCATACTTTCCGTGCCATGGATGCGTGATGGGGGGCGGCGTATGTGTAGTACACTACTTGCTATCTAGGACAAATCATCCGCAAAGGCACGTGTTGGGTGGCTCGTACCAAGACATGTCTGATGATGTATGTGTTTGAACTCTCAGCTGAGAGGGAAAGCAAGATTCCCGACTTACGTACATATACGCCTGTTGGCTTGCGTATCGGGCCTTATTTTGCTACGGTACATGCGTATGCATACCTTTTGCTTTATTTTGTTTTCTCAATACTAGAGTATTTACTATGTATTAAAAACAAATTTGCTTTTGGAACTGCAATGCGATGCAACGCCGACATATGCTGGAAAAACTGCAACTAACAGTAAACCTTGTCGTACTTGCTGCATTTACTTAGCTTACTCCTCCTGCACACTGCGGAGGCTGTGCGTATGTAGGATGGGAAAGGGCAGATTATAGTCATGTGGACCACGTGCTTGTTCCCATTCTTAACTAAACTCATCGCGATCTTGCGATCGTAAGATCGGGGGCTGGTGTGTGTGTGTGGGGGGGGGGGGGGAGGATCATATAGGCCTCTCTCACAGAGATCATACTATCAGGGCGTACACTGCCGTACGTACATACTACTACGTCCAAACGGTAAGTGAGATGGAGAACTTGGGTCACGTAGACATATACGCCTGCTGCCACCCTCTTCGCTTCTTTCCCCCGTGTCTTATGAACGTTGCGGTTGGCAGGGAGAAGAGTGCGGGTGTGTGATATTATAGCTTGGGGTGAAATAAGAGGGAGGGTCATTGTCGGGAGGGCGGTCCCGACCAACCGCCGCGCTGGGCTGGGGTGTTGCAGATGACGTGGTGGATCGTGGCATCGGGAGTGTGTGGGGTGGGCGAGTAGGATGGGGGAGGGAGGGGTGTGTAGTATTGGGTGTGGTGGCTTTATGATGTGGTTTGCGTGGCTTTTGTGTTGCCGCTGAGGCTTTGCGCTGGATTGGAGCGGATGACTGGGTGTTAGGCGTTTGGGTGTGGATGGTTGGATGAGGAGGAAACTTGGCTAGGGATGGTGCAGTATGGTGGTAGGGAGGTACAGAGTGTGTGGTATAGCCTTTCAAGGGTCTTTTAATTGGGTTATGCATTTTTTGACTTCCTTGGGTATACCTTTTTTTACGTCGAAATTTGGGTGAGGTTTTTTTTTCGTTGAGCGAAATGTTTCCAAGTTTGACTTGAACTTTTTCCATTTTTGTATCTTGATATTTGTCTTGATGCATTTGCATCCAAATATCTGTTTAAATTTGACGTGTCCTTTTTTTTCACGGCTGATTTGAATATTCATCATGATTTGACTTTTCCAGTCTTATTTGGCACTTTTTGATCGAAATACCCGCATTGATTTTCTATGCCATGCCGGTGTCTTTCTGTCAAAGATACTTTGCAACAAGATTGTACGAGTTGCTGCCATTTCAACTATGTAGAAAGAAAGGATGAGGTTGTTGTTTCTTATGCAACCAAAGAAGAAAACACAATTTTCAATCTTGTGATTGCTTCTTGCCACGTTGCACCATATTGTCCACCATGTTCTTCTTTACGACACAAAAAATGATGATGAGGAAAACGCTATCATTTTATGAACTATAGAGACTAATACATATTATTTGTACTTGCAGTGATATTTGTCAAGTTTTATAGCCCGAAAACACAAAGTAAAAAGGTTCACGCCGCCTTTACGGACATAACAAGAATACATGTGGTTACCCGGAGATATACATATGTATATATGTATATATGTTTCACATATGTCCATATTGTAGATCTCATAGATATGGCGGACTCCTGTCTATAATTTTCCCATTTTCTCATGAGTGAAGTATCGGAGCCCACGAAGCGTAGGTTTTCTTTCGTGGTTCCAAACAAAAGACTTGATCAATCTTTTTATGATAAAAGCGTGGGATACAATGGGTGTGAAAAGCGATATGGGGTCTATCGATCTAGAGAAAAGAAGGGAATATATGGTCAAACTATGGCTATTAGGTACTGGAAAAGAGAGTATCGAACATGCTAGAGAGTATCGAGGCATTTGTTGTGAAAGCTATAGATAGTGAAATGTGAGAAGAATATGGGTATGATAGCACAATTGCGGTTATTTTGGAAGATGCTCATGAGCATTCAAAACGCGGAAATCTGTTCATACTATTAGGAAAAGATATAATCGTTCCGTTTTTTTCAAGTAGTTCTGGTAAAATTGGACGCTGAGTTATTGTAAAAGTATAAAAACTCCTCGAGCTATCGCATGCTCAAAGATCTCTGATATCGCAGTTAAGAGTCGTGTGAAGAATACTTTAGAAACGTACCGTTCCAGATTGGGTGAATCAAAAACATCGAAAAAGAGAATGTGCTTCTTGCCTTTTATGTATCATTGGGGTTGAATGAATTCAATGAGATAGTTCTGTTACTTGAAAGGATAAAAACGCGAGAGACAACCGAATACTTCCTACACAGCGTCGGCTAAATGCTCTACAGTTACTTCGGTGGAGATAGGTTATTTTATATGAGCCAGGGAGAAAAATAGAGATACTACACAGCTTCGTTAGTTTTTTTTTGGATATTTATGTACCACCTGAAGGTCATTCAAGTAATCTTGGATTATCGAGCACATAAGCTAGCATTTGACATTGTCAGACATTAAAGGCAATAACTATATAGTTATGGATACACATGGAAGATGCCTAGTAAAAAAAGATCACTCTAGTTAGGATTGACGAAGAAGATCGTGTAAGCTTGGAGCAATATTGGCTGTAGTTTATGTATGTATATCAAACACTAGAGTCTCTATCAAGATTGTGACATTAGCTCGCTATAGTTACGAATTACTTATCCGAAAGCGAGCTGCGACTCGCCTAGATCAGGTTCACCAAATAATGCGCAATAGATGCTGAGCCCAAAGATGCCAGCGGCTGTGAAGCTCAAAGAAGTCTTTCACGTTCCTAGCGGTCTGTGAAACAGGTATCCACAACGATGCGGAATGTCCCTATCTGCATACTGTCGCGCTGTTCGTACTGCTATCTAACCCTTTTATCAAAAGGATATACCTGGCTATGTGAAAATGAGGTATTGGCTTGTGGGAGAGTACAGCCATTCTCATAGGAAATGTCGAGTCCTCTATGTACTTCTCAGCAAGGAGATATGAACTTGCGAAATTGTATGAGTAGTCTTGAGGACGCCTCCTGAATACAACTGAGGTTAATTTTCCCACGGCAGTTAAAAGTCAACATTTTAAAAGCACGTTGTGCCGCTGGGGCATCATCCGTCCCTATACGTGTGGATGAAGGCATCCATAAAGTGATAACTCAAAAGCGTTAAATTCCACAACAATTTCATCTTACAGGTCAGGCTTTTGTATGAATCTTTATGAAATATACCGGCTCTTGTCTTTGATTGTGTTGAATTTTGAACACCGTTCGAAGCGTGGCGTCTAGTAAAGATGGACGAAAAGATGTTGGCATTAAACCATCTTTGCTGGATATACGGCTTTGTCGAGTTGAAAGATATGGCCTGATACCTGGAGTTAAGAAATATTCAGAAACTTACGTTATAAACTGGTCGCAGGGTAGAGAATAATATTTGCACAGGCGGGTATTGCAGCACATGAGAGAAAGCATGTGCATCGGAGGTAGTGCGGATTTAAGCGCCTCGCTAGCGTGGACCCCTATTACGACTTCCTTTGTTCTTTTCGACTGGCACTACGCGTATTCTTGATACTGCGAGTGGAAAATATTGATGAGCGCTGCTATTGAGAAGTCTTTGAAGATTCCCCTACTATTTCAGGCTTCTGAAGTGCTTGCCAGTACGCTTGTAGCTCTTCCGGCGTACTGATATCTGTCCTCGCCTTGACGGTTATCTCTACTGGTGGAGTACCCACTGTCAAGGCCATGACAGACAGCCGGAAAGTGATTTAATAAATTGCATCTTATATAAACTCTGCTCGGAGACCTGGGTAGAGCGGTGGGTATGGGAAATTATTGCTTATCAGTATTGTGTGGGTAAAATGCCAGGCTCCTTGTTGAGGGACTTGTATGCTAAGCGTGTTAGTGTCTGCATTCCTTGCGCTAGTGTCGGTAAATGGCAGGTACTTCATGTACCCTAAGATGGAAGATATGAGGCTTGGAAAGCGTGTGGGGGTTCTTGAGCCACTCTGTTGGTTCGCACATGGCGGTGAGTCGATGAGAAAGAAGGATGGGTATATTAAGCGGGATTTGAGCAAAGCGGTCGAAACATGGGTGGTGAAGCGAGGTTCCAAAGTTGAAGGAAGACTCGCCGCATCAAGGTCGCATCAAGCGATATACTTTTGATTTGTTTCAGGCTGGGCCAACGGTAGGCAGGCAGGTGGTAAGCAGGATACGGTGTAGACGCAAGATGGGAGATCCGGCGAGGGTCAGCCAGCCCTGCAGTAAGCGGAAGCAGGACTAGGGCGGGCGAAAAGGAAAAACGTGCACGCAAGCGGCGCCCTGACCCGTGGGCGAAAATAATCATTTAGATCCGCGCCCGACTGTAGAGTACAAGACAGGCCCCTCGACACTTTTGCCCGGCGTGCCCTACCAACGCTCCTTCTTCACTGCTCCTGTGTTTTGTATAGACTCTCCACTCTTCCATCGGGGTGTCTCTACACGTTTGATACCCGCGTTTCTGCGCTCATTTTTTTTCTCCCACGCTGCTGAGCGCCGCTTACGCTTGCAGCCGCCAACCTTGCCTGATATCGATAAGGAAGCCCCTCCAAAAAAGAAATCCCTCGCCGCTCCCAGAGAAAAAGTGCAGCGCACCATCTCCCTCGAGCAGATGCCACACTCTGAATCGCCACCTATGGCTCCTGCTATCGTTGTCGACAAGGCTGGTGCCAGCCCTGCTCCCTCGCAGGAAGATGTCACCGCCTTCATCAACAGCATCGTCACGGCAAAGACGTCGCTCGCCTCGGTCGACGCCGCCTACGCCCTCACCACCCTTCTCCAGAACTCAGTTGGCTTCCGTGGCCTTCGTGGTTATGGCATAATCGAAGAGATCAAGAAACTCGCCGGCAACAAGAAGGATGCCGTGCGAAGAGAGGGCGCCATGAACGCCCTCGGCGCCCTTTTTGAGCGCCTCCCGCGCACGCAGCGCATCACAGAGGCCATCTTTCTCGTCCAGGAAGAGGGTCCGGTACCCCTGGCGCTCGACCTGATGGCAGACAAGACTGGCGCCGTCAGGGAGTCGGCCAAGTATGCGCTCGACTCGCTCTTTGACAACCTGAGCGCTGAGGCCAAGGTCGTCGGACTACTCCCTGTGCTCTCAAAATACCTGGGCAAGAAGTCTGGAAAGTGGCAAGGTGCTGCTTTCGCATACGAGCTCATCGGCCGCATGGCTGACAAGGCCAAGATGGGCATGGAGAGCTTTGAGGTAGAGAAGGAAAAGGACGTTCTGCGTGAGGCCATGGGCAAGAAGCTCGAGGGCCTCATCCCCATTGTTGAGTCTGGAATGCACGACCTTAAGACAGAGGTATGCCACTGTCGCATCATGAAAATCACAAAGCCATGCTAACTATGAACAGGTTGCAAAACAAGCAGTCAAGACCATGAACAGTCTCACCACCCTCCTCCAGAACGACGACATTGCACCCCGGATACCCCTCCTTGTCAAGGCTATCGAAGACCCCTCGACCCAGAGTCTGCAAAAGGCCATCCATGCCCTCTCGCAAACGACATTTGTCGCCATCGTCACATCCCCCGTATTGGCCATGGTCACTCCTCTGCTTGAGCGCTCCTTGAACATGCCCTCGACCTCCCAGGAAGTCACTCGCCAGACAGTTGTTGTTGTCGAAAACTTGACTAAGCTCGTCCACGACCCTATCGAGGCGCGCGCTTTCCTTCCCAAGCTTCGCCCTGGTGTGCAGGCTGTCAAGGACCGCGCATCCTTGCCAGAAGTCCGTGAAATTGGACAGCGTGCATTGGATGTCATTGAGAAGGCCATGGGTAACCCTGATCACAACACTGAGAGCGGTGCCATTACCCGCGTCCTGTCATCAGATGTTCAGCAGGTTCTGGACAAGGAGATTGCTGCCGCTGGTACCATGCTCAACTTCCCCGGTGATGCCGAGACCTGGAACGTTACAAAGGCCTACATCTCTGAGATGATTGCCGAGGTCGTGAACCAGAGAGAGCTCCAGCGCATTTCTAAGCTCGTCGTACCCTACCTGGAGCACCTGGTGAATGCTGGTGATGCCGACAAGGTCGCAGAGGCTGTCCACAAATTTTATGTTGACGAGGATCACCGCAAATTCGGCCAACCCGTCAAAGAGGATGACGGAGAGACTGAGATTGTCAACGCCGTCTTCTCTCTAGGTTACGGTGGTATGTTGCTTCTTTCGCACACCAACCTGCGCCTGCTCAAAGGCCACCGTTATGGTCTTTGCGGTCGCAACGGTGCTGGAAAGTCTACGCTCATGCGAAGTATCGCAAGCGGCAAGTTGGAAGGTTTCCCATCTCAGGACGAGGTCAAGACCTGCTTTGTTGAGCACAACCAGGGCGAAGATGCCGATCTTTCTATTCTAGAGTACATTGTCCAAGACCCCCGCTTCGCGGACGAGAGCAGGGAGCGCATCTCCGAAGTCTTGGAAGAAGTCGGTTTTACCTCTGGACCCGAAGGCAGACAATCGCACAAGGTCGGATCTCTTTCCGGAGGTTGGAAGATGAAGCTGGCTTTGGCCCGTGCTATGCTCATGCGCGCCGATGTCCTTCTTCTTGATGAACCCACTAATCACTTGGATGTCGCCAACGTTGCGTGGCTTGCAAAGTACCTCAAGTCGCACTCTGATATCACCAGTTTGATCGTCTCCCACGACTCTGGTTTCCTCGATGAAGTCTGCACAGATATTTACCACTACGAAAATAAGAAGCTGGTATGCTACAAGGGTAACCTGGCCGACTTTGTTCGACAAAAGCCCGAAGCCAAGAGCTACTACACCCTGTCGGCTACCCAGGTCCAGTTCAAGTTCCCTGCTCCTGGTATCCTCACTGGTGTCAAGTCCAACACTCGCTCTATCCTGCGCATGACCAACTGCTCGTACACCTATCCTGGAGCGTCCAAGCCTTCGCTCGTTGATGCTTCGTGCAACTTGTCTCTCTCATCTCGAGTGGCTATTATTGGCGCCAACGGTGCTGGTAAATCTACGCTCATCAAGATGCTTACTGGAGAGACTATTCCTCAGGAAGGTACCGTCGAGAAGCACCCCAACTTACGTATTGGTTACATCAAACAACACGCTCTTGAGCACGTCGAGATGCACTTGGAAAAGACACCCAACCAGTATCTACAGTGGCGTTACGCCAACGGTGATGACCGTGAGGTGCTCATGAAGCAGACTCGTGTCCTCACTGCCGAAGACAAGGCTCAAATGGAGACTCCAATTGACCTTGGTGACGGCAAGGGCCCCCGCAAGATTGAGGCGCTTATTGGTCGCTCCAAGTACAAGAAGTCGTTCCAGTATGAGGTCAAGTGGCTCCACATGCTGCCCAAGTTCAACTCGCATATCTCCCGTGAGACTTTGATGGAGAAGGGCTTCACCAAGCTCGTCCAGGAATTCGATGACCACGAGTCTTCGCGTGAGGGTCTCGGTTACCGTGTCCTTGAACCTAAGGTCATCTCCAAGCACTTTGAGGATCTTGGCTTGGACCCTGAGATTGCGAACCACAACGAGATCTCCGGTCTCTCTGGAGGACAAAAGGTCAAGGTTGTACTCGGTATGTACACTTCATCTGCAACACTGACAAATGAATACTAACAAATGTATAGCTGGTGCCATGTGGAACAACCCTCATCTTCTCGTCCTTGACGAGCCTACTAACTTCTTGGATCGTGACTCCCTTGGTGGACTTGCTGTTGCCATTCGTGAATACAAGGGTGGCGTCATCATGATTTCTCACAATGAAGAGTTTGTTGGTGCGCTGTGCCCCGAACAATGGCATGTCGCCGATGGCCGCGTCACCCACAAGGGTCACCTTGCCGTCAACATGGACCGTTTCGAAGACTCGCGCCCAGGATCCAGCAACGTGAGCAGCAACGTAAGCTCTGCAGCTCCATCTACCAACGGTACTCCTGTCATGAGTGAAACCGAGGGTGGCAAGGACGACATGAAGTTCAGGGCCAGGAAGAAGAAGAAGATGACCAAGAAGGAACTCAAGGACCGGGAAGTTAGGAGAAGATTGAGGTACATTGACTGGCTGAACAGCCCCAAGGTATGTCTTTCTTCTATCATAGGCAGCTTGAGTATGACACTAACTAAGTGGCCAGGGCACACCCCAACCTCCCAACACGGATGACGAGGCCGACTAGATGCGTTCATGACTTTTTTTTTGGTTTTACAACCGCACGATATCTTAGACTTTGCAGAACTGCATGACCCGGCGTTATATAGAGGTTTGGAGGGATAAGTGCGTTTATTTTTACACCAAGCGATAGATAACGGGTTCTTTCGTTTGGTAGAGTTGATATATATGACCAAAAGTATTCATTGTCGTTAAGCAAACCGTCTCAGTTATTACTTGAATGTATGTATGTGATTAGTGTAGTGAATCCGACTATTCGCTTTGCCGCATTCTAGATGTGATTTTACCAGTGCTGTTGACGCGGCAACGTAGTCCACCCGCATTATCATTTGGACTGACCCGACGTTTTGAAAACCAAGCAAACCTTTAAGACTGATGTCGGTGGTTCAGTTTAGCGCTTGGCAGAGTGACGTACTGACTCGAATGAGGTAGGCAGCGGGTTCGTTTGCTCCTTCCTTTTACTTCACTTCGGGATCTCTCATTATGCTCCACTTCATCATTCTCCAAATGCTTCTGCCTCTTCCTCACACGATTCAACTACACAGTTGATAGGATTTCTCGTCCTTTCTCACAACGGCTCTACTCACCCATTCACTCCCTTTTTAATCACACAACTCTCGCTTAGAGGTGACGACTAGTCTACAATCACATACGCATACACGCTCCAATGAAGCTCTTTACTATAGCCACTGCCTTTACTGGCCTAATGGAATTTGCTATTGCTTCGCCTGCGATTGCCTTGTCCAGTGCCGTTGTTATCACCATTGTTGAGGAGGCAACCAGCATGCACTCCACTGGACACAACAATGCAAAGCCTACGTGAGTAGCCCCATAAATGCGTCAACGATGTCTTCAAACCCAATTGCTAACACCTTTGCAATCTCAGTATTCACCCTTCTATCACTGAAACCTCGACCGACACACACGTAGCCATGGCAAAGAAAAACACTCTCGCATTCGATGATGGGGAAAAGAAGAGATACGAGTGCTCGAATGATCGCACTGGTGTTTTGGTCTGCCGTTATGGGTTCTGCTCCACTGATCATTATTGCAAGAAGGGTACGCGGTGCAGCGATAGGTGTGCTTGCTGCCTTGGAGTTCGTGAATTGGCCATGGAGGATGAGGAATTTGGAGATGCTTATGCTTAGGACGGAGAATACATTGTGGTCTTCAAGACGAAAAGTTTTACTTCTCTGAGATCAGCGGACGTTATATGACTTTTAAAAAAAGTTAGTTTGCTATATTCCATAGGTGGAAGATGAGCACGAGATGCTTGCCTCGCTTAATGTAGAGTGCAAACTTTGTTTATCTGGGCGGCATACAATGCGTGTTCACTCAATCCCCAGCATCCCCGCCGGCATTGCTACTCACTGCACTATGTCCCGCATGACCCTCCTCAGCATGGTGCTCATTCGTCGTGCGACGACGAAGCCCCGCACCGCCCGAGTGACTGGGCCTGGGATGCTCATCATGCTCTACCAACGGAAAGTGCAAGCCCGGCTTACTCGCCAACGCATCCCTAATCTCCTCCACACTCTTGGCTGCCCATCCTGCACTGCCTAGCTTGCTAAGTGGATACAAGAGCTGATTCTCCGGATGCATGACAACCTCCTCGATACTCGAGGCCGGCTTGCTCATGATAATGTCAATGTCCTTTCTGATCTGCAGACAAAACGCGTCGAGCGGGAGATCGTTGACGTCGTCGCCGAAGGGATTCTCGATCTCGCGACCGATAAGCGCAATGCCGAGGATTATGTACGCGGCGAAGACGCTGGCGGGGATGGTGATGTAGCCGAGTAGTTTGTACAGCTGGAAGGGGAGAAGCAGGATGTAGACCCAAGTGATTTGACTGATGGCGATGCTGTAGGCGATGGGCAAGGGGGTAGACAGGATGCGCTCTGTGCCCGCGAGGACATCGTTGAAAGTCGTGATTGCGTTTAGCGACTGCGTTTGGTAGATTGATACTTTGAAGGTGCCGTTGTCGTAGATAGATTTCATGTAGATGCTTAGGTAGTTGAGGATTTCGAGGGGGAGGTTGCCGAGGGGCACGCGCGAGCGCTTGAGGAGTTTACGGGGGTTCGATTCGGCCATGGGGAGGCCCAGGAATTTGCCGGCAGTCTTGAAGACGCTGGATTTCTTGTTGGCGTCGGGCTGGTCGGCTTCACGGGCGAAGGTGTCGAGGTGGCCAACTAGGTGCTGGAGATCGTCGTAATGCACATAGGGCTCGAAGCGTAGCTTGTGTTTGAGGGCGACGGAGTAGGCGGCGATGAGGTTCAGGCAGTTGATTTTGGCCAGTAGGTCTTGCTTGCCGAGCTTCGGGTCCTTGTCGTGGCGTTCGTCGACGTGGATCCAGATGAGGCGAGCGAGATTCTGGGATGCGAAGGTGAGTTGGGCCCAGTATTTGCGGCCATCATTGTAACGCTCATAGGCTGTGGAGCTTCGGAAGCTCAGTGCGAGACCGACGACAAAACCCAGGACGGTAAGCAGAAGCTGATTGACGCTGACTGTGGGATATAATCAGTACATGTTTGCGTGGTAAGGAAACAGCTGTGGAATGCTTACGGTCATGTACGAATTTTGATATCAGTGTAATCATGCTGGCCCAACCGGCCACAAACAACAGAGGCAACACCATTTCTGGTGTCACACTGCCGTGAACACGAAGAAAGACGGGCCATTTCGAGTGGTGGTCGAGGTCGCGTGGGCCAATCTGATGAATGTTAGTAACTATACAAGATGCTGTCGTGAGAAAAAAGAAGACATACAAAGTAATCGTCAAAGTCCTTGTCGCTGTCTTGCTTTTTTAGCGGTGGCCGTTTGGAAGAATCGCCATTCGTGCCATTGGACACACTGGCCGTACTCTGCGCCTTCTCTGTCATGGCAATGCTATTTTCACCTGCGAAGAGAACAAAATCAAAAGTGTTGATGCTAGCAACTCGTTTGCGCTCCGGTCATCCAGGCGCGAGAGAGCCTCATATTATTATGTCGCGTGCCTCACTCCCCTATCCCTGGCCCGTTTCATTCAAACATTGTACCAGCCACTAAAAACAGTGCGATTCAGGCGGTGGCGTCTAGGTAGCGCTGGCAGCGGGACAATGTTATAATGGCGAACACTGCAAGTGGCAAGGCTGCAACAAACGACTCCAATTGGAGGCAACCCCGTGGCGGCAGTGGTGTAAGCGTAAGCCTGATTCAGATACAGCCCGACTTGGCAGGGTGGTTTTGCGGGCTTACTGGAGCGTGGACCGCGGGACTGAGGTTGCAGATGCACAGCTGAGTCGTGGTTTTGCACTGCCTTTCTGCAGGCGATTGAGCACACAGATTGGATCGACGAGCCAAGGTTGCCTGTGATTCGCTTGTCTAATCAAAGCTTTTAGCTATGCGGAGGTCGAGATCTTATTCTGCGACTTGGCAGTGATGGCCTGGCCAGAACCGCAGCTCCTTAATCATGCAGGAGATGACTAGGGCCGTGCAAATATTAATCAGGGCCGCTGTGCTGTGGTCCTGCGAAGAATTGTCAGTTTCCAGGGACTTGGTGTCTTCTCTCAACTACGATTCATGTCGGTGAAGGGACAAGATCTCAATTCAGCTAGCATATAATATATTTTAGTGAGGTTATGGTGTATCACAGACAATAGCATTAATCGGAATGCCACATTTGGAAGGCGCCATAACGAAAGGGTGAATTATTCCTGCAACGACGACCATTGAAGTGCTCGAAGCTCTTGTTAAAGTAGTATGGTACTCTAGTTGAGTCAGGTTCTCTACCCTTAGAAAAGACTGGGACCCGTAGCCCCACATAAACATGTTCCACACAATCGGTACCATTGGGTTGTTTAGGCGTAGGTTGTAAACTCTCAAATGCGGCGCTGCAATCAATGGAGAAACGCTGCCGCTCTACATACACATTTCAGTCGCGCAAGCGAAAAATCGTGATTGACGATGAGAGAACAAGTATCGGAGGGTGCATCGAAAAAGAAGCGATCGAGTCGATCAGGCGCGATGTCGCTAACAATTAGCGGCGCGAAGGATGTCAGACCGAAGCTTAGCGGTGACACACGGTATTCATCGACGCGCACCCAAGCCATTCCGATCGCGAACTAGTAGAAAACAACAAATACATCCATGGAAGAAGGCGAATTGAACAATATCAATCAAGGGTAGATGTTTGCTAGGGAAATACGCTGTAAAATCATCGCTGGCAAAAGACCACTTGCAAACTGGTGGGGGCAGCCTCCCGATCCTAGTCTCGGATTGACATCGCGGCCCTGCATACACTCGTCATAGGTCAAAGCAAAAAAGCCTTTTGGATCGCCCTGCGCATAACAGCATCCAGCCAGCTGACCAAGGAAAATGGGGAAAAAAGTAGCGTCTGTTCAATGTCTAATAACTAATCCAACCGGGCATATGTATACGTCAGACCCAGGCGTTTTAACTTTGGTCTTCTCTCCAGCTTTCTCATACTACACTCTTTGTAAAACCTTCTAATAGCTAGGTTACTAGCCAACTGAATTCCCCGACTGCTTCATACGGACTGCCTAAGTGCCCTTTACTAGGCCTTCACGGCCATATACATACATACTACAATGTCGTTTATAGCCTATGCAATAAAAGACAAAAAAACTAATGTCATCATCTTCTCCGCTACAGCCATTGCGCTGTACGGCTACGACCAGGGTATGATGTCGCTCATCAACACAAACTACAACTACCTCGATACCATGGGCTTGTACGAGGAGTCTCCCATGGTCGGCGTCATCGTGGCTGTTTACTATCTCGGGTGCGCAGTTGGCGCCGTCCTTTTCTCCAAACTCGCCGACGAGTTCGGGAGGAAAAGAAGCATCTTTTTCAGTTTGGCTACAGCTTCTTTGGGGAATTTGCTCATGTTTACCAGCGGAATGGGTATTCTGGGAAAGAGCAGTCAGGTCGCTTTGGGTATCATGTTGACGGGAAGGGTGATTATGGGTTTGGGTGTTGGAGGTATTGACGCGGTGATCCCGACGTACTCTTCTGAGTTGAGTTCGGACGATTCCCGCGGTAAAGCTCTGGCGCAGGAGTTTCAGAGCAATATTTTCGGCCTCGTCATGGCTTTTGGCATCAATCTCCTCGTAACGATTCTGCTTGGCAAGCAAAACCAGTGGGCGTGGCGCATCCCCATTATTGTCATGCAGGTCTATCCTGTCCTGCTTATTGCGTTTGTGGAGCGTCTTCCAGAGTCTCCGCGCTGGCTTATATTTCATGACCACAAGGAACAGGCAGAAGAGGCAATGGAAGATATTTATGGAGAGCAAGGAAAGGATAAGCTTGAAGTGCTCCTGGAGCAGCATAAGAAAGAGAAGGATGAGAAGGCTGGTTATATGGATATGTTGACACCTGGACACCCGCAGTTTCACCCTACAATGATCACAGTAATGTCTCAGGTCAACCAGGCATTGACAGGATACGGCGCAGTCAGCGTGTACGGGCCGCAGATCTTTGAAGTATGTAACTCTGAGTCCTACAATCTTTACACAGTAAGATGATACTAAATTGTATCGCAGTTACTCGGCTTCTCAGTCCGCAACTCGGAATATCTCACTCTGGGAAACTACACATCGTACTTCTTCCTCATGACCCTCGCCTGGCTTCTCATCGACGCCATCGGTCGCCGCAAGATACTCCTCCATGGCTCCATCATCCTAGCAACTTCCTTTGCGCTCCTCGCTCTCTTCGGTGGCCTCGTGGCAAACTCTGACTCTTTGCACATCCCCGTATATGTCCCTGGTATTATTGGCACAGTTGTTCTCTTCGTGGCTACTGGCGCTTTCGGAATCGGCTGGCTCTCGACTGTCTGGCTGTTCCCAACTGAAGTGTACCCCACCACTGCCCGTGCGCAGGGAACTGCCATCTCCGTCATTATCTGGGGCCTGGCCAACTTTGCTATCACGTTTCTTACACCTGTGCTCT
This sequence comes from Bipolaris sorokiniana ND90Pr, assembly GCF_000338995.1. Lineage (NCBI taxonomy): Eukaryota > Fungi > Ascomycota > Dothideomycetes > Pleosporales > Pleosporaceae > Bipolaris > Bipolaris sorokiniana. Next base: position 654,729 of record NW_006911895.1, on the reverse strand, counting down.
TCAATAACTTGGACTACTACATCTTCCTTGTGTTTGCAGGTACTAATGCTTTTGCTGGCATGTGGACGTACGTCTATCTGCCGGAGACGGGTGGACGCACTTTTGACGAGAACATGGAGTTCTTCAAGGAGGCAGCGGAACAGGGCACCTGGCGAGTCAGCAAAGTGGGCAAGGGAGAGTGGAAGAAGATGGTGTATCCTGATCCTGAGGGCGAGGGTAATGTGGATGCTGAGCGTGTGCCCTTGTTGCACAGGATAGAGGACCAGGTTCCTAGTATGGGTAGCAGCTGATCATGCTGGCCTAAAATGAATAAGTAAAGTACACAGGTTACTTTTTCCTTATATCCAAGATGCAGCTGCCCAGCAGACTGGAGTGGATAGAAGTATGGGGCGGCTGTGGCAAAAAGGTGTAATAGAGGTATGCATCAGCATTAGAAACATAGATCCAATTTCATTACCACTCTTCATCAGCGTTTGTCATGTCGGAATCAACACGAGGGCGATATCGTTTTGACTCGAGAGAACGTATTGGTGATCAGCAATTGTCTAAACTCGGTACACGTGGGAGTAGTAGTCGGTATCTCAACAAGGGGGCTGTTGGCACGAAACAAGGACAAAAAAGTTGTTGCCTTTGCCCATCGATCACCCACTTTGTTGGACTTGAATATCTCTGCTCGGCGTTAACACCACTCGTCTTTTGACCGTAGCCTCAGTGGCAGTAGCGATATCATCCGGTAATCTCTAGGCATCAGCATAAACGCTTCATTGTTCACAGGGCGGTGCAGTCGGAGAAGTCGGAGTCGGTGTTTACCTCCGCCGGAGGACGCCAACCCCGTGCGCCTGCAGTAGAGTATTGCACAGGCACCAATTAGAAGTGGCCCGCCGCAGCATGCACAGCGAAACAGAGAATAGATCCAAGTTCTGCAAGGTTGAAATTAAGCTCTTTTCAGCATAGCAGCTGCCCATCAGTGCGACATTTCCAGACGGCTGATGCATGCCGCATGCCGCATAGTCTGTGTCAGCTCTTCACATAAAGCTCCTGGGCTGCCACAATCAACAAGTCGGCCATCTCCAATTACTTGCAACCACGACTTCAACTTTGTTAGTCTGAAACCCACATTGTACTGACCTGGACTCGGGAGGGTGCGAGTTTCCACACGTGGCTCCACGCTTTTGACAAAGTCCCTGCATTGCGTGTTCCTTTGCGAAGCATAGTCGGTTGTGGGCGCCGACCAATCATAGTAGAGGTGTTTGTGAGCAACCTCAAATAAGCGGAACGAGGGAGGCCAACGCGCGTTATATAGCCAAGTCCTCCACACCCCTCGAGTCGCTCATCTGCAACTTCTGAGAACAACAACCCTAATCCTCCTCTTTAGACTTCTCTATTGTACTGTATATCCAGAACCGAAAAGAGAATCAACTCTCAACTCTCATCACTCCCTGCTTTTCAAACAAGGGACGCTGTCGCTAAATCAGCCATGTCGACCATACACCTCACAATCCACGATCTCCTGCGCATAACGTACACCTACGAGATGCAAGCCATAGAATCTCAAGCACAAAGCCAACAATACCTACAACGTCCCCGCTCCGACTCTGCATGTTCCGTAAGTCCTTTCCAGTCCCCCCACACCATGCCGGTAAACTCTTCACAATGTGCATCCTAACAAAGAAGCGCCAGATGCCAGAAATATGCGCACATCTTTCACCTCCAAGTCCGAGACTCTCATCTGCATACTCAAACCTCGAAGAATTAGAAACGGACTTTACAAGCTCGTTTAGTCAGAAGAAGAAAGCGAGCGTATGAAATATCACATGTCGCTCTCTATTCAGCCTTGAACCTCAGGGCCAGAGAGGATTGAGCATGTCAGATCGAAAGGCCTTATAGCGCCTATGACAGCAAAACGGCTTTCGTAGGCGCGAGGAGAGTAGACTGTGGAGAACGCCATCGCCCGTCTTCCCTTGTTCTTTTCTGCACACCACATTGAGGACGCGAGTAGTGTAGTACGCATCACGCCACATTTCCAAGCTCTTTGCTTCTTCTCCCTTATACCCCCACGCTACTCGAATTCTTTTCCGGGCGAACACGCAACTTTTTATGGAGGTCGGACTCCACACACCACCCCACTCATGTAAGGAGAGGAAACAGGTTCGCGTGGGACGGTACGAAGGTCGCACCGGGCATTGTTTCCGCGCATATCGGTCCGACGTCGCGCGCGTCATTGGCTGTAGTGAGAGGCAACGGGGGAGAGACGAGGGGCCAAACCGGGGTTGCAGAAGGCTGAAGCGTATAAGGGTCAGGATTTTGGTGTCAAGCGCGAGAGGCGCGCATGTAACATTCCATTTTGTGTAATCAATGTAATCATGTGATCGATCAAACCCCGTGCGGTATCGAGTTGTTCTCGCGCCAATTTGCATGCATCCCAGTATCTGTACAATGAAGAACCTTGACGTGATAAACTCAGGTGCCTTCGTGGTTCATGTTGATGAGAATTTCTTTCATGGTTGTTGGTTGCCCAGGGTGATGAAAACAGCTTCCATTGTTGTTGTACTTACCCCAAAATTTCTAAGTCGCTTAGGCGAATAATCAATTTCAGAGAATGTCGCAATCAATTCCTACCGTACATGTATGCTGGCTGCGCAATCTTGCCTAAATCAAGGCCGATATTGACGCATCCCTTTCTGGGGGCTTTGAAAGTGTTGCAATGCAACTCCTCGTCGACGCGAAATCTGTGCTTGTGCACTGGGAGACAGATAATCACACTGCACTGCAAGCCAGGATATCAACATATCATGCTTGCGCCTACCTCTCATATTCATTCCATCGTCAAGATGTATGTCTCAATAGCAGTTGTGCGCTGTTTCTTTTGGTCAATTGTACTCCTGGGCGGTGGATTTTCAACGCAGCAAAGCTCGTGCAGGAATCAAGCCATGATCTTGCCATAAGAACGCTGTCTCTGGGCAAGGTGACCAAATGACCTTCCCTCATCTTCAGTCATATTCGATCCCAGAGAAGCGCTAGATAACGCGCTGCGGGGGTTGAACATGGTGTTCTCATGCAATCCGTGTGGTCATGGCGGCGTGCGGAAGGGGCCATCGAAGCTGCAAAAAAAGCAACCAAAAATACCACTACCAGCGCTCTCATATATACATAACGTGCACCAGCTCCGGCTGGAGAATAAAAAATACTGCAGTCAATAGCCGAGCTTCATTCTCAGCCTTTGTCCTCTCCAGGTGCAAAACAGTGCAAAAAGTTCGGTTGTATCAGGCCCTTGTTAGTCCCATACTTACCTCCTGATACAACCTACATCTTTTGCCGGAATCGAACCTCTCGCCGCAGTCGAACCTCTATCCGGACGGAGTGCAGAAATCAAAGTGGACTCACCTGACCCTGGCCCATTCGCCATTCACCTACCCTCAGGCTGGGTATTGCCGTATGCCACCCTATAGCTAGGTGCTGCTTAATGAAAATATGGGGAATTTAACAACTTATATACCCAAAGAAAGTGAGCGGGGTCAGGTGTGATATCATTTTGGATAGCAGAATGAATGCACGGGGCGACGTGAACATTGGCCAAGGCGGGGACCTTACCACCTCTCAGGGGTCCTGCGTGACAAACAGAGAGCATAGTTGTGCCTTGTAACGCTCCATCTTGCTGCAGACTTTGTTGGGCCATTGCCCTACCGGTCCATATCTTTCTGCACAGTCTTGACCTGACCTTGCTTCTCCACCTCACAGAGATAGATTATAGCAACTCTGCTTGGGACTGAGCATTACTTCATGCAGACCTTCTCCTATTTGCCTGGTTTGGCTGACCTGGTGTTGTATCCATCGAGCGCGCGTGCAATGAGCCTTGGCGGGGAGTTGACATTGCGCTCCTCTCTCCCTCCAACGACAACAACACCAGCGCGAGACCATCACCATACAAGTCGACGGTGTCTTTCTACCCATGGAAGATTGCAGACTCTTCTCAAGAACGGGGTAGCGACCTCATGTGTGCTCAAGGTATTTCCTTTACAAAACCTTCGACGCTGCAGCGGACCTCAACACCATCAGGCGAGTCACCCATGAGGCAGACAATGGTCCGGAAGCATCTACACATCGCACTCCAAGGAGAGTCATGAGTGACTTGAGAAGGTCTGATACAACCTCATGTAGATGCAGGAGGCACTGGTAGTGCCCAGCTTACATCTCTTCCGAACATATTCTGAACGGTAACCTCTCTACTGCAGTAAGTAGAACCGCTGCGACGACATGAACCATTCTTCGCGAATGGATTGACTTCCTCTTGTGAGAAGAGAACAGGCTCCTGATGCATTGTACAATGCCTTTGTATGCAGCGCGAGGCTAGTCGAAGCAACGAATCGCCGCTACGAGCGCCTGCATACATCCCTTTGACTTCCTATCGCGCGTCTCCAGAATGCGACAACGGAGATAAAGCGACTTGGGTCAAGGGGAACACAGAGGCTCCAACAAGGGGCAATCGCAATCGCAGACATCTTGCTCATCTCTGCAAGACCACACTCGCCGCAGCAAGCTCCGTGAAGGTCGCTACAAACCTGAGCAACGAACAACACCATCGGAGCTCTTGTTGTGATTGACAAACAGTTGAGGGAAACCAATGCGGGCAAGTATGACAACAGCGCATGTTGATGAAGACTGATCTCAGTTGTGTAGATGATCACTCCCAGCATACCGCAGCTCAATGTCTGCCCCTCTCGCAAGACTTGAAAAGAATTCAGTGCTCCTCCCTGTACAATGCGCACTCTAGTTACGAGATTTTGACAATCTCGGCCGGAGTGAAAGGGGGGACAGATTCTTTACAATGTCCTTGACCGACTCGGTTGTCCAGTCATGAACGCCTTTGTTCGTAAACAACACCTCGAGTACGAGACGCTGCCTCAGTCGCAGAGTCATCGCATTACCCAGTCTACCAAAGACTATCGTTGGGCAACGAATCGAAACATTGAAGAGTCTTGCCGTCGAAATCCAACACCATTTGACCGAACAAGGAATCGCAGGTGTGGATGTTGTTTACTCGAGGGCGCCGATACATTGTGGTCACCACCGAGCAAAGCCGAAGGCCGACGAACGCGATCCTAAATGTATGGTTGAGAGTCCACGGACGAATTCATACCATCGCGCAGTTCAAGTCGCATCTTCAAACCAGCTAACAGGTGTGGTAGATGCAAAATGCAAGATCAGCATCATGGCTTGCTACTGGTCTGCGGAACCCTGGTGTACGATCACCAATCCACGACACAGCGCGTGAAGCACCTCGCATCAAGTCCTCGAACGGTTACCGGTATCTTTTTCGTGCAGGTATACCATTATTAAGAGATGGGTGATGGACGAGCAGCCAGAAACGACGGTTTTACTATCGCTAAGGCTGCCGCTCCTATAGACAGTCATTCAGACTGTATATCGAGGCACATCTCCATCGGGTACGCTGGTGATCGATCTTATATCCCAAAGCTTTCTTTGTTTCCGGTCCCCAGAACTAGAAACCATACAGGCAGCTGTAGGAGATCGGTATCATATCTCAGGTATTCGGATACCAGCATACAAGACCAAGTGCATGGTGCAGTTAAGAGAGGGCTCCTCGAGCCATATCTCGCCGGACAGTGACAAGCTTGGATAAGGATAACAAGGAGCAGATTCGAAGGGGCCTAAGAGCTCAATGGAACTTTCCTGGGCATCATTCGACTTGGCAGGAAATCGCGATAACAATTAGGTTCCGTCCGAGACTCCTCAAGCACATCTGGTTACGCTGTAGAATAGCCTTCTTTTGCTCAAGATGAGAAAAAGAAGGCTCATGCCATTCTGACCAGGATGATACTCGCTGGCGTATTGCTTCTCAGGATCGTTGTGGGTGGGGCTCATCTCAATTTCTCTGGTCGGAAGAATCCATGAGAAGAGCTAGTACCATGAGAAATTTCGATACTGAGATACCACCTGTAACGGATGATCGATGCTGCCTTCATCCAGTTTGGGGGTAGCCTAGCGCTTCTCACCCTAACCAAACAACATCAGCACCTCTTGGTACTGCAAATTCTCGGCCGACACATGTAGCTGCCATAGGTACTAACTCTTGTGAAGGGCAATGTCTACACGACTCCAGCTGGAGTTGTGCATGTGGTATTTTCCGGGGGTGAAGGCTACAACTTGGGCTGACATGACAGCGTGCCTGGGCAATCCATCAGTCTGGTGTGTCCCATCCGGCGATATCGTCGGTAGCTTGTTCTTTACCGTGGTCTTGTCTAGTAAACTCAACATGTTGTCCTGTAACAGATGCGGAGGCACATCGACCAACACATGCAAAGTTCATGGACTGAACAATCCATTCATACATGATTGAAATATGACAATGTGTCATACCGGCAACGAGAATATCACCAACGAAGAGGGCCACCAGAGAAATGCTTTAACCGAGAGAGCCAGGTCGATGCTCCGAATACCCCTCGAGGCGCTGACCGAAGCCCATGAATAGGACGGTCATGGCATATGTTCTCCTGAGGATGAATACCGAAGCGCGAGTCTGACATGTGTGGACTCCAACCGACAACTGTCGTCAAGATACTTTGACATGCCGCCTGAAAGCATACCGTCCATTAGAACCACTGTCCAGGTGGAACCGTTATTCTCGTCAAGGTCAACAGCGACCATCCATGAGCTTGCGTCAGCAAGGCCGTGGTTTGAGTGGGACCTAAAAGCCCTGATGTCCAAGTCAAAACTCAACCCACACATCTCCACCATGAAGTATGATAGGAGAAGATGTCACATCCCTTGATGAAACATCCAGTGTGAAGCGGAGATGTGCCGCTTGTCGCTCACGTTCATGTTATGATCACGAAGTACGGTACTCGATGTCGACTTTCCTAGCTCTTACTCAAGCTTAATGCGCTTGTCAAAGCGGCTATGCCAGCTCTCATCATACCGCGTTACTGATGCCTTGTACGGACCACATCCAAACATTTGGCGCTCATGACAACGCTCGGCCGATGATCTCACCCAAGAGAGCAATGATGCTATTACCAATGATGGCCAGCAAAGTGCCCGTCATGGCCTCACAGTTCTGCTTGTGTTCCGTTTGCCAAGGAAGGTGGCCGTCACTATGCCGATGCTGTCGTCAACCTTTTCAGGCGGAGGGCGATACCGTATCACGGAAGGCTAAATGATTACCGGAAACCTCGTCGCTGCAGTTTGAGGCATCGGGCGTCTTTGTGTCATCTATGGCTCCGTATGCAGCCCTGCGAGGATTTGCGTGGGTTCGCGATTTTGGCCTAAGAAGAAAGCATACATCGTAAGCCATCCACACAGAACTCAATGAGGGATACATGCGAGAGAAGGCACATGGTGCCAATGAGTACATTATGACATCTGCTTCTACCCGCACATCGCAGTTGGCATCGATACTCAAGACCCCTGGTTGTGTGTTGTGTGGCGCCTGTCAGCTGCCCTTGTGTTGTGATCTTGGAGTCGTTCGGTTCGCGTCCCGTGGGGCGTACAGGCGAATGAACTGGAGCTGGCAGCATGCCATCGTCGTCAGCTACGGGCTTCCGCCTATGCTGCTGGTGCTGGCGACTCGCTGTTAAGGGTGTCTTTGATGTGTAGGATGCCCCACACGCCAGCCGCTGATGCTGCCTTCCACATAGCTTTGGCTCTGGAACTACAGTGTCATTCATCCGCGCCACGTTTCTATGTGTATACCTGTGCCCAGCGAGGGGCAGCACTGGTTCTGGTGATGGCAGACATCATCTACGCTTTGCCATGTATGATAGAAGGGCGTCCTTTGTGGTGTGTGTGCTCCGGCAGAGGAGGTACCCCCGCTTGGAATATTCATCGACGGGGGTCTTGGCGAGGTTACGGACAGGACGCGACTGACTTTCTCGAAGAGAAGCGTCGCCCCTGGAGCCGTAAAGAGGCCGAGATCCCAGATCAGACATTGATGATGCCGCTCTTTGTGTCTGGATATCCAACATTTGGTGGGGGGAGGAACGGCGGGGGAGGAGAGGCTCAATGTGAAGAAGCGCCAAAGCTAGATCCACAGCGGAGAGGCCAGGAGGCGGACCACGAGAGCAGCAAGGCATAGCCTCATTTATCGAGAAACAAGGACAGGAATGACGAGAGCTGAGAGCAGAAAACGACAGCGCAAGGTCGAAAGTTGACTGATGTCGACATCGGGGCGGGGATGTTGTGTCGATGAGGGGCTTGGGTCAAGCAGATTGCCCGGCATCCTATTCCCCACCAACAGAACCCTGGAAGCTGCTTGCGGACGTGCTTACCATTTGCTCAAAATGAACGCGCAGAAACACCCATGATGCAGACTTTAAAGCTAGAGCATCACGGAGGAAAACGCCATTTACATTAATGAATGTAGCTGAAAATCTGCTCTGTGTTGGTTCAGATGTTGCAGCAAATGCATGCTACACAGCGAGACGGGTTGCTACATGGGTCACGACTATGCTTTACGTCAAATGGCACATCACGCAACAATGACACGAGACTTTGGGATCATAATTCATTTCCATGGTCTAAGAGTTGGTGGCTATCCGGCGTAAGAGAAGAACGATAAATTTCTCAATTATGCCAACGGCGAATATATCGCTATCATGCTGTCCAGATTGTCCATCCAACGCCAGGGCTTGCAGCAGCAGCAAAGTGGCTAGTACTGAAAAAAAGAGATGGGCAGAAATAATGGAGTCAGTCCGTTATATGTGAGGCTTCGAAAGACTAATGAATCATCGCTACGTGGCATGGTGGGAGGCTGTGCTTTTGGAACCCCATACAGCACGTTAGGAAAAGAGGACAGCCTCCCTGCCCGTGACAACGTTAAAATATCGCCCAATTGGGTGATGTCAAAGATGTAGGCTCACGGCTTCGCGTACTGTTGTGTCCATTCTTGGGCTGTCTGAATAGCCTGATTCTTGTTCTCCTTCCACGCCTGGGCGACATCGTTCGCAAGGGGATCGTCCGGGTTGGGCGCGCCCAAAAGTGCTTGGATCGAGAGCAGGATCGTACGAATCTGAAGGGCAGGCGACCAATTACCTGTACATGTTAGCAAAGCCTTGGTCTTGTGAAGTATGACTCCAAACTTACTTTTCAGAACATCAAGGCAGATGCGACCTAGACGATCGATGTTGGGGTGATAGATCTTTGTGAGAAAGCGGACCTTGGGCGGCGTCATGGGGTAGTCGTCTGGGAGAAATAGCTCCAACTTGAAGACACCGCCTACGAAGGGTTTGTCAGTTGAAAACTTCAACATTACTGGGCACCAGCATACCCTCATAAGGCGACTGGCTAGGGCCGTCGATGGTAACATCGAAATACCTAAGGTTGTCGTCGTGCGGCGTCGCGCTGATTCCTTGAACACTATACAGGGACCCCAGATCAGTAAAATAGCATGTCATCCCGTCGGGAGTACCTACGGCTCGTTGACCAGGCGCTCGGTTTCCTTGATGATTCGCTTGGGCAGCGCCATAGCTGATGGTGGGGCAGGATGCCGCTTGTGTAGAGCGAGAGGTTGTGAAGGGTGAGGGCTCGTGTGGAGAGAGCGAATATGCTTTTCAGTACCAGCGAAAGATGTAGGAGTCCTCTTTCTCTGCGTTTGGAGGAGCAAGCCTGTGTCGTCTGGTCTTGGGTAGGGCCAAAGGGCTAGACATGCATGTGTGATGTTGCGTAATCGGCCAGCGGCGCTAGAGACGCCTGGACAGGGGAGCCACTGCCTGCTCCATTACCACCGCCGTCACGACTACACGCGCATGCCCGAGACGGCCAGCAACAAGATGGCGGCCACGGTGGGCGGGCCTCTATCAGCGTTCCAGTCGCCGACGTTTGATCGCGATGTCGAGGTCAAAGTAGATGATGAGATTGGCGCTGCCAGCATAAGCCCAGCAGGCCGCGACATCGTCCTTGCCAGCAAGAGCGGCCTCCGCATCATTGACTTGGACAATCTTTTTTCCTTACCTCGTTTCATTCCAAACCAATCGTCGTGGGACGTCGCTGATGTGCAGTGGTCACCCTTTGCGGCACGCGCAGAGTGGATTGCTACCACCCGCAATCAGCTCGCGCTCGTATACAATCTCTCCATGCCGTACAACAGCAAGAAAGCACCCATTGAATACACGCTACGCGCCCATGAACGCGCCATTACAGACATCAATTTCTCTGCCCATCATCCAGACTTACTCGCGACATGTGGAGTTGACAGCTTCGTCTTCATACATGACCTTCGGAGTAGGCAAGCCCCGTTGAAGCTTGCCGACTATACCGCTGGAGCAACCCAAGTCAAATGGAATCGCCAGAATGACAAGATCATTGCAAGCGCCCACGACAAGTACCTCCACATCTGGGATACTCGCCATGGAGCAACTCCCCTTTCGACCATTGCCGCTCATACCACCAAGATCTACGGTATTGACTGGAACCGCAACGACCCAAGCAAGATCATGACATGCTCTTTGGATGCTACCATCAAGCTTTGGAGCAATGTAGGCAAATCTGATCATATCACTGTCCCCCGGCGCGTCATCCGCACTCATTATCCTGTATGGCGAGCGCGACATACGCCCTTTCCTCACGGCATTCTTGCCATGCCGCAACGAGGCAATTCGAACCTTTGGCTGTATAAGCACGCCAAAGATAGCGATGCATCAACTTTTAATGATGAGCCAGTTCATGCCTTTCAAAAGCACGATTCTGATGCTCAAGTCCGCGAGTTCCTATGGCGTTCTCGTGGCTCTACTGACTACGGCATCGATAATCGTGACTTCCAGTTGATTTCTTGGGGGACTGACAGGCGCCTACAACTTCATCACCTCGATCCCAAGCTTCTCGAAAGGGCTGTCGGCTATCGAAAAGGCGAACGGCTTGTCGAAGAGCCCAGTGCGACGCGGAGAGGGGCTGCCTATGTATCCTATCGCGATGGTCCTATTCCTACCACTACTGCAGGTGATCGGGACTACTTTGGTCCACCACGCCAACAACGGAAAGGAAATTTGTCAACCTTGCTGCAGAACTACTCCCTCAACGAAGACGTTCATACTTCTCGCTTTCCTGGACAAACACACGCCAAGATACATCCAGAGATAGTGCAGAGAGAGACCATGACTGCCCAGCCCATTCGCCGAAACGACCCACGTGTTGTTAACCATATCACTTGGATCAACGGAGTCAAATTTGGGGGTGATCGTCACAACAATGTCAATGATATTCACGCTCGACCCAACCAACAAGATCTTGGCGAGAAGTACCCGTACCAGGAGCAGAATGACCTCGGTGCCGAAATATCATACGTCGGCAACAAATACAAGAAGCTCGCTTTCGAAGAGATTGACGTGCCGGGCCGCTACATCAAGGTTTCGTTTAACGGGCCTTGGGGTGACTACGATCCTGCAACTGATGGTGCAAAGCTTGTGTTTCTTCGATTTACTATCAGGTTTCCATCTGCTTACCCCAAGGCTGTTGAAAACGGACAGCCTGATTCTATTCGCCACAGGATACCAACCCCACTAGACATTGAATTTGAGAGGACAACGGCATCCATCAGCAAAGAACACCAAGAAGAACTAGTCCACAATATGCATCGCATCGCTGCTACTTGTGCTGAACAGGAACGCGAGGCTCTGGAAGCAGTACTCTCGTATGCTTTGGGAGAGCGTGCTTTGGACGATAGCCTGGATCTGGGCGAAGACGTTGAGCCACTCGAAGATCTTGGACCCTTGCCGGGAGAAAGCTCCAGCGAAGACGAGGATCACGAGGGCGAGTTTACTGATGACGTGATGCAATCCTCTCATATGAATGCTGACATCCCTCTTCCCATTCAGTGTACTGCCCGGTTCTCAGCCGATGGGTCCCTTGTGGTTGCAAGGATACCACCAGTAAAATCAACGCCTGGCTCAGAGGTGTTCAGATTTCAGATTGCAAGAAATCTTCGCCAAAGTGGCCTGAAGAACGATATCTTTGACTCTTTTGGTCGCTTTACTTCCCGTCGTGCTGAGGATTCAGATGGAGCGTCGTCTCCATCGTCTTCTGTTGGCTCTTGGGAAACTTCTTCCACTCCATCGTCTTCATCTGGCTCTGATCATGACGGGAATGCACGTATTGGAAACTTTCAGCCTCCCCTGGCTTGGCAGAAATCTATCTCTCGCTTTCAATCACGGAACTCGTTACCTTCTTCGGGTGGTGTGGCAAAACAGCCATCCAAGACTAAATCCACAGTGTCTATCCTGTTCTCGGCTACGGACGACATGGTTCCAAGCAAGCGCGTTCTTGCGGAGGAATACCGAATTTTTGGTCCTGGGCCCATCATTTGCGAGCACAACTCTGAAGTAGCAAGAAGGCACGGATTCGAGGATCTTGCCGATATTTGGATGCTTTGTAAACTAATCTTGAGCAATGAAGTACCTGTGGAGATACTTCCTCAACAATACCGGAGAGACCAGGTCCTTGTGCTGGCCCGAAGGGCTCTAGTAAGGATTAAACGTAAAGACAGCGGGCTCGACCTCGCGTTTGACGAGTCAGAAAGTGTGACTAACCCTCCGCTCAATGCTCGGGTCAAGTGGGGTCATCACCCTATCGTCACTTGGCTGATACCTGCACTTTTTGACCACTTTGAGCGCCTGGCAGATGTTCAGATGCTTGCCATGTTGTCTTGCATATTTGCGGAACCTGCTACACGCGAAGGTGTGACCTCAGCCATGGCTAAAATGCGGCAATCCCAGCTCCCTATGTCTATGGAAGCACCGGCATTCTCCCTAGACTACTTTCCCTCGTCGGACGCGGCATGGAGTTTGTTCAAGCCCACGATTTCCATCCCACCTACGCCTTCGTATTCACGCTTTGCAACCCCGGTCAATGAATCTGCATCCCAGAGATCCGTTAAGAATCTCGATATCTACGGAAGTCATGGGAGTTCAAACGGGCCATGGAGTAGCGACGCATTCCATTCAGACCCTGTTACACCTTACTCGACTGGCAACACGCCACCTCTGTTATCTCAAATACCTCCGATTAGAAATGCTCATACAGCAAATCACACTCCATATGGAACATCGCCAGAGAATAGCCACACAGCTCATAAGAAGAGCTCGACTGCAAATTTTGCGAGTGCTGTAGCAGCGTTGTCACGGCCTTTTGCAAACGCAATGTCTTCTTCACCTCCGGTCAGATCACGGATCGAAGATCTTTCTACATCTGCGCCGACTAGTGGGGTGACTTGGGGAACAACGACGTTCTATGGAAGTGACTCTCATGACCAAAACAGTATGGCAGCCCCACGCACAAAGCAAGGAAAGCGCGCAAGCTTCGGACAGTCTGAGCACGTCGATATCAACTACATTGGCGAATCCGACTCGGACTACGAAAAGGTGGATGATGAAGGCAGCTACGCCACGACAGGTGTCAAAGAACGCAATGTACCCGGCACGCCTCGAGAGGGCGATGGTGGCAAGGCTATCAAGGTCACACTCAAAAATCAAGACCAGTTCGATGATGAGGCATGTTTCAGTCGGCCGTTACTAGATGCAAGTAAAGATTGGCTACATCGTGTCTGGCGAGAGCAGTATGCTGAGATGCTGAATCGTTGGGGTCTAGTCAGTGCTCGAGCTGAAGTACTCAAATTTAATGGGCTTGTCTCGTACTTTCCAGTCGAGTATTCTCGTACCAGCTCAAAGTCTGGCTCGATATCACTCGCGATCAAACGGTCTAGCGATGATGAAGACGAGGAGGATGAGAGGATAGCTCAACGCGTATCAAGAGCCTCAACAACATTAGTGCCTCCAACGCCCACTACGGTACAATCGAAGCGCCTATCTGCTGCATCTCCAAAGCACTTCTCCTTCAATCCAGAGGCTACAGAGTTCCAGCCCAGCACCATAACAAACATTCTATCGGAAGAACAGATAGTGGACCTACCTATGGATACATTTATTCCTCCGGAACAATACTTGCGTCTCTCGATACCAGTTCGTACGCCCACTGCAGAGCTTGATGAGAGCCTTGCCGGACTAAGCACATCACCTGCTCAGTCCAAACTGCAACCACCCCCGAGCCGGTCCAGCAGACCAAGTCTCTCACGAGGCACATCCAACGTCTCCGGCGGCTCATCGTGGCGCGAAAGCCGCCCAGCCCCCACCGTCAGTACTGAAACATCCAAGCCTGTAGAGGCAGAAACCACCTACAGCTGCAGCATCTGCTGGATCCGCGTCTCAGGCCTCTTCAACCTATGTCCCGCGTGCGGCCACGTCGCACACATGGACTGCATGGGTGACGAAATCGGTGTCGACGAAGGCGAATGCATCGTCGGCTGCGGTTGCGGTTGCGGCCTCGAAGACGATGACGAGCGCTCGAGAATGGAAGCGTACATCGAAGGTGTTCGCGCCGCACACGCTGAAGGCAGTGCTTGGGAAGACGGCAGCGAGTGGATGCCCAGCGGCACTACGACGCCTGCGTTATATTCTGAGAGCGCGTACGGCGATTTTATGACGGGCGGCGCGAGTAAGGTGATGGGGAGTGGGGATAGGAAGAGGGAGAGAGCGACCGGGGTGGGGCGCAGAGATGTGGTGAGTCCTACGCCTACTAAGACGAAGAAGAAGAGTAAGAAGAAGGTTAGGGCTTCGGGGTTGAGTTATTATTGAGGTTGAGGGAGTTTTTTTCTTTCGTCCGTTTTCGTTCTTGGAGTTTTGTGATTTATGCGAGGAATGGTGGTGTTGTATGATTACGCAGAGTTGATACCCCCCCAATGATGTATACATTTGCCATGGGCCATGTAATACAACTGCAACGTTTTGTTTTCTTTCTTATCTCTTCTTCTTTCTCTTTTGTCATGGGCTCCCCGTTCCTTACTGTTGTTTCACATGCTAACCGAGTTCAGCAACCACTAATGTAATACATCATCTGTATAAGTATTTCCTTTTCTCGAGAGATGCAGAAACCCTGTATGGCGTACTTCTCGGAAAAAATGCAGGCAGGTTTACCTGCGGTATTGTGCATTTCCAACGAGGCAAGGATAATCAGAGTAAGGATTTGGGAGATGAAGCTGTAGATTACGCACACAAAAAATTCATGGTATTTCTATCTCAGTCGGGAATCATCAAGACTAGCTACATATGATACCATGATTTACTCCTGAAATGCTAGCACTGGGTAGATGGTGGTGAACACGAATGAATTTTGACTTATTCTTCATCTGGCCCACTTGCTCTCCTTGAAAGAACCAAGGGAAACAAAAAACATCCCTCGTCATCTCCCCACTCACGTCCAAGTCTATAAACCCATTTCCAACAACCCGCACTTATTTCAGCGCCTTCTCCGCCTTTTGTGCAGTATTCTTCAAATCCTGCATCTCATTCTTTGCCTGGCCCTCTGTGTTCTTCAAGCTCTGGTTGTAGAGATAAATACGACCGACCTGAGTCGCACCGACGCAGAAGACGAGGAAGTTGACAGCGGCAAGGGCAATGTTCTTGGGGCGGATGACGAAGCACCAGCGGGTCCAGATGGCGCCTGTGCACATGAGGGCAAAGTTCTGGGTCAAGGAGAGGGATTCGGCGGGGCGGGAGAAGTCGGAGGCGCCGGCGAGGACCATACCCCATTTCATTACTGGGGCCCTGCAGAAGTGTCAGTACATATTGACGTTCGTATGCTGTGTTCATGTTTGGCAAGGGTGCGGTTTGGACAAAGTCACTTGCGCACGCGACGCTTCGGACATTGCGGGGGAAACTTTGAAGCCGCAATCTTCTAAAAGAAAACGTGCGTCGTCGCAAAGGATCGAAGACTACGGGAAGGCGAAGCGGTGCGTACCAGAAATGCACAGTCTTTGGGCCGATGGGACTGTTCCAGAACTTTTGAAATCCAGCGGGCTCGGCGCCAGCAGCCGTGTTGACTCGTCGGCGGGCATTTGCGCGTTGGAAGAAAGGTCGGAAGGAGCTGAAGATGCGGGAGCCGGGGCGGAACGACATGATTGCTGTGTATTCTGTCCCTCTCACTCTGTTGTCGGGAAAGGAAGGGTCGGGGCGTTGTCCGGAGAAGGGTAAATGAGGTCCGGAAGCAATTGACAAATGCTGAGGTCGTTTGTCGTTGGCGGCGATGTCGGGCCTGAGGGTTCGTCAGATGGGACAAATCCGGGATTAAACAATGGCGCTTCGTTGCTCCGACAGTGTTAGGCTATTTTGGGTATAGCGCGTTCCTGGCCGGGGGCCAGCTCGACGAACATTGAATGTCGGCGCGGGCGGGCGCTTTTGGAGGGTGACGACACTTCCCTCCAATTGACACTCTTCACGCAAACGATCTTCACGCAAACGATCTTCACGCCCACGTTTCTCGCAATGGCCTCGAAAGTATTTGGAAATGGGCTCAAGGAGCTGCGCTTCCTGTTTTGCCAGACTAGCGAGCACAGCGCTGCGACAAGGTATGCGCTTCCACGATACAAGATGTTTTTGAGCGAGGGGAGTCGCAAACGCGATTGCGCATGATTGGGTGGTTGGGAATGAAACTTTAGCTGACGGAGTGATACAGGAACTTCCTCACCCGAAGCTATCCCGCCATGAAGAAGGCCAACCCATCGATTCCCATTATGATCCGAGAAGCCAGCGGCACCGAGCCCACAGTCTTTGCGAGATTCGGTGCGTAGAAACGTAGTTACAAGAGAGAGATACATGAGGACAAGGAATGCTAATTACGGTTGACAATTGTAGATTTCGGAAAGGAGAGGAAGTTGCCGCTCAAGGGCCTCGACGACAAGGCCATTGAGCAACAAGTATCGGACCTGGTGCAGAAGGGCGCATGAGGATGCGATTGAACAAAAGCAAGGAAGGAATGACCAAAAGGGACGACATCACATATGATTGAATTCAAGAAAGCCACTATAGGCTATTCGCTGTACATCCGTCCTGATACACCATATAACAAAAAACATCAACTTGACTCACCTCCTTCCCTCTTTTTCCCACATCACCAAGCCTCCTATCTCCCTACATCCCTCCTACGACTCTACCCCCAATAACTTTTACAGCCAGCAATCCAAACACATCCAGCACACCCGACCACACACAACCATAGCGTGGCAAACAAACAAACATCACATTCACACCCTCTCCATCACATCCCAGTCACATACCCACCCACTAGTGGCCCAAACCCCGTCAGTCTATAATCCGCTCACCCCTGTCCCTTTTCGTACGACCAAACATAGCCACGTCGAAATTTTGATCAAACTTTCACATGCAGGATCGCGTCATACTCTTAGGTGGTCGCACAAGGTTGCAGGGGTGTGTGAGAGGTGATTGAATGGACATGTGACCGAGTGGCCATGTGACGAGTGCTTCTCCTATGGGTGTGCGGATGGGAAGGTTGCAGCCGTGTAGGGTTGGGATGCGTATGCGTTGGTGATGACGTGCTGTGATTCGTGTGTTATGTGTGTGTGCGTGAGCTGGGAGATTAAGATTCAGTAGAGGTGTCTAAATAAATTTTGGTCATTTAAAAAAAAAGAAGAAGGGGTGCGGTGTAGTGATTATTGGGACGGTTTCTAGCTGGTGTATTAGCAATTCTGGTCTCCAAAATGTTCTCGAAATACCTTTTTTTTTCTCGTTGACTTGGTTGTTCATTGTTGTATTCACAATCTTTTACCTCACCTGACCATCACGTTTTTTTCTTTATTTTGCAATTTAAATTTCAATAGTAGGACGAGTTCATGCAACTCAGGTACAGAGATGTCAGAGGACCCAGCTTCCATGATTTCCTATCTAGGCATAGCCTATTTGCCATACCTATCTATTCGGGAAGCGGCGTTCCAGGCGAGAGGGGTATTCAGAAATATACATGTGTTTTTCCTTCCTTTGGACTATTTAGTCTTGTACTATGTAGGTACGTGGAAGGAAAATTTACCGAAATTGGCGCTACATGGGATTGCGTACTCCCGGTGCGTCTTGATCCCGCACACTGATCGAGTTTGAGGAGAGGGTTGTTTGTGGCGGAGGGAAGAGAAGAAAGGTATTGTGTATCGTAAGAGGTATCTACTGCGACTTGCTGGAACTACATATGGAAATGACCCAATTGCGTAACGTCCTGGAACCAGTTCCAGTGCTACTGCAACAGTAGGTTCTAAAACATTACTTTGTCTGGAAAAACAGGTTATTTCCGGCAACCTGTCAGGTCCCATGGGCCATTGTAAGGTGTTACTGAACGCCCCTTGGCCCTACCGAACTACCATTAACTTTGGATACGTATCGCTCTTTACGCCCAAACGCCAATTGTGTGGTTGATTAAAATGAACAATATGACGATTTTACAAATCATCCAAGAAGAATCTCCCAGTTCCAGTCCTTCATGACCCCCAGCCAATGCAATCGCCCCTTGACTGTAACCTCTGGGTCCATTGAACTCATATGGGAACTTGATATCTGCTCCCAATGCCGTGTGTCTCTCCAGTTGAGCTTGTCTACCAAGTCGAACTCGTCATTTCGCATGGTTGTGTACGACGAGAAACTTTGCGCGCAATTGTCATCCACTTGCATGGCCATGCGCTCTGCTGTGGATGCGTCTCGTCGACTCCATACTTCTTTTGTGACTTCCAAACACCGTTCTATGATTCCCAATTTCATGCGCGAAGACATGAGTTCCCAGCGGGCTTTGACCCATTCACGCTCCTCGGGATTAGTGGCCTCGCAGCCAGCTGCCATAAGGGGGTAGATGTGCACGATGATTGAGCGGGAGCGCGGGTCAACTGTCGCCAAGTCGCACAGAACCTTCTTTGCCAGCGCACTCGAAGATTGTGACGGGATTTCCGGAACAGCCTGGTGTAGATACAATAGCGTTGCATTTTGGTAGGCGATTGCAGTTTTTATTGTGTCATGCGGGCTTGTTGATTCATCCTCGGGGTCCTCGATGAAGGAAGGTGGGACCCAGTCTTCGAGCTGGGATTTGAGCTGCATAGCCTGCGAGATGATTGTAGGTCCATTGCTGTTGGACCTTCGCACCTTCCTGACGAGGTTTGCCACACGACCAATAATCGGGAACAGAGTGTGCGCACAGCCCATCAACGGGTCAACAGTTGTGTCAGTCTCGCCGGTTCCATAAATACTTTCTTGAACGGTGTCGACATCGTAGGTCTGATCTTTGTCAGTGGATGTCAAGCGAGCAAGGACGTCCATGTAAATCCAGGCGTTGCAAAGGAATTTCAAGCGAGTCCACTCCTCGCCCTTCATAGGCGTTAGGCGGTGTTGCATAAGTGCTTGGTTGATCAGGACCTTTGCACCTTTGATATGGTTGATGCCTGTGCTAATGTGTTGATCCCAAGACTCGGCAAAAGCCAGTACCAGGGTGGTGGAGATGGCTGCATCGACACGCATGTTTGGTAGGCCTTCAGCCAGGGCATGAACTGCACTTCGCATATGATCGATCCCTTGAATGCGCAGAATGGGAATGTCCTTGGACTGATGAAACGATGTCATGGAGACGATTGCGTGATAGAGCGCGGGACATTCTCGTGTCAGAGGCCAGATTAGAGTTCGCCATGGATTCTCGGTTGGACCATCTTTGACAGACAGCACGCCGCATGTGTCGCGATGGTAGCGACGTGACAAAGATTCTGCTGAAAAGGAAGAAAGCTGTATCTGAGCAGGTATTCGGCAGGTAGGAGAGTCTGATGAAGATGTGCTTGAGCTGGATGAGGCAGGCGAGGGCAGTGGTAGGACCCAGTTTCCCGGATCTTGACGAGCGTAGCGCACTAGTTCTTCGTTATCGTCGTCCTGATCGGTTGGCGCTGGTGGAGTTAGGCCGGTGGGCTGGTAGAAGGCTTCATGCTGAGTTAGGAACGACGAGTATTCTTCTGGTGGCACACTGAGGTCTGTTCCCGGCATTAGGAGATCTACAAGACGGGGTGATTGACCAGACGAGATGCTGGAATCGGCCGTTCCCTGAGTTTGTGCTGTGCTTGTGCTCTCCGCCCCAAACGTACTGCATGATGCTAGAGATGCTTGTGCGTGTGAGTCGATAGGTGATGTCAACTGGTGTCTTGTTATGAAGGGTGATGCGGATGGGGCGGTGGGCAAGTTTTCTGCTGTTTCGAGTGGAGGCTGAGGGAATGATGGGCCTGTAGGTGAAGCATGCATGAAGTAGTAGGGCGGTTGAGACTGGGGCAAATGTGGATTGGGAGATATACTGGTGAAATCATGTTGATGGCCGTGGTTACTGGCATGGTATTGGGGTGGTGAGTGAGTAGAGGCGGGTATGTGATCTATATCTGTTAGGAGAGGTTTGCTATTTTGATCGAGCAACCGACCTTTGCGTGACTTGGCATTTGATTTCCCCCTGACGATGGGTTCTTCGAAAGGTCTCCACTTGAAGTCCTTCTTGTAGCCACCGCACAGCACTACACGCCGTGCACACTGGTCGCAAGTGGGCTTCTTCTCATCACATTTCAAGCGCTTTGCTTTGCATGTGATGCATCCTAGGCAAGGGCATCAGCATGGTGGTTTGGCAGGAAATGGGCACATGTTGGGTGGCGGCGAAGAGGATAAGAGGAGGAGATTCAGAGCGTACCATTGCGGCTTTTTGTTTGCTTCCTCTTGTTGAGAACAGCATTTGCAGGTGGTTGTGAGGACATGTTCTTGCCAGACTTTACGTCAGCTCGGGCATTCTCCGGGAGGACTAGTTGCAGCGGAGGGGCGGGATCAGCGGTAGGGTCCGCCTTGGGCAGGAAGGGACAAGAGAGCTGGGTTGCTGCACCAGCGTTGGGGCAGACTGTGTTTTCATATGCATTCGCATGAGAGCAAAGTGTCTGCAAAGGTTGCAAAGAAGTGTGGCAGGATGGAAAGGTTAGGTAGATAAGCAGCACGGAGGAGGGATGGGGTCGCTAAAGTGGAGCTCAAGCTGGGGGAGGTGGGCAGCTACTTGGCTAGCGTAATGGCTATCAAGCGGGCTTGGGAACCAGTCGTGGGGAACACCAAAGTGAAGAGCATCTTGAAGCATGCGCAAGCCGGAGATTGCGGCTTGTGGTGTTGCCCAAGTCGATGGCACTGTGCTTGCTAGGCCTACGCGTCTATGTACTCGAGTCTAGCCAGGTGTGCGACAGCATCGAAGAAGTCCAGAACGCGGTGTTGTTTGGGACGTGGTGCAGACGTGATCGCCGCCATTCTGTAACCGGAACCCTGCGCTTGTCCGCCGGCCTGTTGAACCGCTCCACAAACGGCCCTCCCTCAGCCTTGTGCCGGAAGCGATGTGAGATGGGTGGAGGCGGCGCACAAGTGAGAGGACTAGTACACGTATATATACCCATACCCATACCCAAGCAAAAGAAAAGGGGAGGGGGGAGGGGGGAGGGGGGCAGCAATCCACGCTGGGTCAGTCTTGTGGGAGCAAGTATGTACAAGTACATATGATGTTCTGACTATACGACAGGATAAGTATAGTGGCGATTCATGCTTGTGCGGACATCAGGCGGCAGCCCGAGTCAGCGGCGTGTCCATCTCCATGGCTATCAATCAAAGTCACGTGGCGGGCCGCCCAATCACAGCCGGCCACCTTCTCCTGGGAACCAAACAACGGGGGACTCTTGGTTTTGCTTTTCACAAATCTTGTGCTGACCATCTGGACATGGTACTTTAATTGGGGCCGCGGACATGAGCGATGCGCTTCCGCGTTCTAGAAACCGGGCACGGCTCGCGCTGGTGGGGACGTGGGTAAGTAGAGGCGAGCGGTCCGCAATAGCGTCATCAGTTAGTTGTGCCATACAGGGACAAAGAGAGGCGCGTGTCGAGCAGCACAAAAGAGAACAAGGACGATCAATAAGAAAGTACGTACATACACTACATAGCCATGTACATATATGGCGTATTGTATTAGTGTGAATATCATAGACATATCAGACTGGCGTCGTAGCGGCGGCGGCTGTGCTAGAGCTGCAGCGCTGCAGCTAATGAGCGGACGTCATCTTCTGATCGCCCTGATGCGGCACAGGGACCGCGCAGCTGCAACCTCTCCACCCAACAGCCATCCAGGCCTTCTGCTCGCCTGCCAGACAGGGATATCTGCCATGCTTGACGTGCATGTGTGTAGCCCGCCTGTTGTGCCCAGCCCCTGCTCCCCTTATGTACTATATCCCCTCCGCCATGCAGAGTCGTTGTTGTGATTGTTGTTGTCATTGTCGTTGCCGCTGTCGCCGCCGCCGCCGCCGTCGGTATGCTGCCAAGGCTGCACACTGATATGATGAACGACAAGCCAGGCCCGCTCACAAGGAGGGCAAGCAAGAGACAGAAGATTGCCAACTTCTTCAAGTCATGGAAGCACCGTCAATCCCAACCTCGCGACAAGACAATGGTACGCTGACCACGACTCTACAACAACATACAACACCGGCCCGCTAATGTCATCTTCCCTCTGCAGGCACCCACCAAGCACGTCGACGACACTGGCCCGACCCCGCCACCCGTAAACACCACCGCCCCCGACCATGGTAGCAATGCCCCCGACCCCCATGGCCCACCAGCACCCAAACCTACTCCCACACCACTGCCACAATCACTACCACTGCAAGACACTAGCCCGCACCAGACCGACTCCTTGACCGACACCCAGCTTCACGTCCTTTTTGCCGGCGCCCCGCAATTCCGAGTCGCAATAGTCAACGGCCGCCGCACCCCGACAGCCTCGTTTCCTTGGAGTGTCCAGGCTGCCACCAAGGACGCGACCGACGTTGCTCCTCTTGCGGAGCCTGCCTTCTCCGCTGCAACCCTACACAAACACACTCTCAAGGCCCAGCCCCTTGACGAGACCCCGAAAGAGTACAATGGATATGCAGTCGACGCGGTCGAAACCCCTTCTATGCTTGGCACTCAGGGCATCGAGCCTGGAACAATTGGCTTCGCCCACTTTCTCGAGTTGCCCGAGTCTGATGTCCTTCTCAGCCAACCCCAAGCATCCCAATCAGCCGCCGACTCGGTCGAGGCGACTAAGAACAAGGAATTGTTGCACACCAACCCGGAGCGTCTGGGTATCCGTTCAGTCGACCTCCGCCTGATATACGACCGCTTAGGAGAGTTTCAAGACATGTACGAGGCATTCCACGATAGTCCCGAGCCCATGACTATTCTCAATACTCAGACGTCTGGGGACCTGTACGCCAACTTGTTCACCAAGTTCCTGACCCCGCCTGGCTACGACGGCGCGACCGACGATCCCACTGGAATGCAAACGCAGATTGCCGCCTTACTTAGGGTGCTAGACTTGAAAGGAATTTGGTACGATTTCAGCCTGGTAGAGTGGAGGATTAGGCTGGGCCAGATATTGTGGAGTGAACCAGAGCTGGTACCTGAGCATGAGCAAGAAACACAGCCCCTGTGGACTGAGCGCGAGATTCTGCTCCTCCAAATCATCTTGGCATGCGAGCTGCTGCTCCGGCTAGATGCCTACACAAATGCCGACGCCGCTGATGCTGCCGTCCGATTGCGCATCAACCCCCAAGATGTCGAAGCGTTTCTTCAATCCAAAACTCGAAAGATTGATTGGGATCTGGTCCTTGCCCGCACATTTTTGGACAATATTGCCATCATGGGAGGCTCCCAAACGTCTCCTAAACCCAAGTCGGGGGGCTTGCTATCCCTGTTCGCTGAGAATGCCCACCACGAGTTGCCCCAATCAGACCTCATCTTGTTTCCGCAGCACCAGACGCGGCAGATCTCCGGTCTTCTTCACTTTGCCACTGTTATACAGTGGCCTGGCCTAGACATCGTGTCCGCCCAACTTGTTCGCAAGTTGGCGCCACAGATCAAGAGCGAGGATGCCACACCATCATCCCCAAGTGGTAGGTTGACAAGCCCAGAATCTCCTTCTGGCCTCAGTGTATACGCAACCCCTTTACAAACCCCACCAGCCTCCAGCTTTCAGATGGAGAGCTACTTTGGGCAAACTTCAAAACCAGCGCTAGAGCGCAACAACTCTCGAGCTTTCCATATGGCCCTTACCCCTACTTTGCCAGCTCTCGAGGACCAGTCCACGGCCTTTGTGAACAATGTTGGTGGGTGGCTTAGTCGGTCATACCTCACGGGGCTCGTCCTCCCTGGAGAGGCTATTTCACACCTGCTTATCTCCACACTACTCGAGAATGATGAGATTGCCGTCGCCAACCTCGGTCACTCTGCCAATCTATATGGGGGTTTCACTTTCGGTGACAGGACTTTCTGGAGCAAGAACTCCATCGTTGGGCGCATCTTGGCTTGTGTAAAAGGTTCCGCAGAGTGCATGGGCTGGGTGTCTTGCCCGAAACTGCCGGAGAATTCAGCTGAACGCTGGTACTCTATTCACAGTGAGGTTCTCCCCTACGAAAACCGCGTGCAGGAGAGAGATGACTCCGATGTCGTCTTGCGAGATTCTGCAGTTGTGCCTGGAGATTCTACTGCTCCTGCCAAATCAGAGGATTTTGTACTTCTCCGGGATCTTGACCAGATGCCAACCTCTTCTCTTGGCTTTTCACAGTGGGAGCTCGTCCCCATGAATGCTGATCTCATCGATGGCGACAGCTTGACAGGACCATACTCTGAGAGTGATATACACTCTCCAGCTATGACATTTGTTTCAGCCGACGGGTCGGTCAGCCATACACTAACGCTTGCCTACGATATCCAGTTTGTAACATCATGGCCATGCACGCCAGCAGCATCTGGGCCAGCT
The DNA here is from genome assembly GCF_000338995.1 of Bipolaris sorokiniana ND90Pr. Taxonomy (NCBI): domain Eukaryota; kingdom Fungi; phylum Ascomycota; class Dothideomycetes; order Pleosporales; family Pleosporaceae; genus Bipolaris; species Bipolaris sorokiniana. Next base: position 630,069 of record NW_006911895.1, on the reverse strand, counting down.
TCTACGCATCGGCCAAGGGTTCTAAGACGCTCCGTCACAGGAACATTATCAAGATCTTCATCCAAACACAGCGAAACCATGTCCCGCCGCAACAGCCATGGTTTCGAGCCATTACTATCACATCCACCAGACGCCCCTACCAATGAACCAAAACGCATGTACGATGTTCCTGACGAAGCGGCCGGCGAGGGACTCGCAACAGGCAGCAAGCCTTTGGATGCCCACTTACTTCACAAATTGTATTCGTACAAGATCATACCCGTGACAGACATTCTGGATCCAGACTTCCTCCTCCCCTTTGAACTGCACACGTCAAAGTCGAGTGAACGCATACTCGCCCTGTCCCAGAGTGATTATAGCGAAGCAGACACGATCCGCGAGACCAAGAAAGCAGTGCTTGTTCTCGACGCCCGCACATCGTGGGATCTCGAGGTTCTCGCTCGAGCTTGGTGCGCCGAGAGGGGTCTCCATGCTCTTGTTAGCCGCGTGGGGAGAACGTGTCTTGCCTGCTCTATTCGTGAGGCTAGGGGTCTGGGGATTCATATCGTTATAAGGGTTTAGAATGGATGGATATGGTTTAAAAGATTTCATGTGGGCTGTTCTTCTCGATTTACCTATTATTGAGATTTGTTTTTAATCTGGGTTTTGTTTTGTTTTTTTCGGGCAACCTGGCGTTTGCATGTAATTATGCAAGATACCCCCCACCGTTCCCCTTCCCCAAGTTGAGAATGCAAATCAGACGTATATGTTTTTTGGGGGTTTTCGGTTCAAGCAACTGTACGTTTTGGGGCTGTACAAGAGGAGTAATTGATGAATACATCGCTATGGTTTTGGTATAATGCATGCTGTCACATGCGGAAATTCGGGATACTACCGACTCTCTACCTCTCTCTCGTGCAGCGTGCGTTCATTTTTTTTTTTAAAAAAAAAATTCCGCGCCCGCTCTCTCTCCTCATTTTTGCCTTTTTTTTCGTGTTCCGTTTCTATGAATAACACCATGGGGCGTTGCAACTTTCCCCCTACTAGAGTAGAGCGAGGCTGTGTTGAATTTAATTTGTGGCATTGCGCTGGTCGCCTTGTGTAAAAACGTTGTTAATGTGTTGGGCCCCCCGCGCGCTCGGTGCCAGTAGTTAAGTAGTGCTAACGAGCTTTAATCAGGGGCGTGCGCTGCGCTGCGCTGCGCTGCCCCAAGGGGAGAGACGAACTTACTAGTTGCACATTACCCTCTATTTTCCCAGACACTTTGACGCATCTTTTATTCTTGTCTTATCGGAGATTTTTTTATTTCTTCGACAACGTCATTAGTCACAAGAGTTTTAGCAATTGTTTGGGTGGGGTGCGTTTGCCGTACTGGTAACTATAGGAACTTGAGCTTTTTTGTTCTTTGTTTTCCTTCTTTCACGAGGAAGTCTAAGGGGCTGGCTGCTATCGATGCGCAAGGACGATTACTACGCCTAATCACGGGATTAACGACGCACATATCCCCATCACCATCGTTATCACCGTTAACTGGATCGAGGGGGGTTATATCGATACCCGCCACACTACAACTTCCCGCCTCTTACCTCCACTTTCAAAAACAAAAACAAAAAAAGAGATCGGGAAACGGGAAACGGGAGACAGTTAAACGAAAATGAACTACGCACCTATGAACGAACCCACAGCCGACCTCGAGGACTCGAGCGGGCCCGTTGGATCAAGCCGCCAGGAAGATTGCTGTTCGCGCTGCATACGGAACTGTGATTGCACGCTTGCGGGGCCCTGGTGCATCGAGGCGTGGGTGGCGTGTTTTTCCATCATTGGGCGGTGTTTTAGCGAGACCTTGGGGTGCTGTGGTGAGTGTATGGATTGTTGTGATTGCTGTAGGTGAGCAGGGTGGAGGAGGGAAAGAAGGAGAGATTTGTGGATTTAAGCATTTTTTGGGGTGGGGAAGGGGATGGATTTGTGGTGCTATGGGGGGAAGGGTTGTGTGAAACTCGGTGATGCGGGTTTTGCTGCTGGTAGTTGACGATTGGTGTATGCTCGCTCCTACGGCTTTGGGACGATGTGCTGGCGCATCGCAGGTGGCGCGGTGTCTACTATAGAACGGGATGATGTATGCCCGTCCGTCTGCTCAGTACAATCGCTTTCTCCAGCGCTTGTGCCGTTGCTACCTTGCAAGAATCCAAATTGGAATGGCGCAAATCACGCTCAACCACGACGACCGTTACTCGACAGGGAGATGTGCGGAATCGAACCGAACAAAACATCAAATTTCCATGGAGATCCACACCCATATCTCAATTACGAACACCTTCTACACAATTCACTATCCACAAAACTCACATCATGTAAACCAATCAATTCAGCCACCAGCAACAAAGTCTGGATCGATCAAAAACCACCCCAAATTTTCATGACATATAATATCCTAGCTAGCGAGCGTATATACATCCAAAACATGACGATTACAAAATATGTTAACAAGAAGAATGACTTCCACATCCAACAAATGCCACCAATTCCATGCATGCATGCAGATGTGAAGGATGCGAGAAAGAATGCAAAAGTAAAAACGAAAACGAGGGTATATGGAAAGCCAAGGGTATCTCGTAGTATAGGCTTTGATCTTGAGCGAATAGTGAGGAAAAGCGAATGCAAGTGTGTAGCCTCAAAAGGAGGTACAATGCTAAAATAAAATAAAAGGAACAAATCGAAGATGTGAAAAGAGCAAACGTATTGATATGTGCGGTCATGCGTACAGATATCATCGGATATGATCTCATGCCTGTCGGCTAAGCAACAACTCCACCGCGCAGTCAACTCTGAGCCCAGACCCGAGATCCGTCACACGCAGGGCATCTCTTGCTTGCTCGGGCGTAAAACCCATTTCTACGATGCGGTAAATCGCTTTCTCGGCAGTGTTTTCGTGGCTGGGGCTCGAGTAGATGGAGTGTTGGCGCTCGTGCTGCTGGAAGATTGCGCTTCGGGGACTGGCGGATGAGCTGAGGTCGCTGTCGCGGCTCTCTTTGCGTTGATGGAAAACAAGATGATTGGGTCGGGCTTGCACGGGGGATAGAGGATGGTGGGAAGGTGCGTCTTCGAGGATCGAGGGCATCGAGATGACTGTGCCGCCGGCTTGCCAGTCGCGTGTGTTGGATGCTGTCGTGGTCGAGGGAGTTGGGAGGAGAGGTTCGGCGATCATGCGACGGGATGGTGAACCGATACTGGAGATGGCGTCCAGGGTGTACAGGTCGCGGTTGCTCTGGAAGGTGGATATTGATGGGGACGGGAGAAGAGGCCTTGCTGCTGTTCTCCATTGAGGCGACGCTACATTTTCTTCACCGGGTGGTAGGCCTGAGACTACACTATGTTGGTCGAGGGCAGGTATCGTTGAGGGAGCTGGGGTCGGTAGCAGCGGTCGAGCGACTATCCTTTGAGTTGGTGAAGGGGTTCTTGTTGCCGGGAGCTCCGATATGGAGTAGCCTCCGTTGGGAATTGCTACTGATGATTTGAGACCAGGCACATGAGTGATAATATCGCCTGTTGAACCTTGTTTAGGAATCGGAGGACGAGTCAGGTTCCTGAGAACTGTATCCCAGTCCGACATGGGTCGTTCTTGCGACATGGAAATCATCGGGCCAGTTTCGCCGCTTTTCTTGCGCTGATGGAGTTCCTTGATATGCTTTTGGATGCGCATCTTGGATTGCTCGCGCTGGACGTCGCGGGTAGAGATTTTTGCGTAGGTATTTGCTATCTTGTCTTCGTAGATGCGAGAAGCGGCTTCCCGGAGAAACTTGCGACGAGTATCTCCGAGAGTTGGAGGCTTCCAGTTGACCCAGCCGTTCTCAGCAGCAATAGCAAAGCCTTTGGGGTCGGAAGGATGGTAGGGTCCAGTTAGTTTCAGGACGGCGGCTGGACCAAAGGTCATAAGGTAGTAACACCATTCATCTAGACGAATTAGCTAGCGGAACAGGTCTGAGAACGAAATAACATACCGAGCATCATCTCTTCACCATCAATGTCTCCGCCCCGGATTTCCGTGTCATCGTATATGCCTGCCTGGCGCGCTTGAACTGTCCGGCCTTCGAAGCTTTGTAAGAGCACTGCTAAGCAGTTCCATAATTCCATAATGTCAAAGAGCTGCTCGGCACTGAGCCCGCCTTCGTTACCCTTGCCAAAACTCTCAGAAGCACCGACCAGCGTATCATTCATGAAATCCGTGCCCGAGATGCTGAAAGTACAAGTTTCCTGATGGGCTATTGTTCCTCCATTCAGCCAGTCCATTTGCGCAACAAGATCATCTTCTCGACCTTTGCCCGAGCCGAAGATTGTGCAAAATGTCCATATGCGCCACAACGCATCGTCTACCCTAGCTGATTCCGATGGGTTCGCGCTCATGAGCGCAACCGATATCTCTGGTCGCACAAACGACTGGCACTTTTCCAAAATCTCCAGCTTGATGGCGCGGATCACTTGAATGTCTTGTTTCTGGAGCTGCAGATACGACGTAGGAGAGTATTCCTCTTCGGGCCGCGTCATCTCGAGATCGTGTGCATGCAAACTGTCATGGCCGGGGAACGCGATTTCCCGAAATTCCCATGCTGGAGGGGACATGGCTCGAAGAGTCGACTTGATGAGATCAAGTTCATGGCGTTTGAAAACTCGGTAAAAGCCATGGTTGACAATTGCAGCAGCGAAAAGATCGTCAAAGTGACCTAGGTTCTGCAAGATGTTCAGGATTAGAGACTCGGCTCCAGCGGGAGAGATGATCGGGTCGGTAGTATTTCTTTCAGTCGCGTTGGCATCGTTCTGTGGATTTGGGGCCTGGGACAGCACCATGTCTGCGCTTGTCCTTCTGTACTTTGGGATTATGAGCGTTAGCGTCTTGCTTGCCTTGGAGCGCCCTCTTCGGACCTGCGAAGCAATGTGGTTGTGTGGAAGGCGAGATAATTTCATGTTCCTATTCGCTGGCTGGCGTTTACTGGATTTGCGAGGCAAGGGAGGCGGAGCACTGAGATGTTCATTCGGTGCCAATTCTGTGAGAGACATCTGTACATTGTCGCCCTCAGATGAATGTTGAAGTGCATTCCACTGGAAAGGATTGACTTCTGCAAGGGGGGTCCAATCTTGATCAAATTCCGCCCCAATGTCGCCAATGCTCTCGAACGAAGCCAATTGCTGATGCAGGTCGCATTCGGCCTCGCTAAGAGTGGGGCTGCAAGGCCCTCGCTTGACGACCGACGAATGCCTGGTCTCGCTGTGATGAGTGGCTTTTGTCTGTAAGACGAGACGCGGGCTCGGGGCTGGACGTCGCCGCGGACTATTCCGTTTAGAGGACTTGCGCTCTATTTTTGGTTCGCATGCTTCGGCGTTATGCGGGGTATTACAGGATGCATGAGTGCCATGGGTAGGTCGAAAGACTGCACCCTCTGAGCTGGAGGGCTGATGCATGTATCTTCGAGGCGGTTCGGTTGGCGGCGCTTTTCGTTGGCCTTCCTTGTTGTTTATCGCTGCGTCCAGCTTTCCTTGTTTTGGAGTGTTGTCGGCTTCGAAGCTTGACTCTGAGGACCGGCAGCTGCGTAATGACGACACTTCGCTCTCTTGGGAATAAACCGAGCAACTATAAACTGACGTGTGTACAATTCCAGCCGCACCCTTGGGGTGCCATGGTTTGGGAGATCCTGCAGGAGAAGTTCGACTAGTCATTTGTTTTGAGTACTGTGAAGTAAGCGGCGCCTGCGACTGGGCCCACCTGCACTTGTCGCCTGCTAATGGGGGCGAAATAGAGTATCTGCTTCTCAGCTCACCAAAAGTGGCTTCGAAGGACGGGAGTGGCGGAAGTGGCTGGTTGCATCTCCCGCTGGGGATTGTTACAGGCATCTTAGAATTCTCCTGTCCGTTTGCGCCTTTGGTATTCTTGTTGCTGTCGAGAGTAACAACCTCACCTCTTCGCTGCCATTGAATCTTGCCGTCTTTGTATGTTCCGATTATCGAGGCCTGACTATCGAATGATTTCGACTTTTTGGAAGCGCGTTTGGTTCCTGTTGGCTTCGCCGTGTGCTTCTTGCGCCATATGGTTATGGACTTTGTTGGAGAAGCTGTGCCAGTAGTTACCGACGAAGGCGACTTGATATCATCAGTGAACAGATGCTTTGGTATTACTAATTCCCGCGCCTCCGAGTGTACATCTTTTTCGTTTTCGGGATTTGCTGGGACTGCCCGTAAAGTCGTAGTTGACTTTGAGTTTTTACCTCTGAGCAACAACAACATCCTCCTTTTAAGTGCGCCTCGACAGGCGTGGCATTCGCAGATTGATGACACGGGGTAGGGTAGTGTGATGGGTTGTAATGCAGAGAGGCAGGGGGTGAAACGTTCAGTACTAGTAGAGAAACAGAAATTCTTAAAGCAGTCGCCCTTTCGGAGCGCGGCGGAATATACAGTTTGCCCATGGTGGCAGGGCATGGCCTGTATACTATTACTGCCCCAAGTCAAAATAGCAATGACTCCATTGAGGCGCCACTGGACACGTCTGGGGCCGAGCAACGGTAACTATGGTGGGGCTTCGGACAGACCATGCATCGCACGGCGTGGCCAGAGCTGAGGTGAGATGAGCCCGCAACCAACTTTTCTGGGTACATCACCAAGGTCCACGAGCGGGTAAGGCACACACTTGTTTCCATTCGACATGATGAGCAATCTATTGCATACAATCGAAATCCTCAATACGAGGAAGTTCACACAATCCGAAGGTCCATTACTGTCAACTTTCCCTGAATCGCAAAGATTCAGATTCAGATTCATGCATGACTGGTGTGGTTCGTCAGTTTCCGTCATCTGGCGCCGGCAAGGATCGCGCTATGTGTCGTGCATGGCAGTGCTGCGCTAAATTGGTGCCCCAGAAGTTGAGATAAGACTAGACTTGGCATCATGCTGCTGCGCCATCCCGATTGTCCTATAAATGTATACTGCAGACTCCATGTAAGCCTTAGAGGGCACATAACACCCGGTTGTTTCACATTCTCAAATCCAACGTCACTTGCCTCGCATACGAACCCTTTGGTATGGAAACATCACTTGGCTTTGTAGAACGTTTTTGCTACGGCCGTGCCAGATATGGAGCCACTTCGGGCCGTCGTAGTATTAGAGCCGAGACGGCATCGTGACTTTCTTGTCGGTGGGTAGAATGATCTAGCGCAGGTTTAAAAATCAACGTTGTTGATATGCTCATGTGTAGTGACTAGACTGCGCGATTTCAGGTAACTCACCCGGTGAAATGTCGCTGGTAGGGTGTCCTGTTAGCAACGCTCATTGAATTGACATTAAGCAAAAGCTTGAGCGAAAAACAACCTCGCCGATGCAATCGGCGGCCTGAACTGCTAAAATCCCGATTTTCAACCAAGGCCTCGCAGATCCGGTTAAATGCATTCCAGAAATTCCTAGTGAACCTGATAAGTAAAAGGCCCCTATCAAGTGAGGAGGTGTGCAACTCCACAGTACTCAGGGCGCTTTGATTCACAAATCCTAAGATGGATATGCACAATTTCCCCTTGTTCATTTCCACACGTGGAATCATCTTCAGACCTTCATTCGCCAGCAGCTTGACCCCTGATAAGAAAGTAGGGTATTCGAGCAAACATGGGGAAAATACCTCTCTACATTGAGCGCTAGCAGTGACGAACATGGCATGGCACGTTTCGTACTCGGCGTATCTCATCAACATCTTGCCGTATTCTTCGTTGCTGTGGATCCTTCCCGGTTTCCATGACTAAATCGACAAACTAGCATGCCAGAATCGGAGGTGCGCGACTATCCAAGAGAGCCAAGCTTTTCCCAGCACAATGGAACAATGGTTCCTTGAAGTGAGGTTTTGAATGCCGGCTAGAGAAAATACTGCTGGTTTCGTCAAACACAGCCGTTATTTCGAAGAGCATCAAAGAGTAGTATGCCGTTTGAGTCGTCGTGCCGACTAGACGAGAGCGATGCAATATTGTCAACAACACTGAAATCGGCAGCATTCCAGCAAGCACGTCAGACTAGCATAACTAGCGCAGAATGATTCAAGATAGCACAGTTAGCTTTGCAACATGAAACACGTATATGTATTTTGTTCCTTGTCTACCTCAAGTATAGATTGACAGATTGAGTAAAGTTCGCGAAAGGTGCTCAGACTTACCGTTCATATCAATGGTGGAAATATTCAAGGATCTTAGACTTAGTGCACTCATGTGTTTCTTGTGACATTTTTTCAGCAATCGCCTAACCCGTTATCTCCTCGCTGGAGAAGACATCGGTTGTACACTGACAAATGCCAACTGTTGGTACTGCAGAAGCTCTCGAAGCTCTACACTGAGATGCAGAGCCCAGAAGCTCAACAGTGCTACTGGCCGTGTCTGTTCCATCGTTTTACATATACCATTGAAACACCTCCTAGGGGTTCGCATTGTAAAAGAAACCTTGCTACTTGAACGATCTGACCAATACATTCAATCGCGAAGAGCATCCTGATCAGTGCGAAGAGGCCACATCCGCTGTTTTGTGAGACATTTATGCACTCGATCTTTGTTGTACATATGTAAGGCGCATATTTCGCGCCATACGTCGACCTGCAGCTGGTAGTCTTGCAAGATCCAATTCGGACATTTAGTCCTCGGCCAGTGGAATGGACCGGTACCGGCTTACGTGTGCTCTGAATGGCTAGATACAACCGTAGCAGCTTACCCAACACAAATACACCGCAATACTACCGTAGAAGATCTGTGTGTTCTACCTGTAGTCCGCCGATGTGAATCGAATGTGGATTCGCCAAGCACAACCTCTCCATGTACACACAGAATTTGTCATTGCAGCAAAAGAAAACAAGTGCAGGCATCCTCCCCACACTTTGTCAGACCTGAATGATAGGACTGGGCAAGTCCAGTCCACTATAGACTGAGGCGGCCCATTTAGGCATAGTGTATCTAGTACTTGCCGTAGTCCCAGCTGCTGACGAACGAACAGAGGTCTTTGTAAACCTTGTTCTTATTTTATTGCTGTTACCCGTACTACCAGCCGGAGCTGTGACTATTTGATTTCATCACGCAATATCCTACAAATAGATGAGTATCTGTGCAGATTACAATGCGATAAATATGAGTCCTATTTTCAGAGTCTGGAAGACAGCTCAGAATATGAGCTCCTTAATATCGAACAAATGGAAGACTCATTCCGTGACCGAGCCACAGGTTAGAGATATCACTGCGAACGACCTAGCAATGATTATTTCATGGTATTTGATTACACGCTACAGCATCGAGTTCAGCTTCAACTGAGTGTCAAACTTACGTCTACAACATAGTATACCATCAGCAGTCTCCAGCCACCTTCTAATCCTGCAAATCCAGCACAACCCTGCCCTGCAGCTTGCCTTCTTGCATCTCCTTGAAAATATCTGTCAACTTGTCCATCTTCTCAATTCTGAAATGCGACTTGATGATACCCCTAGCCGCGAATTCCATAGTCTCAATCGCCTCCTTCCTGTTCCCTACTGCTGACCCTACAACCTGCGCCGACTTGGCGACCAGCAGGTTAGGTGTCACACTCTTAATCGGCATACACTCTCCCTCTGGAACACCGACGCAGACAACACGGCCGCCGAATCGCAGCATTTCTGCTGACTGTGCATACGCGGCGTTGTTACCAGCGCAGACGACGACAGCGTGAGCGCCAAGTCCATTGGTCAGCGATTTCACAGTGTCGACAATATCCTGGGCGCCGTCTACAGCAATAAAGTGCTCGGCTCCGTTTTCCATAACGAAGTCTTTCTTGCTGCTGTGATCCACGCCAATGACGCGGTGACCGATGCCCCGCGCACTGAACTGCACTGCGAGATGGCCCAGTCCGCCCCCGGCACCGGAAATCACGACCCAATTTCCGGACTCTGCATTCGTCTTGCGCAGTGCTGAGTATACGGTCACGCCGGCGCAGAGTAGCGGCGCGGCGGCGTCAGAAGCGAGTTCATCGGGAATAGGTGTGACGTAATTTGCGGGGGCGAGGGTGTACTGCTGAAAGGTCCCTGGGGTGTAGTATCCCGAGACTTTCTGTCCGAACAAGTCAGTAAGCAAAAGGGTTCCCGGCTTATTCAATCCTTCATGTCCTCCAGGAACGCGCCAGAAATGGGTAAAGGCAAGTTAAGGAAATAGATCAAAACTTACCGCATTGAAGCAACAAACATCAAAACCCGCCCTGCAGGCCTCACACGCTTCGCATATACCAGCAACCCACTTGATCCCTACTCTTTGCCCCAGTTTAACACTAGCATTATCCGTTCCGGGCCCCATCTGCACAATCGTTCCCACGCCCTCGTGTCCACCCACTTGCCCCGCTTGCGTGCTAAACGGCAGTGACTTCCACGAGTTCGTCATGACGCCGATATCAGAGTGACATACGCCCGAGTGCGTCAACTTGACGAGGACTTCGCCTTGCCCGGGTGAAGGCATGTCGAGCATGGTTACTGCCGTGGAGATTGTACCTGGCTTGTCATAGATGACGGCTTTGTATTTGGACGGGAGGGAGGGGGTCGTCATTTTGAGTTGTGGTGGCGCTGTTTTATCCCCTTGTGTTGATGTTTATTTACTATCGCAAAGGAAATGTATTTGAGAGGTGGATCTTGAAGTTGACAGTTATCTCGAAGACGTGAGAAAAAAAAAAGGTAAAACGTTAAGCGTCCTTGATCAAGCAAAGCACCCAGAATCTAAGCAGAAACCTTGAATTTAAAAAAGAAAGGTTGTCTCAATTTAATACTATATCTTTTATACATGTCCTCTCCTCAACATTACCCGTCTCCACTCCCTTCCCCGCACTTCATCATACATACTCACCGAACCTCACTCAGTTCGTATTACTCGACCTACATACTGTATATGCTTACACACCACCACTTGGTCGCTCGCTCGCTCCTCCCTCCAATCCAAACTACTACTCCCAACAAACCCAGGCCCAGCCAGTAATCAATCCAATCCTCCCCATCTCGATCTTACACAACATCTCCCAACACATCTTTAAAACCTGAAGAAGGAAAAAAAAGGCAAGCCAGCCAAACTCCCCTCAAAAAAAACATCAACGCCAAAAGCCGAGGTCCACCCCCAGTACCCCACTCCCCTCCACCTAGCCTAGTACTACTAACCTCCTCAAGGGTCCCACCATATCCCCATCCTACTGCTTAGACCCGTAGCTCGTCCGCCATACACCTCATGCTTACCCCGCACCCGCCTATGCCGGACGCCATGCACTCCGCACCAAAACTGTGGTAGCACATGGTAGGACTAAAGCAAAAGTAGTAGGTACGCATACGGTAGGTTCGGGATTCGGACATGCACATGCGAATCAAGCGCGAAGCGGGGAAAAACCCTCAAAGGTTAGGAAAGTTATGCTAGTAGTGGATTTCCGTTGCAGTTGGAAAAAAAAGGGTTCAACACTAGGGTTTAACCGTAGAGTTACGTCATGGGCGTTGCGTAGATACTGTACGTATACGTGTGGTTTATGTGAAACGTTGCTATAGGGATTAGTAGGGTGGGGTGGGGTTGAACGACATAGGCAAATATAGTCAAGGGATATGGAGGGAAATACACGCGTCTGGCGTTTGTGGCATCAAAGAGGAGGGTCGGATTCCGGAGTCCCTTCTTGGTAGCTTGCTCGCTGATTTTGCGAATCTTGATTTGAATAGTGAGTGGCGAGGTTTGCCGAGGATGGGTGTCTCACGATTTAAGCTTACTTGTTAGTGTAAGCAAATGGGGGATGCAAGAAGCGAGGTAGGTTGGAGTAAAGTGGAGGTATGACGTAGGTATTTCAAATGGTGAATAGGAAGATGCGACAGACTAGTTGCGAATCTACCTGCTTAGCTTTTTGTCCTACCACAAGCACCAAGATAAGAGACAAGGTTTGACTACAAAACAGGTCGAGTGTATGAACTGACAGAACATTTGATATCAAGACACATATGCACATGCACACACATTTAGACAGAGGGATAAAGTTCAGATATAAAACATCCTACAGACAGTCTTTTGTTTGGAAAACCAAAACCCACTGACACTGTCTAATGATTCCATTAAAAGCTAAGCTAGCCAGCATATAGAATATGCCCAATTGGATCAAACTCCTTCTTTCCATGTATTAAAGGAAGAATAAGCATCTTTTAAAAGTGGTATAGTACAGAATCATCTCGCGCATAGAAGCGTTATAGGGCGTTAGAAAGTAAAAGATGTAAGGCTGGAAATGGGTAATAATGAACGAAAGAAAGACTGCCAAACACCTTGCACCATGAAAAAAATGATGCAACTTTTTTCCCGTGCTAGAAATGAGTGTTTGCGCCATGTTTGAAAAGTTTACGCCACTTGGTTGGTAATGAAGGAGCTGGCAAGAAGATCGTCTGCACTGGGACGCTTCTCGTGGTCTATGAGGAAAGTGTCGGCTAGGAACCTCCTAGCATCCTCGCCGGCGTTATCAGGAATGGTTGGGCTGGCATCGCCGCTTCCACCAATCTTGAAGATGGCTTGCAACTGCGTGCAGTTGGGATGGGGATGACTTCCAGTAAACATCTCCACAACTAAGCAGCCAAGTGACCAAATGTCGGCCTTGCGGGTGTACGCCGTCTGTCGAACAACCTCAGGGGCCATCCAGAAGACAGAGCCTTGAAGCGAAACGCGCTGAGCTCCCTTCTTTCCACCGCCCAAGGTGGAGGCCTCGATACGCTTGGAAATACCGAAATCCGAAATCTTGACGGAGCCCTTGTTGTCAACGAGAATGTTGGCACCCTTGATGTCTCGGTGAATAATATCCCGTGAGTGAAGGTAAGAAAGACCAGTGAGAATCTGGCGAACAAAGTTTTGGATAAGAGACTCGCCAAGAGGACCATAGTTGATTAGCATGGTTGCTACAGAGCCACCAGGGACGTATTCGAGGAAAATGTTGAGATGGCTGTCGTCCGAGTTGGAACCCAGGTATTGCACAATGTTCTTGTGCTTGAGCTCGCGAAGAAGGCCAATCTCGTGTTTCAGAGCTTCGACCATGTTCGTCTTCTTGTGATCCATCTGAGAAGCACCAGCTACAGATGGAAGCTCAACCTGCTTAACAGCCATGAGCTCACCGGTAACGGCGTGCAGTGCAAGATATACACTTCCAAAGGAACCTTGTCCGATGAGGGCACCCTTCATGTACTTGACGTTATCCCAAGAGTCTTGCTCCAGGTACTCTGCCAGTTCGTCGTCGGACTCTTCGCCATCTTCGGCCAGGGCTTCCGACAGGCGTTTGTTGAGCGAGTCACCATTTTCCGTGTTGCTACTGCTGCTGCCGGCAAGACTGCTGCCGGCATCGTCAAAGTAAGATTGAAGGGTTGTGTTGCCATCCGGGTCGGTAATAGCTAAGCTGTCTGCGACACTGTCGCCGCCAAACGATACATAAGACTTGCGATTTGGTTCCAGAGGCGACTCTTCGTCGAGTGGCTCGAGGACAGAAGACGCCAAGGAGTCTCGGTACCCACTTTGATGAGGCAATCCGAGGCGCATGACGGATAAGGGTCGAAGGGGGCGGGCCTGTGCGCCTCCTTGGAGCCAGCTGTCGGCGATGGACGGCAGTGGTGGAGCGTCTTTCAAGCTAGAGGCAACGCTAAAATTAGACGCCATCGATAGTCGGGATGCCGCCCGGCTGAGGCGATGTGATCGGCGTATCGACATGCGAACGGTCTTGTCGATCTCGTCTTTACCGACATCAGGAAAGTAAGAAGTAAGGTCGGAAGTAATGAGCTCGCTGGGTGGGCGAGCACCGTAGAACTGCTTGAGCTTGCGCGCGCGTGCTTGGAAGTAAGGTGACCGCGAGGCCTCGGCAGGCCCTTCGAGGTTCTGAGCTGTCGAGTTGATATGGCGTTCTCGTTCTCTGGCCGAAGTCGGTGATAGAGGGTAGCTAACAGCGGCAAGGGATTCGCCTGTCAGCTTTTCAATCTTGTTTTGACTGCGGTTGCTGGCGGGTACGTAGACGCCGTGTGGTTGTTGGTAGTTTTGTTGTTGGTAGATGCCAGCAGCAGCCTTGAGTTGATCCTCATCAGGCTCGCCTGCGTGGACCTTGCGGAGAATTAACCGGCCGCGTTCGTGTCGGTTTGCGTCCTTTACCAGTCTGAAAAGCTCGATATCGCTCAAGCGCTCCGATAGGGACGGGTCGGGATCGGAGCTGTTGAGAATGTAGAAGCAGTAGTTCTTGACGTGTGCCGTGTTAAGATGTCCTTTTGTTAGTGTCTTGAGCATGACCTCGTCGGCAGTTTTGCAGCCTTCGATGTTGACAACTGAAGTGCGTCCACCATCGTAGATGACACGCACGAGAGCCTTGTCGTGGGGCAGGATGGCGCTGTTGGTAGCGCTGTCCATGCTGGGGCTTGCTCGAACATGATGGGCGAAGCGAGCCGTTTGGGGTGTCTCTGTAGGTGTACTCCTTTGGTTCCGTACGAGCGGGGGAGCTATGTTGACAGAGCTGCTCGAAGCACTGAGGGGATGGGCGCCGTATGTCTTGTTGCCTCCTTCCTTGGGGCTGTTCAGGCCCCCCTGGCGTTGTGCCCGCAGGTTACGCGTCTCTTGGTCAACAAGAGGAGAACCGGGACGGGAGGGCGACTTTGAGCCGTATGCGTAGCTGCTGAGGTCCGAGTTCGTGATTTGCCTTGACATGCGCTTCTCCGTCCGTGAACTTATGGGGTTGGACAAAGGGGGATTTGATCGTGCCGAGTGCAGAGGACGCGGAGAGCCGGATGAGGGAGGTGTGTATGCGGCATTGTCCAGGGTAGCGAGCGATTGCCTGTTGGAGGTGCGTCGAGAAGCCTTCTTGTACTCCTTGTTGCGAAGCTGCTTTGCTTGTGAGCCGATGCGAACGCGGTCGCCGACTTTCTTGATGCCCATGTCCTTGAGATGGGTCTGGTCCATCTCCATCAAGTTCTCGCCATTGATGTGGTTGACTGTGGGGAAATGTCAGCGGTGAATTAGTGGGTTGGGAGGAGTAGCGACGCACGCTTGAAAAGCTCGACATACTGGGCACAGTTGATGCGCTTTAGCCAGTCACCAACCTTGTCCTCGTCCCAATGTCTAGACATGTTAGCTGGGGTGGTTTTTTTGGAGGGTGAAGGAGCAGGCGGCTCACTTGATGGCATCGGGAGCATCGTAGATTTCAGAAAACTCAGACTCAGTAGGCGAGGCAAACATGCTTTGGTCGGCGCGGGTGGCGGAGGCATGCGTCCGGTAGGTGTTGAGGCTAGCGTTATACTGGGCCGAAGACTGAGAAGCACCTCCGCTGACGGAAGGCGCTGGGTACGGGGCCTTTGAGGCGAGCATGGCCATAGCGTGTCGTGGAGGGGGTCGAGAAGCAGTGGTACGTGGGGTGGTAATTAGCAAGTCGGTCGGTCGGCGGTTCGGTCGTGTTGCGCTATCTACTACTCTATCTCATATATGCATGGTGGGGACGGTACGCGTGGTAGGATGACGGGTGTGTAGTGTGGTGGGTGAGTGCGGTTAGGGTGGGAGGGTGTGTATATGTAGGCGGTTGTGGACTGGCGTCGTCTTTGTGCACTCGAGGGGGGAAAAGGGCGTATCGGGTGTCTTTATTGCGGCGGCGGGCGGGCGGGGTGCCAGGATGGCTGCTGCTGCGCGTGGATGGGAGAAGGGCTCAGGAAACAAGACACGGGCTCGAAACACTCGACCTGGCAGCCCCGACGGTCTTTGTGGAATGGAGCGGTCGCGCGAGCACGGAGACAGCTTTTGGCACCGGTGCTGGCCAGCGTACGAAGTGAAACGTTAGTGAGACGGGACCGTGCGCCTATCAGCAAATCGGATAGGCCCGAGCTGGCGCTGCTGCAGCCATGGGGCGTGTCCAGCGCA
This sequence comes from Bipolaris sorokiniana ND90Pr, assembly GCF_000338995.1. Classification (NCBI taxonomy): domain Eukaryota; kingdom Fungi; phylum Ascomycota; class Dothideomycetes; order Pleosporales; family Pleosporaceae; genus Bipolaris; species Bipolaris sorokiniana. The sequence goes on along the minus strand of NW_006911895.1, from coordinate 614,200 downwards.
TTGCCTCTGGCAGACGTTGCAGGCCAGACGGCAATTGTCGCTGGAAATCAGTTTGCCCGGGCGAGACGACGGGCGTGCCGGGTCTGGTGGTGATGATGGATGTGGCGGCGGCGGCAGCAGTGGAGGAGGTGATGAAGACGAAGGTCGGGGTGGCGGGCAGGCGCTTGTAGAGAGGAGCCCTGCGTCTACTACTACACTACACTACACTACACTACACTACACTACACTACACTACACTACACTACACTACACTACACTACACTACACTACACACTCCGACACAGGCAACACATGATAACAAGCTACCACTACCGCTACCAGTAGCAGGGCGGAGCCGGTGGCCCGCGGCAAGCAGGCATACTGGTCAGGCAGAAGGGCAGACACGGGCAGAAAGGCCGGGAGCCGAGCAGCGAAGAGCGGTGGATACGGTGTGGTCTAGGAAGGTAATTTGCCGTGGGCCGTTTAGGAGCTGATTGCAATGCAGGGCTGCGGCTCAGAATAGCAGTGATATGAGGGCCTCTCCTTTCTGCTCATCTCATCTCATCTCATCTAGTGGAGGTACACACTCCAGCTTCTGGGGTGTGGGTGTGGGTGGGCTGAGTGCCGATCCCGTGACCGCCGCACGTACCTGCCTTGCCCTGCACCTGGGGCCACAGCCGCACCCGTCCCACACAATGTCAACTCGTATCTTCGGGGCCGAACCACCATGTACCACTACTCACTACTCGACATACTTACTGCACTCACACTGACTTGCAGCCGTTGGCCGTGGCGCTGCTGACGGGCGCGTAGCCTATTGCGTCGCTGACGGTGCTTTTGTTTTAATTTGCCTGCTCTGCTGCGAAGGTCTGGGCCGTGTTTCTGCCGTAAGTATACAGCGTATACCTACACATGCATATTTGCGACATGTACCTGCCCCCATGTCTCTGGTAAACAACAACACACGGCACTGCGAAATAACAATCGTCACTGGTAAATGGCCCATGTTCATGCCGTCCGTCGTCGCTTGTTTGGTCTACCGTCTGCTTTGTTTCTCATAAGTGAGCGGACATGCATGTCATGCCTACCCCCGGGCGCGCAAAAGCCAGCCACTGGCACACGGCCACAGTTGAAACACAACGACAGCCAAAACGAGCCCTCCCACGCCGCGTCATTGACGCCCTTTGCAACCAGCTGCCCACTACAAAACCAAACAAACAAAACTGGCAATCGCCGGCTCTCCGTCGTCGTCGTCGCCATCATGCTGCTGCTGCTACACTACTACTGCCGCTGTCTGGAGCCGTGCTCCTGACTCCTGACAATCCCGGCAATCCTGACAATCTCCTGGTGTTCCCAGCTCGGCTCGACTCGACTTGACTTGACCACACTGGGACTTTCTTGCAAAAACACACTGCCATGACGTTCTGCTTATTATGACGCAAGCCACACCACCTCTCCCGCCCGCCCGTCAAGCCCCAAGCCCCTCACGGCGGCTGCTTCCAACCAAGATAATGGCCCCCGCTGCCACTCTGCCCTATCTAATGGCAAAAGCCCTAACTCAGAGCCCTCGTTCGGTCGGGCTTCTTGTCCTTCGTGACTGCTGACGCGGTGCCTGGGATACCGCTGCTTTGTAGTATACAACCCAACGCCCAAACTCCACTCAGGCTCTGCCGTGTTTGCTTCCACTGCCTTCTGCCTGTCGCCTCATTTCCCCACTCGTCCTTTGTCATCTTCTCTACCAATCTGCCATTTTCGCCTGTACATGGCAACTCTGCTATAGCTCTTTCACCTGTTCGCGCGGCGTTCCGCAACCCGCCATCCACACAAGACGCCTGCACTACCCAACCTCATCTTGCACCCACAGGAACCATGGCCTATCGCGACCACCCTGATTCCGCCTACGACTCCTACCCCTCGTCCTCTGACAAACAGCACTCTCACCGCGGAAGAAGCCCAGACTATGCCCCCAGAACCAGGTCCCGTGGAAGATCAAATGCTCCCGACTATCAGCCTCGTGACACGAGCCCTGCCTGGGACCGCCGTACTTTCGACCCTGCCTCCCAGCCCATTCAGCAGCCGCTGAAGAATGCCATTGGTAATGCTTTTGAAAAATCCGACGCAGCCCGCGTCGTCGACCCCAATCTCATCGCTCAAATCACGGCCGAGGTGAAGAAATCGGTTCTGGATGAGATCAAGTCAGGTGCCATGGCTGGTACGACGCTGCCCCAGCCTGTACCTGTCTCGCCGCAGCAATGGGTTCCACCTTCCCCCGCCTCGACTTCCAATTCTATCCCACCCCGCGACGTCTACACTCCTCCATCCCCCAAGCGCAGCGATTTTGCCCACCATCACTCCCCAGACCGAGGCCCCTTGCACACCGATCCACTACCAGATATTAACCACGATACGCCCACTGCACGGTTCGACCGTACTGTCCCCATGGAGCGAGAACGCCCGCCCACCCGGCCGCCTGCTGCGCCTAGAATGGCAACTGAAGACTACACCCCTATTGAGAAGATGTGGCAGCGCTTGTTCGACTCTGATGGCCAACCCCTGCCCCGCCTAGGCCAACTCCTGAGAGGTCTAGCACTGCACCTGGCGAGTACCCTGGCTGTCCGCGGAGATACCCTGGGCTAATATCCGTACAGATTGAAGACTACGAACCAAAAAATAGTCTGGTCATTTCCCCTGCCAAGATGCTTAGGTTTTATGAACAAGTTAACGTCAAGGACGAAATTTATCCATGGCAAACAATATTCGGCAAAATATCGTATTCTTCTCTATCCAAGATTTACCGGGACATGCGATGCCAACATCATCTTATCCAACAACACCCTGCAGAGCAACCGTACATTCCGGCCCTCACCCCCGACGGTTTTCAAGAATGGATGACTGCTATGATCCAGGCATATCCCGATACCGAGTACGAGCGGCTGACCAAAGCTATTCTCGACATGCCTATCAGCAATGCAGATGATAGAAAGGAACGATTTCCCAAGGAACTTCCTCGCAGAATGTTTCCTACCGCCGAGAATCTTCACGCGCAGCAACGATGCGCTGCTGCTCTTTCCTCGGAGGGCGTCGGACCACTCCGAAAAGCCCCAACATTCCCACCACCGCCTCCAAAAACTCAAGATCTCCCTTCGAATGGGCCGAAACTTGAACGAGAGCGGAGTCCGTATACTTCTAAGCCAGAAATAAGGCCCATGGACATTGACGACAAGTCCATGCCTACATCAGTACCCATTGAGCGAGAGCGCAAACCATACTCGGCAGCTCCAGGTGGTGGCAAGTCATACGATGACATGAGCTCAAGCACCCACTCTGACACTGCAACGAATGATAGGCGCAGACGTGCGCAATCAAATGCAGGCCAAGCTCCATGGCCATCTCCACCCAACGACAATTCCTACCAACCGCCCCACCACGCTCGCACAACCTCAACAAATACCCGACAACGAAGCCCGAGTTTCTCCAACTATGGCACGCAGTCGGATTCAAACGTCCGTGACATTCCAAACACTTGTTACGGGTCAAACATGTATGAAGACGAGGCTCGTCGCTTCAATAAGGATTTCGATAGTAAGAAGCAAAACCGACGCCGTAGCGGTACCTCTGGCATGGACGGCTCTTTCGACGCTTCTTCACGGCCTCCCTACCCTGATGACGAATATCGAGCACGAAACGGAAGCAACGGATATGACAACAGAGGCTACGACTCGCGCCGCTACTAGATGTACGCAATGTCTAAAACAAGAATTGATGAAGTTACGATATATACCCACAAAGTTGTCTTATTATTGCGACGAGTCTCCTGTTTTTTTTTCCTTTCGTCAATGGCGTCTATGGAACGTGAATGACTTTGGTGGGAAAACTTTTGGCCGAAATTGCACCAGTAGATGTTGGGCTCGGAACCTTTGTATATTTTGATGCAGTAGCTGCTATGTTTTCGAGATACCAGAAGAGAATGCATTCAACCAACTTCATTCCTTCATTATTTGTATGAAGATTCATTCCTTCATTATTTGTATGAAGAAGAAGAAGAATAGCTAGCGAGAAAGCCGACTGTTGGATAAACTAAGTCTGTCGTGATTTCGTAGTGGTATGCCACCCAAGCTATTTTTGGATTATGAAGTTTCTGTGAGAGCCTTTTTGGTTTCTTCTCATGACGTGCATACGCGAAAGAATACATTTTTACTTCATACACGTACTAGTTTGTACTTTTTACATTGGTGCATGCCGGGCCGGAATTTATAATGCATGAAAGATCGACATGTGCTTTAGCGTCTTTCCATCACTGCGTCTGGAACCGTCTGTTGATCAAAGAGAATATACGTGTCATTGAGGACATAAGAAAGCAAGTTCATGTGACTCTTTTTTTTTCGTTTTTTATCGTAGAAGGAAAGCGCTAGGGTCCACGTTTGTAGAAAGCTATGTGAGATTCTATGGTATTCCAATAATTACCATGTACCCCCAAGCACCTTGCATGTATAAAAGTAAAACAACGTGCGCAACGGCGTGACTATTGTATAAGCTAAAATACAAGTCGTAACATCGTTGTCACAACACCAACCTCCCTACTTGTGTATAGCATTTGCTGCACATGTATACCAGTAGTGAAGCAATATATTTCCTTGAAGAAGATACTATAGGAGATGGCTTTGCTCAAAATTGATAGCATGAGATAGATAGCATCTATTACATAAGCTACCTCTGGGCAACGGTGTGTTGGTCCCCAAGTGCTCCTTCCTATACTTACTTTTTTTCACTCACGCACAACTCACCTGGTACTGCCCACTCGACTAGAACAGCTAACCAGGTTAAGGTAATGGGATTAGAAAAGAGGGGATCCGAGAAAATTTTATTCAAGTTGTACAAATATATAAAAGCTTCTGTCAGAAACAGAAGATCATTATAACAAACTCCACTCCTCACTTCTCATACAACTTACTCATCACCAGTCTCGAAAGAAATCCAGTCACCATGCAGCTATCACTGTTCCTCCAGATCATCTCCAGCAGCCTCGTAGCTGCCCAATTCGGATCCACCCTTAACGATGGCATGCCGATAACATGCGGAACTGGTAAGTATATACACACACACCTCCACTCTCTTTCCTCTCTCTTGCACACATCAAGTATCATCAACAATACGTTAACCCCAAACAGGCTATGTACCATCCCTAACCTGCGACACACCCAACGGTATGTGCTCCTGCACGTGTGGCAGCGGAGCCGTCTACCAGAAACCCGAGTCCTCACTCAACACCGGTTCAGATCCATTGGACTTTTCCAGCCCACAACGCCTCGCGACCAAACCCTGTACGGGCGAGGTGCTTATGCCCTGGCAACACATTAATGTGCGCCGTACAGCGGGTACGGTACAGGATTCCGCGATTGGATCCATCCCCATCGACAACCCCGAGGACAGCATTCTCCTCGTGGCTGATGGTTCCAATAGGTGCGAGCGGTTTGAGGTATACATTGATGGTGTGTTGGTGGGAGAGACGTCGGGAGAAGGACCCCGCGATAACTACAAGTGCGACGCTGTAGAAAAGTGTATGAAGGAAGGTGCAGATTTTGCGTATTTTACTCTTCCGCGAGGTAAGTTTTTCTTTCCTTTTTTGCAAGTCGTTTTCTTTTGACGACGCTCTCCTCCGTTCATCTTATATCCCAGCCTGAAGATTCGCCAAAGCTAATTATATTCCCCTTTGCAGGAAAACATACCATTGGTACCAAATGGGTCAAGGCAACCGACGCATGCAAGGCCTGGCCCAATGGCATTGCAAACATTCAGACGTACAAGCCTTGCGAGTAGCTTTTTTTTTTTAAAAAAAAAAGGGTCTTGAGTGGATTTCCCCACCTTACCTGCACAAAATGCTGGCATGAATTCAGTCAAGTATGCTGCGTGAAATGCGTCTCGCATGCTCATACTTTTCAAGATTACAGTACGGTGCTGAAAAAAAAACACAGTTGAGTGGAATATTTCAACACCATGTTCGTATACGAGCACATCACACTCCTTAATATATAGTACATAATACATAGCATTTCGTAGGCTCTTACACATTCAATCAATCAGATCGATACAATATCGTAACCCTACAGGGTATTTTCTCCATATGCATAACTACCAAAGCAACAAGAATATCTTGACTTTACCACCCCTATTCTCTTCAAGTGCACACTCTTCCCTTCTATCTCCCTCTATCCTACACTTGTACATATCTTGATACTCTGCCCGTCATTTTACTCTTGGTTTGGGTATTCACTTTCTTCAACTCAGGCTGGTCTTGCGCGTTGGCCTTGGTTTGGGGAGATGGGCTGTGAGGATGGTATAGTGTGACTATGTGTACTTCTCTGGTGTTGATTTAGGGGTGCTACTTGTGCGTAATAAAGTGTAGGGTGTAGGGTGTGTTATGATTTGTTGCGGCGGTGCGGTAAGGATCTTGCTGGGGTTGGATGGACGGATAGCTGGAGTATGGGTAGTGGGGTGGTTAGTAGGGTAGATATGTGTAGTACTAGATATCGTGGGGGTGCTAGGCTGGTGAAGTGCGGATGGAGCGTGATTGGTGGGTGGTAGTTGGGGTAGTTGGAGTAAGCTGTATAGAATGTTGTTCATGCGTTGGTACTTGTGAAAGAGTTCATTGTGGGATAGTTACGTTAGCGTGAAAACTATATGCGTAATAGTCTAATAAGTTTTTTTATTAAGTCAGTAAGTGAAGAAGAGAAGATGGTGTAGTGTAAGCCGTTATGCGTGTGGTTGTAGAACATTAAGGAGGGCCCAATCGATGTTTTCATCTTGAACATCATTCCGAACGATGCCTTTCCGTTTGCGTGCGCAAGTCCATAAACTCGAGGAATCTTATATAGTCTTCGTAGTAATCTCGTAACTGGTATCCTGTATTCGGGTGTCGACGTCGCTCAGTCGCGCGTCTGTGATGGGAAAAGTCTGTAGGCGGCAAGTGTTAGAATGTGGAACAAGGCAAGATGAGGAGGGAATAGTGATGTGCACTTGCGTACATGTAAATGGGCTACATAGCCATCGTCTCGCTCTAGGTGAGATTACCAGGCCGACCAAGATTCCTAAGATGGCTACACAAACACCGGCTAGTGTTAACACAGCTTCTTTGGACCATCCGGAAGTGTTTTTGGGTGTCATGGGTGCGGCGTTTACAATGGCTGTCATGGTGAGGAGGTGGAATAGAAAAAGATATATGGGCGTCATTGTAGGATATTTTTGGTGGGGAGTACAGTATAATCGTTTAAGATTTGTAGGTCTAAATCGATGCTCGAGCGTGTCCTTCCATCGTATGTGTCCCCAGTACAAGAAGCTTTCATTCATATAGTTTACCATGACCTCTTGGCGGACAAGAAGTCCAAGACCTTGGCGGAGAAGACACAAAAGCTTGGGCCCACAGATGAGGGGCGATTCACGATGTACACTCGCATGGAAATCCAATCATGCAGCTGTTCGATGGTGTCGTCGCTGACTATTAAACTAGATGGGGGGCTGTGGTAGCTGCTAATGTACGGATACCAAATGAAAGTTATCGATATTGCAGGGTCTCTGGTCGCGGCTGCCATTAGCGCACACACCTGCTGTGCAAAGCAGAAGCAGTTGTTGTTGCATCTTGTAAAGCATGGATGTGCGAATAGAGAGAATTAGCGTGCAATTGTAAGTGTAACTATGGTAAGTATATATTGCTAATAACAGGCGTCCTTTCCATTGGCCCAACGTACGTCAGCGACACCGGGTTTGCGACAGCAAGTGGGGAGTTAGGCGGGCAGGAATGGGTCTAGTGCCGTACGTACGTGCTTAAGCATTGCACACATCTTTCTTTCTCTGAATTCTCACAGCACTTTCAGCCTTGCAGCTCATTCTTCTTTCTCTAAATCTTCGTAACATTTCCGGCTAGCCCCTTGCACTAACCTCGTGTGCTCATCCCCACCCTTGCTTCTGCATCCTCTTGCACAGCTGTGTTTGTATCACCATGCATTTCCATCTTCTCGTGTCACGTGTTTTCACAGCCAACTCTCTACTTGCATCAAAGCCACACAAAGTCAGGCAACAGCAGCACCTTTCCACCAGCTCGTAGCGCCCAAGATAAATACTACCACCATGGCGTCGCTGACAACGGTGCTATATATGACGCTGTACCTGCCAGCCGTCCTAACATATCCTACATATGGCTCGGGAGCCACAATCAATATGGACCGTTTGTGTGAGTGAGAGGATAACAGTTTTGTTCACAGCAATTCTCAAACTCAAAGGGCAGAGTACTGGAAAGCCCCTTAACAGATCATGTTTACCTCTCTGGGCCACCTTAGTGAGGAGGCCAAGACGATTGGTGGGGCCGAGTATGTGATATTTGATGTTTCGCTACGAGGCTTTCAAGGTGTTAAGCAACTTTTCAGAAGAGTCCAAGCATCCTAGCGCCAGTGCCACAAATACCAGTCGATTCGACTAGACTCAAGTAAGATCTTGAAAAGGGAATAGATCTGGGACTTTCTCTCCATCAAAACATTCCTGCATCGTTGCGTTTCTAATGAGTTCTGGACGGCCATTGGAAAGTTGACGTCAAAGCAGCTTTATAGGAGATGTTGAAAGTCTTCAAAGAGAAGAAGTTCAAGAGAAACCAGAAAATAAGAGTACATTATATGTTCGTCAAATAGGAGGGTATAAGTGGTCCAATATAGCTGCAAATCCAGGTAATCTGCCTTTCGAGTATCCAAAACTCATCCCTTTCAGCCAATCCCGACGCTTCATAACCGCTGTGACAGCGGCACACTACTAGTCGTCGGGTTCGATTTGTCCGATTTTCCCACCGTCGGTAATATATCCTCGTCCGGCTCATAGTTTTCGCGATTCCCGCCATAACTATCCTGGACATGTACTTGGTTCCGGTATCTCGACTTCCATCGTGGTAGCTCTCCATTCTGTGCCCGACCTACGCCCATGTCTCTCCACCGCTTTGGTGGCTTAACTCCCATCTCTACCAAGTTGGACCATATCCTCTCTCCGCGCTTATTCCACCGCTCCATTCTCTCTTCGTATTCTTCGTCCGAGGGCCGCCATTTGCTCTTTAGTATGCGGCGGATGGCTTCCGGAGAGACTTTGAAGTGATTGGCAAGGACCGGGGTGGTGAATTTATCGGGTTGCGTGCTGTTCAGATGACGTATGCCTTCCATAGTATCGGGCGACAGCTTTTTGCGTGGGTTCCATGCTTCGCCTCCCAGTTTCTCTTTCATGGCTTCCTTTTGCACCTGCCATGCAGGGCGTTCGTTCTTTGTTTGAAGCTCTCCTGTAAGAGCATCCTTGGCCTCGGCATCGACATCGGGCTGCGCTTTTGTTTTTCTCAAAAATGGCCGATCTATTTGTTCCAGTCGGCGTAAATCTGAGCGGAATCGCGATGGTTGGGGGCAGATGAGTGGTCGGCTAGTAGGGAAAACAGGCTTTAAATCGGTGAATGATTGTATAAAAAGGCTCAGCGTCCGTCGTGTGCAGTTGTGGCAGCTCATGGTTGTTCCAGATTGGAGATGTGAAATCTCTCTTGTTTGCATCGACGACTTTCTCGCACGGGCCCCAGGACTAAATGTCTACCGCCACTGGCAGACTAGTGCTAGCACGATTCATGATCAGCCGCGACTTGCCCCAAATGGTGACATCAATGACCCTGTCCAACGGTTAGATGCAACGGTCAAATCTCGGAAACCACCTCGAATTTACGATTTCTTGACCGTCAGAGCGATGACTGAAGAGCCAAGCGGCGACATGGATGTGGACCCCTCACCCCCATGCGGGTTTAGGGCCTCGGTATCATATGATGGTTCCTCCATTTCCGTATGAATACATACTCTGCTTTCTCTTGCGCTCACTGTTTCTTGCGGTAGTATCGCAGCGCGTGCTTGTTTATTACATTCTGTTTCGCATTCATGGCGTTGCCCAACCTGTTTCAGAGGCGTACAGCCAATACTAGATAGTACGTCTGGAAGCGGAAGACTATCACTGACCCGGACTAACCGTTACCAGTTGCTGGGGTTATAGTTTCGAATGGACGCCTGAACATCTTACTCCAGAGCAAATGAAGCCCATGAAATTTTCGTATGATGTGCTTGCAGAAGAATGTCTCGATCGCCTAAATGCCATATCGCCACCGCACAAGGGTGCTTTGCCGAGAAACGATACCACCAGGACCCAGATGGCATCAACGCCTGGCACTGAAGACGAAAAGAAAGAGCCCTTGCCCGTACCAAAGCGGGATCTCTATGCTCTACTAGAGGAGCATCACGAATCTGACCCGAAACTCGCGGAGCTGTGGCGACAAGTAAATACTGTGCCGGAGTGGGTAGACTGGGAACAGATAGGCAGAGGACAGGATGTTTTCTATCGTTACGGAGGACCCGCTCTAACTGGCCTCACCTATCAGTCGCTGTTAGGCGGTATGGGTGCTGCACGAGTCGTCGAGACATTGGCACGAACTGGAGGCTTCAGCACAAAGGTAGCAAGAGGAAGACTATTCGAAACGACGCAACACATTCTACAATGCACAAGGACGTTGGAAGGCATACAGCCCGGTGGAGAAGGCTTTGCCTCATCGATCCGCGTCCGCTTATTACATGCTGCAGTCCGGCAGCGCATCGTGAAGTTGGTACGCGAGCGGCCCAGCTACTTCAACGTAGACGAATGGGGCATACCAATCAACGATTTGGATCAAATAGCCACAATTGGTACTTTCTCGTCGACACTCATCTATCTCAGTTTTCCACGCCAGGGCATCATCCTCCGCCAACAGGAGATCGACGACTATCTCGCGCTATGGCGCTATATTGGTTATATCATGGGCACGCCCGACAAGTGGCTTTCGACTCCTACCAGAGCAAAAGCCATTATGGAGTCCCTTCTCTACTACGAAGTCGAGCCGTCCGACATGTCAAAGGTCATGGCCAACAACATCATCTACGCGCTTAAGGAAGAGCCACCGACCTTTTCTTCAGCAGACATGCTGACAGCTAGCGCCCGTTGGCTCAATGGCAACGCACTGTGTGACCGGCTTGGCTTGAAGCGTGTATCAGCGTACTACTGGTCTCTCATGGCGGGCCAGTGTCTCTTTTTCATCTTCTACTGCTACACCTACCGCCTCTTCCCCAATGCTGACCGCAGGAGAATCGAGCGTGCAAAGGACATCTTCTGGAATCTGACTGTAAAGTCAAAGTGGGGGTTGGCTGGTACGGAGACGGCATTTGATTTCAAATATGTCCCGCAGTACGATACGTTGACTCACTTGGGAGATATTGGTGAGAGGAAGCAGCAGCGGTTTAGTAATGAAATGAGGAACCTGAAGGCGTTGGGTGTTGCAGTTGGAGTGCTGACGGTAGGGACAATTGTTTCGGTCAAGACTGCTTTGCACTTTGTTGGGAGGATGTGGTGAGATGTGAAAGAGGTGCTTCTATGAGGCAAATACATATTAGAGTATATGACAGTTTACTCTGCACGGACTGCACCATGCCGCCCTTTCCTAACTTGCAGAGAGTGTGTTGCGCATTACGTGTATCACTACACGTTCATTTCACCTTCACCTTCTCTTTTCTCCTGCCCTGATTTGCGCAAATACTTGATCGTTATCGACGGGCTCAATCACCAGGACCTGCCTTTCAAATCCACACAAAACATACCTTCCTCCTTCGTCTTTCTCCACTGTCTCAAAATTGAAGACTGGCTCCAAGACATCCTTCCAATACAACACTGCTCCCAAACCCAGCCCCTCATCGATACGCTCATTCCACATGCGCAAACGAGCCCCCCGCACCTGTCCTCAAAATCCCTCACAAGATGGCGTATGCGGTTGTCATGCGTTCTGGGAGCGCAGCAAACAGTCTTCCTCCAATGCCGAGGTCACTGCAGATGCAACAGAAGGTAGTGAGAAGACAATAGTAGAGCAAGAAAGAAAGAAGAAGAGGAGGAAAAGAGGAGGAAGAAAACAGCGCAGAAAGGAAGAGAAGAAGAAAACGGAAGAGGGGAAAGTGAAGGAGACTATGCAAGTTCTAGTCGATTATGAGCTTCCTTACGACGATGAGCGTCTGGACTGGGATACGGATGAAGTGCGGAGAATGGTGGGGTAGGTTGCGTGATGGTTTCTTGACAGGAAAGAGCATTGGTTTTGAAGACTATAAACATAGATGGTTTCATCCGCCGATAGGAATTTGTGGACAGCTGTGCAAGCAGAATTAACAAGGACAAGGCTGGCTGTTTTGTATCAAGTGGTTTGGTGCAGACAGGCCATGGTTCATCTGGTAGCAAGGTAATGCTAGAACGTCATGTTTCATATTGAATGACAGGAGAGAGGCATACACGGTGACTGGAGTATAAGAGTAATGTTGATGGCAGTGATGTGGGTGCTCGAGACAAAGGACCACCAGGGCGAGGAGAGCACGGGCCTAGACCCTGGACCGGCGCGGGCATGACGAAGCCGTGGAAGCTGTTGTTGGCTCACGTTAACCCAATATCAATCTCTCCCCGGACTGCCGACTATCGACTGCTGCTCGCTGCTCGCTGCCATTGCTGCCGTCCACGATCAATTGCCAGCAGCCGTCATGCCGCTTGCCTGCCGCGCCCGATGAGCTGCCTACACGACCGCAGCCCGTGCCGCCCACCCTCGTGCTCCTGACCATGTCGGCATCCAACATCCGGGTATTCGTACAATGGAAGGACTCTACCGTGTTTGCCGGCGAAGATATCGAGTGTACCATTACCTTCAAGAATGTAGCCCTGCCTGAAGGCCGCAATGGCACCCCAGCTACACGACACAACGGCTTTGCGACGGGCGGGGACCGTCAACGCAAGCTGCCCGTTCCGCCAGTTCACTCGTCGACAAGGCCCTCTGTGTCCCGCAAGTCTTCATTCACCTCGCAGCTGCCACCTGCTCATACCCGCGGACATCGACCGGCGCTATCCCTTCACACGCCATCAACGCCTGGGGGACACCAGTCGCCTGCCACGCCGAGCGCAGCCCAAGCCAACAGCAGCACGGGAGGGCAGAAGCATGGCAGATCCGTGTCCATCATCTCCCTAGGCACAGAGGCCGCCACCGAAGCCAGCCACGAGAGAGGTATACCCATCAGACGGCCAGCCAGAGGGCATGGGAGATCAGCCAGTCTACAGGTCGTGCCGGGAAGACCGAATTCGTATCCAAGTACGACAACTGCAGACACCACGATTGCCACTGCAATATTTCTTTGGCTGACACGACAGCAGTTACCTTGCCCGGCCACCGATCAGCCACACACCCTTCTCCGCTCGCAGGCGACGCAACTTCGCCAAGCGCTCGTGACACCAGCGACTTCGCCTTTCCTGCGCATCAAAACAGAAGACGGCCGGGTATAACAACTACCCCAAGCACCCCAGCTCTCCCAACCCCCGGGAGGAAACCCTCAAACTCCTTCTCCAAGCACTTCAAATTCCCCGCCGCACCGCCGCCGCCGGAAGACGCCTCACATCCACCACTCAATGGCAGTCCCACGAAGAAGCCGCTACATACGCCGCGCAATTCCCCACAGCCGCCCATCGACAGCCATCGCCCTTCAACCAGTGCCAACCTCGAGGTTCTCTCGCCCGTCGCCAGGATAATATCTGGGTCAAGCATGATCGAAACTCCGCGTAGTAGTGGGGAGTTCTACTCGATGAGCAACAATTCCAATGAGACCATGGCTTCGGAATACACGGCTCATCCATCATCGCGACTATTACATCGGCCCCAGCACCAGCGACGGCCATCACACCTGGTACCGACTAACAAGCAGGCTCAGCCAGAATCTATCATGATGGGCTACGCGCAGATAATGGGCACCTTTACACTAGATGGGTCCTTGATCAACCAAGCGCCTTTTGAAGAAGTGAAAAGGAAGGGCGTATTGGGTGGTCAAGGTGGAGGCGGAGTTGTGGGCGTTGAGAAGACGAAGCGCGAAAGCGGTCTCTTCGGTGCGCTAGGTTGGGGCAGCATAGGAGAGTCACTAGGCGGATTCCTGGGCCCTTCAGAGCCATCAAGTATCCGAGAGATGAGAGGCATTGCCAGCTCCAAGACCGTTCCTCTCATTTCTACCCCACAGTCTATCTTGTTTGTGGACTTGAAACTCGCGCCTGGAGAAAGTCGCAGCTTTACATACAGCTTTACCATCCCCCGTGGTCTGCCCCCATCGCACAAAGGACGCTCGATGAAGGTAGCATACAATCTCACTATTGGTACACAACGCGCAGGGTCAACTAGAGAGCAACAAGTGAAACATGTGGATATTCCTTTCCGGGTCTTTGGCAGCGTGAACAGTATGTCTGCCTACTGTTATTCCGCACTTCGCACCATACTAATCATCTGTAGATCGGGGCGAGATCCTTGGGCACGACTTGATGTCTCCGTATATTCTACTTCGTGATCAAGCACGAACGGCGGCTATTGACCCCACATCAACCGGGAACCTCTCTCCGACCAAAAAGGGTGCTCCTCGAGGGAAGGCCCAGGAGGATACTTTCAGTGACTTTCTTGACTATGTCAACAATCTGCTAGAGCGGCCCCAGCAAAACACTAATATGGGCCTAATGTCACCTACTGACACTCTCCCTGGCCGATCCTCGTTTGCTGAAGAACCCCAGACTATGAAGGAAGCCATTGATGCCGCCATCTTGCGCAGCAACCTGACTGGTGCAGCAAACCAAAGCGCCAATCGCTTCGAAATCGCTCGCAGCGGCCGACGTGTGGCTGTCATAATGCTCGCTCGGCCCTCCTATCGACTCGGCGAGACTATGACTGCAGTCGTCGACTTTACCGATTCGCACATCCCGTGCTACTCAATTCATCTCTCACTCGAAACATCCGAAAAAGTGGATCCCGCAATCGCACTGCGTTCCAATGCCTCTATCTACCGAGTTACAAAGAAAGTCCACGCATCATTCTCAGAAAACGCACTCTTTGCCCAGAAACTCGCTTTCTCGCCCACCATACCCCCCAACGCAACACCAGAATTCATCACATCTGGTGTAAGCCTCGAGTGGAAACTCCGCATCGAATTCATCACCCCACGCCTGACACACGAAAATGGCGAAGAAGCAACATGGGATGATCTCCTAGAAGAAATATCTACTGATGACCGCGGCGTTATACTAGCTGCTGCACAACGATTACCAGCTGAAAGCTTCGAAGTCCAGGTCCCGATACGGGTATACGGTGCTGTGAGTGGAGCACCGGAAGCGCCTGATGAACAGGGATACCCGGTTTGAAAAACAGTGATAGGGATTGTTGGAAAAAAGAGGGCGGTAGTTATTATTCTTGGAACCTATTGTTGCTCCAGGTACAAACAAAGCAAAAACAAGAATCTATGTTTAGAACTACCAATATTCTTGTAAAACTTTGCATCTGTCTGGGAGATGCTTGTTGTATCGGTTTTTCTTGAAATGTAAAATCAAGGGTGGGATTTACTTACGGCCAGGAGAGAAGGTAAAGAAAAAAGGACATGGGTTCGGGGGGTTGGGGAGAGATGTAATGAGCACGCATTTTTTTTCTTTGTAATATACCAGTTTCATAGGCGAGCAAATGGACAGGAGGAAGACTCTGACAGTGAAAAGGGATGTTTCGTGTTCGATTTCACATGTTAGGTGTAACGTTCTGCATTAGGCCTTGTATACGACACTGTCTCGTAACATTTTCGTTCTTTCTTGCGAGTACCTTAATGGCACCGCTGTTGACTTCGATGTTAAAGATATGGGCATATGGATCAAAGAGAAATAGAGAACGAAGCATCGTTTTGCACGGCTGCATAGGATCAAGCTTAGGGATCCAGAAATGTGTAACGAAAACTGTAAAGCATGTAATTGTCAGTAGGGTTTTCGAAGTCCCTTTGTAATCAGCTTCACGATCATTCATTACTTCCGGCCATTGCATCATGCGAATCCCAGGAATTCAGAGGTTCAACTCAGCTCAGCTCAGCTCAGCTCAGATTGATGTCATTGATCGTCATGTCGGTAAAAGTATGTCTGGAATCTCCAGTCCATCGCCCTCCAAAAAAGAGCCTTCTTCATAATCGATGGTCATAAAGTAATGTTTTTTCCCACTCTTTTCCGTTCGTAATTCATTGGCGCTCTTTCATCGATATGGCTTACAAGCCACCAGGGCCTGCAGCTGATTGAGTGCTAGCGCCCACGCCAGGACCCATGGTTGCGTGCGTTGCTTCACGGTGAGCTTTCTCGCGTGCCTCGCGCTCCCTGGTCTCTGCTGCAATCTGGTCTTCGGTTTTCTTGTTGCCTCGGGCAATGAGCTTCTCGATGAGGCCTCCCTTCTTGGGCGCGTCGGCCTTATCCGACTCTTCGAATTCTTTCAGATAGGCAACACGCTCGTGTGGAGGCATCGCTGCAAGTTCAGAGTCGATCGAGTCACGGTTTTCTATTCTCATTGTCAGTGGTGAGGCTGAAGTGTCGCATATGCTCAACCCTTGCTTAGAAAGCGATGAAAGGGACGGCAGCTTGCGGATGCAAAGCTTTCATATAATATGTGGTATTAAGTACGCACCCTCAATAGTGCCAACATGACCAGTGCCAGTAGAAAAGTCGTTGTCAGGCTGCGACTTGCGGCGACCACTGCCAATATGGAGCTTCTC
Organism: Bipolaris sorokiniana ND90Pr; assembly: GCF_000338995.1. Lineage (NCBI taxonomy): Eukaryota > Fungi > Ascomycota > Dothideomycetes > Pleosporales > Pleosporaceae > Bipolaris > Bipolaris sorokiniana. The sequence continues at coordinate 597,581 of NW_006911895.1, read as the reverse complement.
CTTGATCTTGTCCATTGCCGATTGGGAATTCTAGGTTTGTTGGCTAGGAAGTATTCGCTGAAGGGTTGTATTATGAGCGTAGATGTGTAAACAGAACAAAAGTTAGGTGTCTGGGGTGTTGTCTAGGGAGAAGGAGGCGTGGGGATGAGGGGTGATGGCTACCAGCTATGCGTGGCGCCTACGTCATAGGCTGGAGGCAATCAAACTACTAGCTGCCTTGTTATGAGTGGATCTATTCAAGCATGGTTCATGATTTCATTTACGAATGAACTAAGACCACTTTTGTTGCGGCTTGACATTCATACAGAAATAGTTCTTTTGGATTGCATGTCCTTATTGGGTTACATTGGACATGGATCCCTGATTCGGCCCAATGTGTGCGGGAGCACCTGCATGTACTTAGCATCTACATCGGACTTGAGGACGGTAGCGAAAAGTGTTGACGCCCACGCTTATGCATAAGCGCTACCATTTTAATTCATAGGTGACGTGTATGTCATGTACATGTTTGCTGTTCGCAAAACTCCCCTCAAGTGGAGAACACATCCATCCGGTCGGCCCTGTTATCCAAAAAAAATCGGAAATATCCGAGAAGAAGCCATAAGCACATGCACCTGCCAGTAAGGGATTGTGAATACGTATAGAAGCCGAATACACCTTCGAGTCAAAGCCACTCTGATCATGCAGCTACTTTCTCCATAACACACAGTGCTTACTTTTGAAGAGGCAAAAAACGTGGAGCATACAAAAACTCGATTGTAATATAACTATAATATTATCGATAGTTATATACAAAGAATATTGAATGCCGATTCACCCTCCGTTTGGAGGCATAGAAATAGGATATTACTAACTCTACACTCTTGCCAGAAATGCATACAACCCCGCCCTTTTCTACATGTAAGTGGTATCTCAAAAAAACATGACACACCCAAACGCCAATTGTATGCTCAACAAAATGCCAACCCAATCATTAATATCTGTACTGAGGAATCCGAGGCGTAAGTGGTGAAACTAAAACTTGTGAGTTCGAATCGCTGGGTGTAACTGTGCTGTCACTCAGCATCGTGCTCACACCTTGGATGGTGCTACTTTCTCCATCCGTATCGTGGTGGTAAGTCGGCGGCGGTGCTTCTACCTCCTGCCATTTGGGTGTTATTGGTATCATCGACTCGCCATGCAGCTCTTGTGGTTCGTCCGTTACTTGAACGACTGTTTTTTGATCTTGTGGGTAGGCATGCCCGACTGTATGGTCGTTGGCAGGAGATGCGAGCTCTATCAATGGCGTACTGTTGAGTTCTTGTGGGCCTGTATCTTTGAGTGGTAAGATACTTGAAGACATGTTGTTTCCAGATTCGATTTCGGATATGTTTTTGCCTGCCAATTCGTATTGTTGATTGTTCTGTGCCTGCTTCTTGCCGCGTCGTTTACGGAAACAGAAGAAGAATGCTAAGATGGCGATAACGATACCTGCGACTGCTCCGATTGCTATTCCGACAATTACACCGGTACTGAGATCTGACGACGAGGGTTGGGTTGCTGGTAAGTCGCTTGGTGAAACGATTGTAATGACTTCTGCAGGAGGTAGGGGGTCGGGAAATACTGCTTGCGCAACCGTAAAGTTTGCCCGCTCATAATCGACAATCAAGTATGCTTCTTGTAGCAATGTTCGGCCAAGTACATACTGCGATTCATTCGCGGCGCGGCGGATCGGGAAGTAGTTTGTGGCGTTTTGGTAGAAGGGATACGAAGCTTGCAGATCGAACGCAGCATATGGCAACTGGATATTAGTGTAGTTGTTGGTCGCACCGTCCAGCGAATTGGTAAGCTTAATGGTGAGTGTCGGGTTCTTCGAGACCAGTTGTTCGTGGATAGTATCATTAACAAGATAAAGGTCTGTTTGAGGATCATAAGTAAGCCCAAAGGCGGTTTCGAATTCAGCGCAAACGCTCTCGGGCAACCACAAATGTGGCACAGTTGAATCGATGACGGAAAAATGTGCGCCAGAAGTGAGAGAATAAGTCCCTTGTAGCGTGTTGGTGGCCATTATTGAGTTGACACCGACGGTCAGAAGCCGAGAAGAGTCCTGGGAAAATGTAAAAGACAGGTTGTCGGTGACGGTGTCGAATCGTGTCGTATCGTAGCCTCCAAGAATTAGACTTCCCAGAACAGACTTTAATCGGTACTTTGCGCCTGCCGTATACGCGTAGGAAAAACTGGGTATTTGTTTGTTCTCGCGTAGTTGGTAGAGCGTCGAATCGACCGGTTGACTTTGGCTGTTGAAGCTGGATTTGACCTGACCAAGCCCAAGCATTCCCAGATAATAGTCAGGATCCGCTATAGCAGAGACGATGGAACCTTTGAGGGATAGAGACGAGCCATGATCGGCAGCAGCTCCCAGGGACACAACATCAGTTCCGAACAGGCCTCGTCCGGTGTAGTTGAGGCCCTCCTCCAGATCGACTTCGAACTGCCCTATCGCTGACCATGTTGACGACACGTTGACATGAAAGCCGGTGTTTTGCGCACTGTTGAAGATTTCGATTCCGCGAAGCTGGGGACAGTTTGAGGGGTCGACTCCAGCCAAGCAACCCTCTGGAGCAATTACATACGTGACGCCTGCTTTGGTGCTCGGTATTAGACGGAAATCCTGGCCGGGCGACCCAACACTGACTTTGAACGTGCTCCAGCTGCCATCAGCGCCGTCGAACTTGCCCGAGGGAGGAACAGTGTAGGGTGCGGGGGCGCCCGTTGCCCGCGCAGCGAGACTCATGATGCAGGAAGCGAAGGGAGGTGAGCAAGCAGAAGCCCATTGAGAGGAGCAGCGCAGGGCCTTAGTCAGTGGATGAAGTGGGGTTCGAGTGACATTGTGTGTCGACCCCTTGATCGGAGAATTATCGACCTAGTCTCACTTACCGGAAGGCTGGTGTCGAAAAGTCGTGAAGGTTTGAAGGAATGGGATGGATGCGCGACGGCAACCCACGGAATGGCTCCATGGCTCCCGAGGCGAGGATCACAGACCGTGCTCATCATCCTAAGCTTATCGAAAGCCTGCCTAGTGTGAAATGTAGGGCAGTGAATACGAGATGGCATGGGAGCGACACAAGGGTGAAGTCATGTTGAGGGATGCTCTTCTGGTCGTGCTAGGCTCGCAGCCAATAGGGGGCTGCGGTGCCGGAGCTTGCCACCGGTCATGTCAGCGTCCATTCACTTATGTGGCACAACCTCCCTGCCGTCTTCTTCAATGCCACTCCTGTTGAGATCATGCCGTTGCTGCCAGTGTCATGTCCATCTCCACCGGGCGACACTTGGCAGTCTGGGGTAGTGGCTCGAAAATGTCGCAAGTGGCCTGCCTGTGCCTCTTCCGATGCAATACATATCTGTGTATGCAGTACGTACCTACATACGCACCATATGTACATACACAACGCAGTCATGGCTTGGGCTGCCCCTCTGTTCGCGCTGGCGCAACGCCGCCACCACTGCCCTCTTCCATTGCCACGCCCGTATTCCGCCGGCCGCGCGGATGGCGGTTCCAAGGGGACGTATCACGTGGATACCTGAGGACAGAGTTTGCCATGGCCCTAGTGTCAGCGTCGTCGATACACTACCGGTTCGGGCTTGTAGCTAGCAGCAAAGTTCCCTTCGACAGTGCCAGAGCATATCGAAGTGGAAAGGCCTGGTACCAGGTGAAGGGCGCTGGGCTTACTGCCAGCACATTGTCGTCGAGCACAGGTAGAGTGGGAGCATTTCCTGACATAACAGCATACATATACAGCATATGTAAGTACATACGCGTTCACGGCATGTCGCTTTGCCAAGGTTGGTGCCAACCAGGAGAAGCGCATGGACCGCCGTCATTCAGCGCGGCATATGCACTTGATCTGCCATCATCAAACCTACCCGATTGGAGCATCACTCGCTAGTTTCCTCTCGTCTCTGTTGCGCTGCAACAACGTCTTGCTTTGACCTTTGCATTGTCACTCGCTTTGTGTAAAGGGAATCATAGCAGGATGCGCACATTCGCTCGTTTATATGTGCCTGCCTTGTTCGCCATTGGCGCAGAATCGAGAGCCAAACATGTAATCAGTATGTTCCCTCGACTACACTTAACTACCCTCTCTTTGCCAGCCATGTTTTCTCGTGACTAATCATTCGTAGGTGGTATGTTGCAGCACCCAACTTTGTAGGTACACAGCAGAAGGATTGATCGCCCTAGACCTCTTTTCCTGGAATCCCCTCCCTCCGGTTGATGCTCCACATGAGGAATGGCACGCCCCCAAAGCCCCACAGCCTGCATCTCCTCCTCTCGATCTGGACAATGCTCAAGAGACTGCATTGCCCATGACACTTCCTCCTCATTTTGTCGCGAGCCCTGGACATGCACCAATTGCGCCCGGTCCCCAGCCTTCAGGTCCAATATACACAAATACGACGCCTACAAGCAGCCCGACGCCAGTAGTGCCTACAGTAATCACTTATACTCCTCCTTTGCTACCAACCCATTTCCCACAGGTTACCCCAGCCAACCAAACGTCGTGTTCCACATGTAACTCATCCTGCACAGGCTGCTTGCTTGCAGCCAAACGTCCTATAACTACTTGGTTTGATTCTGCCGGGCTTTTTGAACGCTGGACTAGCACGGTTGTGACCGAGACCATCGTTACTGAGTACATCACCTACTTGAACAACGGCACCATCGACACGGTCGTTACCCAGGAGCACACTGTCAATCAAACAAAAACTGTTACAGGCAGTAACGATGAAATCATTACTCACACTACGCCCACGTTCACTGTAGAGGTTACGGATGGGGTACGCCTACAATTCGATGCAGGACCCACCTACGTTATCTACAACCATATATTTGGTGGGCCTGACCAATATTTCAACTTGCACTTTGCCCAGAAGAACCAGACCCTCACGCAATGTGTGCCCAAGGAGACTTCGCTAAAAGGCTGGGAGCCACCCAGGACTGCACTACAAAATTGGGCCCATTTCATAGTAACGCACACGGAACCACTGCAAACAGGCACTACAAGCCAATACAATTTCCCGTTGCCCACCCAGGTCCTTCAATACCTTGGGCAAGATCCAGCGATTCAGTCGCAATTTCGGGGCCTGGATCTTGCTTCATGTTCATTTCACAGACCCAGTCTCAGTGATTCCCTCCAGCTATCCTTGGCCCTTCCTGGTGCCCCTCCTGGTACCCCCTTATCTACGCTGCCTGGTGTGGGGTTGCCTCCTCCTGCTGCTGCTCCGCCTACGCCCACATCTCAACCGGTATTTGCGTCGCCGACAACATCGACTTTCCTCTCGACAACGTACGAGTCTACTTCCGTTCACAACACGGTGCGAGGTTGTTTGAGGTGCCTCCCTGATTCCCCGGTGTCGCTCAAAGCCGATCTGCCTTCACCAACTCCTGCGGGCAACCCCGACATACATAACCTTATACTCCCGCCAAACGAGCCCAACAAACCAAGTGACAACATACCAAGACCTTTGAATGGACCTAGACCAACCCCAAATGCGCCTGGGCCGATCGCAAGCCCGGCTGGACAAGTCCCAGGCCAGTCTGGTAGTCCAGATCACCAAGATCAAGACTTTCCGGATTGGCTTCCTCCTGTGATCGTTGTTGGAGGCCAGACACTCAGACCAGGGCAAACTCAAACCGTCGACGGAGTCCCTGTTATCATTCCCGGGAATGGTGAGGGAGCAAGGATTATTGTAGGTGGTAGCACAGTTGCTCTCGACGCAGCGGCAACACCAGGACCTCCCGTGCTCACTGTCGGCGGGGGAACAATCGCTGCCAATCCACAAGGAGATTTTGTCTTCGGGACAGAGACTTTGAAGCCTGGAGGCCCACCGGTTATTGTCAATGGAAACACTGTTAGTCTTGGCCCCGGTGGTGTTGCTGTTGTCAATGGCGCCACACAGACTATTACTGCTGGGCTCTCACACTCTGTTACTCTTCCTCCTGCGTCGGTTGTAGGTGATCGTACCATATTTACGACAGTAATTGGGGGTTTGACGGTCGGTGTAGTAGCGCCTGGTCAGGCGGTAGGCGCAGGCAGTTGGATTGCGGTTGATGGCCAAGCAGCTTACATACCCGCTCCTGGCCAAACTCTCACGCCCGGTGGTGTTCTTACCCTGGCCGGGATAACATATTCTCTGCCTCAAGGCGCACCGGGTGGTGTTGTTGTAATCAACGGTCAAACAGCTTATGTACCCGCTCCTGGTCAAACCCTCACACCTGGCGGCGTTCTCACCATTTCGGGAACTACATACTCCTTGCCCGAGGGTGCACTAGCCGGTGTTGTCGTGATCAACGGCGTTACATCTACCATGACTCCTGGTGCTGTTATAACACCTGCTCCTGCGCTAACGATCAAAGATGTCACGTACACACAAACAGTAAGGGATGGAACAACGGAGTACGTGTTGGGTGATGGTACGACACTTGTACTTGGTTCTACTGTTGAGATGGATGGAACAACATACTCTTTAGACAAGTCAGGTACAGCCTTGATTATCAACGGGCAGATGAGCACTGTTCACAGTCTCCCGAAGAGTAACAGTGCAAGCACTACCAGCTCAAGCATGGCATCTGTAACGACAAGTCGCAACGCTGGCGATCTTATTGCGAGTGGTGTAGGCCAGACCAGCAAAGGTGTTGGTGCCTCAGTACAGCATGCAGGCATCGACAGATGGGTTGAGAGCCTAGTCGTTGGCGCTGCCGGTTGGTTGTTGGTGTTATTTTAAAAAGTGATTTGGGTGGTCAGACTAATAGCGTTCATGGTTTGGTTTGTATAATAGCGCGGCGCTCTAGGATCGGAAAAGGGTTTTTAGAAATCCTGGACACACATCATCATGACTTGGCATGGGAGAATACATTAGGCCAAGACACCATCATTTCGAGCATTACATGTGGTTATACTGCATGTCATACTAAAGTAATATCTAGTATACTGGATCGCGTTTGATGAAAAGAGAATATATGAATATACGATTCAAAATCTACGTTTATGCATGAGTGAAAGCCGTTCCTATTCAATACACTAGAATGATGTGGGGGCATATAGTGGATCGAGATGCTACTCAACTGCTTGCGTCGTACAGGTCATCCTGATAGAGGCGGTAGATTTGATCATATGGGCGGAGTAACAAGGTGAAGATTTTGATGAACTACTAGTTGAAGGGGCTCACCTGGTATGCAAAGATGGTCGCAGCAGAGCGTGCGCAATTAGAGAACACAAAACCAATAAAAACTCTTTAAGGAGTCGACTTCAATGCATGGCCTACACTACAGAACCAGAGGTCTAATACTACTTGGTTAAGCTATTTGCTACTGTACACTATCAATTTCCGATTGAGCCCTGATGACAGCATTGTGTTACCTGAGAAAAATCAAAAGTGCTGAGTTTGACTCATGAGATACGGCTAGTACTCTCATCTCACGTTTAATATGTCATTCGATGACAAGGATAATGTGGGAGCGGGGAGGTTGAAGTTGTCGTGAGAACATGGTTCGCAGCCGAATCGGGGATAGTCGCAACCAAGTGCCGAGCCCGCTCAGAAACCTCATCGCAGCATCCTCATCAGCAACCCGCGATCCCGAAAGCTGCCCCCCATCTCCGCAATCCATCTCCTCTCTACCCGCCATGTCTACAGCTCGAGCCTTCAGCACCGCTTTCCGGGCCGGTGCGCCCCGCGCCCCAATTGCTGCCCGCTACGCCGCCACTCGAAGCTACGCCGCTGCCGCCCCATCTGGCTCTGCCATCAAGCCCCCGGTTGCCCTCTTCGGCGTTGACGGAACCTACGCGAGCGCTCTGGTACGACTTCCACGAGTCCAATTGGCCATTTAGCAATGGTTGGGAGGATGCAAAACGAAGGGAAACAATGGGGAAGTTTTGGGAGAAAAGGAAAGCTTGGCTAACATTTATGTGTGTTAGTACACCGCGGCGGCAAAGACCAACGCCCTCGAGCCCACAGCCAAGTCTCTGTCGAACCTCCAGGGTGTGTTCCAGAAGGACGCCAAGCTCAACGACATCCTCCACGCGCCTTCGCTGTCTGTATCGGATAAGCAGCAGATTGTCCAAGAGCTCCAGAAGCACATTGGCGGCGCTGACAAGGAGGGCATCGTCAAGAACCTGCTCAACACTCTCGCTGAGAACAACCGATTGAGCGTGCTGAAGGGCGTTGTTGAGAAGTTTGGTGTACTCATGGGTGCGCACCGTGGTGAGGTTGAACTTACTGTTACTAGCGCTGCGGTACGTAGAAATTCCTGGATATCGGAGAGTGCCCCAAACTCGAAGATGATGGACGTGGGAGAGAGATGGTGTTAATGAGATATAATAACTGACAAAGAGAGCAGCCCCTTGACAACCGGACAATCAGCCGCCTTGAGACTGCCATCAAGAATTCGAAATACGTAACTAGCGGCCAGACGCTCAAGGTTGTGCCCAAGGTCAACCCAGAGATCCGTGGTGGACTTATCGTCGAGATTGCCGACCGCACGATTGACTTGTCTGTCGCCAACAAGATGGCCAAGATGAACAAGCTCCTCACCGAGGCTTTGTAAGCTGATAAGTGTGTGTATGTGTATGTCTGTGCATACGGTGAATGGACAGTGAGGGAAGGGAGATGTGTATTTTAGATGAGTCTCGGAAAAAGAGCAATTCATTACCGTCTACCACCTTGATTTATGCAAGTATTAGGGAGTGGTTCGAGTGCATATGACTTGGCGGGGTTGTAGTGTTAAAGTGACTGGTTTACAAGTCAGAGAATGGTGTAGTGACTCATTTCCAGCATGCTCGATAACCCCAACATCCCCACTAAACTTTGGTTTAGCAGCCTCCTCCTCCTCCTCCTACCAATCTCCCTTCTAGACAGATAAACAAAGTCCCCTTCTACTCCCCCTGCACTTGTTCCTTCACCTCCATCTCATTCCCCCCCTCCTCCCCCTCCCCTCCTTTTTCTTCCCTTCCAGGTCCCTCCCTCAAACTCGCATCAACAACCCACGCACTATCATATTCCTCCCTCAGCATCGTCGTCTGCCCCACATTCAGCGTCGACACCAACCCCTTGATCTCAGCATCACTGTACTCGCCCGAGTGGAACCGGTACCAAAACAGTAAATCGTTCATGTGTGACGCGTTGTTAACTTGGATAGTACCGTGATTTTTAAGTTTCTGTAATCATTCTCTCGTGTTAGCCTTTTTTTTTCGTTATATACTAAAACTATTACTCTCTTTTTTGTGGAGGGGGGGGGGGGGGTTGGGGGTTCTTTCTTGGGGAATTTTGGGGAGATGAATGCATACGACCGTGGTGGGAAAGGTGAAGAAGAATGGGGGTGTTTTTTTCGAGTTCGGCGATGGTGAAGGGGCGGGCGGAGGTGGAGGCTAGGCTGGGGACTTCGGCGATGGAGGCTAGGGGCTTGAAGCGCGGTGAGTCTTTTTTGCTTCGGTTGCTTCGGTTGCTGCTGTTGTTGTTGCTGTTGTTGTTGTTGTTGTTGTTGTTGTTGTTGTTGTTGTTGTTGTTGTTGTTGTTGTTGTTGTTGTTGTTGTTGTTGTTGTTGTTGTTGTTGTTGTTGTTGTTGTTGTTGTTGTTGTTGTTGTTGTGTGTGTGGGTGTGGAGGTGCGTTGTTGGTTGTTGGACTGGCTGGAGTCGGAAGTGACATTGTGGCTACAGATGGCGTGGGATGAATATGCCTTGCGGTGTTTGAAGTGCTGCTTAGTGATGTTGATACTGTGTGATTGGTGATGCGGACAAGAGCGGGTGTGAGTGAATACGCAGTTTGGTTTTGAAACTGTTGGGGGAAAGGACGAGGCGGGTTCATCAATTGTGGTTCAGCAGGGCCAGATGGGTACAACGGAACAATCAGAGGAAGAGGAATTTTGTAGAAAAGAGGATAACCCAAGAACAGTTTGCAAAACAACAATCTATACTGTCCAGTTCTATTGCAGTTTACAGTAATTTCTCCCATGCTCTACCTGCCAGCGACAGAGACTCACCTCGACGATCATACCCAAGAAGCCAGCAATGCAAATGCCAGCCGAGTCACTTACACTTGTCGCACCCAGACTGAATTCCCGGTCCTCTTTGGGCACATTGTCGGTTATCTCAGCAAATGTGCTGACGTAAACCAGGCCGCCTAACAAACCTTCCCAGAATATGATGATGCAGACAATGTAGTAGCTTGGGATGAATGCAAACATGGCGTGCAGCGTGAGCAGAATGAGATTGCCGACTTGGAGAAAAGAAGGAAGGTAGAGATGATGGATGCGTATGAAAGGCGTTGAAGAGCGTGAGATGAAGACACCGACCTGGTAGATCGCATTGTATGTGCTGTAAAAGGAGCGGTATTCATCAAAGGGGGAGGATTCGAGAGGGAACAGCAAGGTGGGTGCGACGCCTTGATTGATTGTGTACTCGGCAATGTAGACGAGGAGAAGAGGCAGCATGCTGGAGTGTGTCAGTCGCAAGTGACTATGTGACATGGGGTGGGTTACTTACTAAGGAAAGAACAAGCCTCTTGCACGGTTCAGATTGGCCTGGAAGCTACTCAGCGCACTACTAGCAGGCTTACTGTTGGCGGAGCTAAAGGTGCGGCCCGAGGCCGAGTGCATGGAGGAAGAGAGCAGGTCATCGTGCTCCCTGGGCTCTGTTGCTTCTTCGTCTTCGGCGTCTGGTTCCTCATCGTCGATGGCTTCGTACTCGGCATGCTTGCTGGTGCTGGCGCGAAGTGGGCCAAGGGGGAGGACAAAGAAAAAGCTAAAGATCATGACCAGGGGTAAGAAGGAAAAGACAAGCAAGCTTGTGCGAGGATCGATGCCGAGTGTGTTTGTGGCAATGGCGTATGCGCCCGCACCGATCAAGCCCGCACCGCCCGTACCGGAGCCCCAGGAAGCCAGTGCAAAGTGGCCATAGAAATGAGTGAGGCCCAGGAAGCTAAGCTCGCCACCCCCGCTGCTAAGGCTGGCCATCATGACGCCACACATTTTGATTGCGATTGTAGCCGAGTCCTGCAAGGGCGGGGTGAGGGCGATGATGAGCATGCCGGCTGCGGACAGGGCGACAAAGGTGACGATGCGAACATGGTAGGGGATCTTGTGTATGAAGTAAGGAGCGCATAGTTTTGTAAGGAACGAGGGTAAGACATCGGCGAGGAGGACGACGCCCTTGGGGACGTTGGGGCCTACGAGATCGAGGGCGGCGGAGAGAATGATTACGTAGAGGACGTTGTTGATGAGGCCTAGAGCTTGTAAGCGGGGGTGTCTGTAGGTTGGATATTGGACATGCAGGGAGATTGCAGCAGGGCGGAGAGGCATACCAAACAACCAAAAAGCCGCACACACTCGCGGATCAGCGCCATGGAAGACCTGTCGCAGACGGGCGCGATAGAGGGCCCAGGAGGAAGCAGGAGAGCCAGGCATGGGGAGGAGAGACATGTATTTGCGAGGGGGGGGGGGGTGGCACTTTACATATCACACACATGCATACGCATACACAGACTGCGGAGGGGAGAGGGCTACAAGGCACGTGGAGCGGATACGGGCGTGGTGGGTGAATGGTGGTCGTGGCCGTGGTAGTGGTGGTGAGGGCTGCAGCTGACGATGTGGCTTGGCATCTGGCGGTCTGGGAACCATTCAGGAACAGCATGCATGGCCTGCTGGTCCGAGGTTGCATCGACGTTTCTTTTTTGTGCGCGAGTCGCCATGGCATGCACCCACCACACCCACCCACCAGGGCGAGACGGCTCCTAGGGCGTTTTGCCATGTGCATACACATGCACACATGTGGCCGTAGACATGTACGCATCATCCACCGGATGGCGGGTGTGGGCACATGGTTTGCATTTGATGCTGCTGCTGCTACTGCTGCCACCACATCATAGCCAGCTAGCGGGCGTGGGCTGGGGCCCCTGGTAGGAGAGCATGCACGCACATGCGGGGCTCTCTCGGCCTCCTGCTCGCCTACAGGGATGCAGCCACTAGCACTAGCGGCCCTCTCGCCGTGCGGCAGCGCTTGGGTCCGTTGCGCCTTTCTCGTTTCCTCGCATGCTCGACCTTTTTGCTGGTGCTGGTGCCGATGCCTCTGCTGCCTATGCCTAAGCTTGTCGTCTCCCTCTTCTCCACTTCTTCATTCTGCTACCTGCTTATCCTCGGTCCCTCTTCCATCTTTCCCCTCCCTTCTTGGCAGCACCCTCTCTTCTTGCGCGCGACGATCAACAGAGCGGACCCTGTCGTTCTGTCTTCGCAAAGCCCCTCCATTGCTGCTATACATAGTACCGCCGAGCCCATGAGCCCAAGCCTACAATGAACCACCCGCCGTCTTTCCAACGCCCGCCAGATGGTCCCACGAACAACAACCACCCGCATTCCTCCCAGCCCTATCCCGCCTATCCTCCCTCTTCGCCCTCGCAACAACCTTCGCACGCGCCCCATGCCGCCGACCCAAAGCCGACTTCTCGTCGCGATGCATTTTACCCTTCAGTCCCGCAACACGCTCGCCATGGCAGCCAAACACGGCCGGGAGGGAACAACGTGCCCCAGGGCCAGGCAGGAGAGGGGCACGCCCAGGGAGCTTGGTCAAACACAGGTACGGATCACTGTCTACCCATCTCTCCAAGAGCGCGCCAATGCGCATGGACAATGGCTCCCCTGGCCTGCAATCCTCGACGCAGCCTCTACATATATCGCTGAGAACTGGTCGGGTGGGGTGGGTATTCGACAAAGAGACGACATGTACCAAAGGCATCGCCTGCAGGGACAGGGTGCATGCCACGTCAATTGCGAAAAAGCACCTCACCGCCTGTCGCCCGTCCATTGTAGCGCACACAGCGACAGGCCATGGTTCCCAGCTAGCAGTTGCCTTTGACGGAGTGTCGCAGCCTTCCAGCCCGAGCCACACAATGATTTGAGCTGCGCACCTTGGTGCGCGCCAGTTGTTTGGTGGAGCGGGCATGGGTCTGGCGAATTTCATGGCGCACTCCGCACATGTGGCTCCTGGCTAATGCAAGATCGGCGGGCCTCTAAGCCTCTTTAGAAAAGTCGCGACTCACCGTCCAAGCTTGTGCTGATCCATGTCTCTAGCGCGACCGATTCACTATGAAACTCATCACGTCCAGCCGGGCCCTTTGCCAGCCATGACCACTCCAAATAATAATAATCCTCCCCCCGCCCCGTATGCCTTCGACGCTGCCCGCACACGCTCGCTGAACGGCGCCAGTCCTCCCCATCCCTACGGTACTACTGCCCTCCCCCGCCTGCCCGCACCTAGTCACACCCCCCCCTCCAAGCTTCTGCTCGAGCTAACTCTGCACCAAAGGCCCGTCTCGCGACCCTCCACCGCCTCCATCCTATGCGCGACCGCAGATGCCTCCTCCATCTTCGCCCACCCAGCAGCATCCCCATGCATCTCAACCACCGCGCTCGCAATACCCTCCCAACTTTGCTGCCGCTAGGGAGCTCCCAGGCCTAGGACAAGCAATGCGACCGGGCACCAGCATGGCCATCTCGTCCCTGATCGGTGGCGGGGGTGACACAGGCGCCCCCATCCAAATAACGCAGTCGCCATCATCGCCCTCCGCAAACGCGCCCCCATCAAACGGCCACAGCATGCAGCCGCCCTCGCCGCGTCGCGCATTGCCATCGGGCCCCCGATCAGACTTTGCGCCCTTTCGCCGCCAGCAGACGCCCGAGCGCGGCATGTATGGAGCAAACACCTCGCGCCCCTCTGATGCACACCCTTATTCATCGGCATCACCTGGCCAGTCCTACAGCAACCAAGCCTCGCCTGACTCTGGCCGCCACTCACTTCCACCAAACGCTCCGCCTTACAAGCCTATGAATTTTCCTGGCCAACGTCTCTACGCGCAAGACCCAAACCGCCAATCCGCTGCGAACGTCCCGCCTCGGCCGAACAGCCAGCCAAATGGCCCTCCAGGAAACAACGATCAAGAGGGCAGGGTCGTGTACGACGCGTTTGGGAGTCGGCGGGATGCATATGGTCCGCACGAAGAGCGGCGACGAACGTTGGGCGAGTCGCATCATGCAAGGCCAAATGCCGCTGAGCTCCTGGCAGGCGGCAGCCAAAGCGGACCCGAGAGAGATAGGGCTGCGACCGTACATCCCCTGTCACAATCTGCATTCAGCCCACCGCAAGAGCATCGCAACATTTCTGGCTCATCGGAACCCCCGCGCCACCTGTGGCGGCATTCAGCACCAACGGGCTCTGGCCGCGAACTTGCCCACGATGGACGACAAGACGAGCCTCCACCATTGCACCGCACGTACGGCCCATATCCTCCCGCCATGCTGGGAGTTGCACGCTATGGCGCGCAAACCTCCGAGGAGATGCTCCGCCGCAGTGTGGACCACCTGGGGCACCGTGTGGTAGAGCAGTACCATGCTCCTCCTACCTCGGACCCGACCACCATGGAGCGCCACAGAACTGAGCCACTTGCTCGCTCGTTGTCTTCCGGAGGGAGGTCTCTGTACGACCAGCCTCAGAAGATGGGTGAGGCTATGCAACACTCCAAGTCCCACATTGGCTTCGGACTCGAGGCAAGCAGACGAACCGGTCGCGCCTCTCCATTGCCGCAAGCAGTCCAGGGTGCCCAAGGACAACCCCTGTCAATTGGCAAAGACCCGGGAATCAAGAGTGAGTTTGGCCGAATGTTTTCAGGTTTGGGCAGTGGTTTAGGATCGTCTACACCGTCGCGGGGAAGTCCAATGCCACAAAACGGACAGGGTTCGTTCGAGTCAGAGAATGGTGAGATGATGAGAAGAATAGGCTCTCAGCAGGGAAAGAAGCCAAAGCGAGCAAAAGATGAGGAGGGTATCTTTGACGTGGACAGTCCTGATGGTAGAGGAACCCCGTTCGGCTCTCGTGGTGCTAAACGGAATAAGCATCATCACCACCATCATCATCCCCCGCCTCACCAGTAAGCCAACCATGCCGCTCCCCCTTTTCGGCTACTTTGCAAAGTTCATGCTAACAACTTAGCAGTCATCATCACCACCACTATCACCATCACCAACACAAGCCCGATGACGAAGGCCTACCCACACCGACGACAGCGATTCTCAACGGCCGACCGACGCCCCTACCCCAAGCAGGTCCCGGCCAATCTGTCCATCATCACCACCATATTCAGGGGAATCCCCACCATCATCACCACCACCACCATCACGCACCCCGCCCGACTATGCCTGTGGCACTTGCAGTACCAATCAAGATTCACGATATACAACCTATCCTGGAAGAAGCCGCTAAGCGACCTCGAAAACATCTTGGGTCACAATTGTACCAGGCTCAGACCGAATTGCCAAAACCCAACTCATCGTTGGACGATCAATTTGGCTACGCCTCGAAACCCCAGCGACTGCCGCGCTTTGACGTCAATCCTATCAACTGTACCTTCACGATCAGAGTGCCGAGATACTATCTGAAGCCACGGCAGCGCCAGCATATCGTACTAGAAAGGCACCTCTGGGGGGCACGTGTATACCGCGATGATTCCGATCCTCTAGCTGCTGCTATTCACTCGGGATGGATCCGTGGCGAGTGGGACGACACCGTCGACGTTGCCATGCTCGATCCACGCATCACTGCGCCCAATGACCCATCGGACGCCGAAGATGTCCTTACCAAGCTCCCCGCTGCGCCTGTAACCCCGCCCGCCGACATGGATTTGCAGATTGAGATTGTCATTCTGCCGCAGCTTCAGGAGTATACGGGGTCAGTCGAGTATGGAATCTCGAGCAGGAAGAGCAAGGGACACGAAGGTCTAAGCTTCATGATCAATAAGATTCGATGGGTAGAAGAAGGCATTGGCAGCCGAGGACAGGACCGAACAGCAGCAGCATTGAAACGCCGACTAGACGCCAGCGCTGCACTGCTCGCTCTCAAGAGTGGGATTGTTGATTCCTGCAGGGTTAATGGCATGGCAAGACTACATGCTTGATGTTCAATCGAGTTGGCGCAACCTCTCGACATATAACGGCCGTCTCAGATTTTATGGCATATGGAATTTTGTAGCATGCAGTTGAGTTTGAGCATTGCTGGATACCCGCATCTTTTATTTTATGCTCGAGTTTGGCGCAGGATTTGCACATAGCGAAGGCGAACAAGTTTGCGTTGCTATTTTTACGACAATCTGAAGAGGTGTTTGCTAATTGGGTATACTGAGAAGACGAAGATAAAAACAAAAAGTATCTGGTAGCGTTTGCAGTCATGTTGAAATATTTATAGCGTGATTTGACCTGGTGTTGGCGTTTGTGCACGTGGTTTGGGTAGCGGAAGATAAACACATCCCGCGGGATTACACACGCATACATGCAAGTTGAAGGCGATAGCGGTGTGAGCTGTTCCTGCTTGGAGCACAGATAAGGCAACCGGGCCTTGTGAGCCTAGATACTACACTTGGCTGTCTTGAGGCGAGGATCCATTCATCAACTCTCGAACACGCAGCAAAGCAACTACCTACTGAGTGCACAATATCCCTCTGGCAGCCAGACCCAAGAAGACTGCCCCGCCAACCTGTCCCACAGCTTGCGCCACCACGCCACAGCATTATCAACCATAGTGAGATTGTGCTGCATTGATAACAAAAATGGGCCATACGAGAACCTATTCCATCTCGACGGTAAGTAAGCTCGTATTCCTTGGGCAGACTGCAGGCTGCCACCATGACTCCGGCCTATTTTTGCCATGGCTGGCATGAACTTGGTTAAGAAATTTCACCCTCTTTGCGACGTTCCGGCATTCGGCGGCTTAAGGCATGTGTCTGGACTACCCCTAGCCATGCGACTGGAGCCGTTGTCGTCATGGCGCAGAGGACTATGGCATCATGGCACACGACCAAAGAAAAAGAGCGTGGCAGCGCGACTGTTTGGAGCCATAGAGCCAATGGCACAGGGCCAGCAGACCGAGGCGCTGGCCGACAACAATGTACGCATCGCGAAGCACAAGCAATCGTGCATTTTGGAATGGTCATAACAGTCATCCGTCCGTCCGGGGAGACGGGTTCGATTGCAGACGAAAATGTCTGGCTGTCGAATGAGAATCTCGCAGCAGTGTCTGCTCCACTGCGCCCGCTAGTCTGGAGCCGCAATCCGAACGCTTGCTGGTGAAAAGAAGGACAACGGCACCGAATGCGGGGAATCGCTGTCAATCGTCAATCCATCGTCCTTTCGCTTCTTGATGGCCGGACCGAGCTCACGATTCTGCAACACAACACCCCACGCCCTTACCGCTATTGCTTCAGCCCAAACCCACCACTAAACGATCTGCCGCT
This sequence comes from Bipolaris sorokiniana ND90Pr, assembly GCF_000338995.1. NCBI lineage: Eukaryota > Fungi > Ascomycota > Dothideomycetes > Pleosporales > Pleosporaceae > Bipolaris > Bipolaris sorokiniana. The sequence continues at coordinate 580,279 of NW_006911895.1, read as the reverse complement.
CGGGAGCCTCTCCCCTTGACCGCCCAATACTTGTCATTGCCGCCTCTCTGGTTAAAAAGCCGCATTCCGTCCCTGCGCCATCGGAACACCTTCGGGCTAGATTCCGACCTGTTGCTTTTCTCTACCCTCCTCTTCTCTTTCTTACCCTGCCCGCCTTTTTTCGTCACTGCATCTTAGGGAGCTGGACTCGCCGCACAACATGACGGACACCAATGGAATATATGCGCCAAATATGCGCGCTGTGCCTGCCGGCGATTTCGTACGGCCAAGCAGAAAGACTAACGGTGCTGGTATACAGGCTGAAGACACTCGGATATGCGTCGTCATGGTCGGCTTGCCCGCGCGAGGCAAGAGCTTGATTGCACAGAAAGGTATGTCCCATTTTCACATGTGCGCATGTCGCCCCCTGACCAAGTACTTCGTAGTGGTCCGCTACCTACATTGGCTATCGATCAAATCCAAGACGTTCAACGTTGGGCAGTATCGTCGCACTGCAACCCCTAACCCCTCGGCCGAATTTTTCGACACATCGAACCCAGAAGGAGAGCGCCTCCGAAAAGCAGCCGCCGAAGCAGCTGTCAACGACATGTGCAAGTGGTTTTCCGAGGGCAAGGGATTGGTCGCGATCCTCGATGCGACAAACTCTACAAAGAGTCGACGAAGATGGATACAGGAACGATGCACTGCGGACAATATCGAGACGCTCTTTGTCGAGTCCAAATGCGACGATGAGGAACTCATCATGAGCAACATTTTGGAAGTGAAGACAACCTCTCCAGATTACGTTGGCCAGGACCCTGAGGCTGCTGCTGCCGATTTCCGTAACCGCATTCGAAACTACGAAAAGGTTTACCAGACAATTGATGAGGATGAGCGTGACCTCACATATGTCAAGCTCATCAACGTTGGCAAACAAGTCATTATCAACCAGATCCAGGACTACCTCCAGAGTAGAGTTGTGTACTACTTGATGAACCTGCACATCAAACCACGATCTATTTGGTTATCACGAGTAAGTTGGCACCACGACATCTGGAGTCCAATGCTGATTACAGTAGCACGGCGAGTCGGAATACAACCTCACAGGGCAGATTGGAGGAGACGCAAACCTCTCAGCCCGCGGCGACGCTTACGCGCATGCGCTCCCAGGTCTCGTCGCAAAGTCGGTCGGCGATGGCCGCAAGCTCACAGTGTGGACATCGACCCTAAAGCGAACAATCCAAACGGCACGATTCTTGCCTTTTGAAAAGTTGGAGTGGAAGGCGCTTGACGAACTCGACTCCGGTGTCTGCGATGGACTTACGTACGCGCAAATCGAGCAAAAATACCCAGAAGACTTCAAACAGCGTGATGAGGACAAGTACAACTACCGCTATCTTGGTGGAGAATCATACCGCGATGTGGTTATTCGACTCGAACCCATTATTATGGAACTGGAGCGCAGCGAGAACATTTTGATTGTTACACATCAAGCCATTTTGCGATGCATCTACGCCTACTTCATGAATGTACCGCAGGAACAGAGCCCCTGGATGGAAGTGCCTCTGCACACGTTGATAAAATTGACACCAAAGGCGTACTCGACACAGGAGGAAAGATTGAAAGCCGACATACCGGCCGTCAGTACCTGGCGAGGAAAGGGTACCAAGGCCGAGCATCAGCCGGCAAACGGTAGCACATAGCTTCATTTCTTCTAATTCCTGGACAAGCCTGCAGTCCGCATTATCCAGGAGTAAATGTTGGGAGACGCGTTATGAAGGGGCTAGTAAATAGCTGTCAACAACACTATAGACGAACGAGGGGTCTTTGATCGATTGTACGTTGGCTATATCGGCGTGTGCGTTGAGGCATATGGGATAGGTGGCATTTCAGCGGTTTGGGTCAAAACATTATTAGACGGCAAGCACTCAGAGTAATGGGTATAGATTGGAGGGAGTCAACTTTGCGACCGTAACGTTGGGAGGGCAGACAATTGGTATCATAAACAGCAACACTTAAATAGAAATTCGTGTACCGAGTTTTCATTCTTGGCGTGGAAATTAGAATATAAACAAATGTGTTTGAATAAGAGTATGATCAGCGTTCTAGAAAGGTAGATGTGTTCCGTTACCTAGGTGTCGGTACGTACTGCCCACCTTCCCATCTCAGCCTCTCCCGCGGACATTGCAGCAACGGGCTGTGCCGCAACCCCACTTCACCTCCACAACCAAACGACTACTGTTCCTGCCACTACTCTTACCAACGCCGGACACCAACACACAAACTCCCCTATACACTTTTCGGAGGAGTAGAAAAAAAAGGATAGCTCACAGCAATGCGACAATGTCACTGCCACCAACTACAAACACGGGTTACCCTGCGCTCCACCAGCAGCATCAGTACCATGCTTCCGCCTCAGACTCCATCTTAGACCCCATACCCGCCTCACACTCGACTCAAACACCCACTGCACCCGCACCATCCCCCGCAAGTGTCACACCACACGCCGGATCCCCATCGCACCCACGCCACCAACGCGGTCCTCCACCTCCCTTCGACCCGCGCAGCGCGCACACCAAAAAAGACGAAGACCTGCGCCGCAACTTGCAAGCGCGAGGCAAAAACTACAATCTCATCAGTAGTAGCAGTAGTAGCAGCAATAGTGCTGGTAAATCGGTAGGAGCCCAAGCGAGTAGAGCGTGGGGATATGAAGAGAGGCAGCGGCGCGATGAGGCGGCGGGGATACTGGAGAGTGAGGAGATGATTATGTGGATTGCGGGGGTGAGGAATGAGGTTCGTTGTTCCTTCTCTTTCTTCCCTTTTTCCTCGACATCGCGGGAAGATTGAGCTTTTGGGTTTGGCTGACGAGTGAGATAGAGTATAACGCAGACGCGGGCGTATTATCGGAATGTACTGCTTGGGCTTGAGACGTGTGCGAAGGATGCGATTGTTTGGCGGGATGAGTGGGAGGGGTCGCAGCAGCAGCAGCAGGGTCGCGATGGGGAGGGCCTGGGGAGTCCGGGGAGGAGTGGAAAGGGCAAGGAGAGGGAGATTGCGAAGATGAGGAAGAGGGTGAGTTCGGGAGTGGGACAGTAGGTACGACTTAATGGGCAGAGAAGGAGAAGGAGAAGGGGGTCCGTATCAAGATTTTTTTTTTGCAAACAGCTTTATACCCAGCCATGTACATATATACATCTTCACATCACGACTTTTTCTACTCTGGATACAACCAGATTCAAAGAGGCACGTTACTCGTTGCATTAGATACTTGCGTTCGTAACCTGTTTCTTCCCTAGGCCTAAGGGGATATATATGGGGTTCATAACGAATGAATTCCCAGAAACCCCCTCCCCCTATTCTTTTCCTTTTTTCAATGTATGCCCAAACACCTCATATACGCGTTCCCAAGCGCGCCAGTTACTTACATTGATTTCAACAACAACAACAAGGAAGAACGCGCGCCACTGCCTCCATCTCTTCATAATGGTGTCTCCAAGCTGACCCTTCAAAGGTCTACAAAACGCCACGTTCCTATGTCCACTTCACATTCCCTCTTCCATGCCGACATTGCGCCACCACGGTTTATCACCCTCACCAGCACCCTTCTCCGCAAACATGTCCTCTGCATCGCCTACTTGCCGTCTCTCACTGATTTCCCTGCTAACCTGGCCGCTCAACTTCAACTTCATAGCCTTGCTAGCCAGAAAGGGGTTGTATTTGCGCGAACCGTTACCCTGCGCCATTCCTCGGGATGATCGGATGAGTTCGCTCGATGTCCATCCGCCCCTCATGACAGGTAATTGCTATTGCAGAGGCTCCGAGGAAGAAGAGAGGCGGTTGAGGTGGAGGTAGACGTCGGTGCCGTAGCTGTCAAAACGAGTCAGTTTCAAGCCGTTTTTCTGCCAAAAGGAGCCGAGCTATGTTGAAACATACCCTTCCATCGAGATCAACTTCAAATCTCCACCAAAGTATCGTGCATATAACCGAGAAATAGGTAAGCCATAGCCGAAACCAGCCATTGGTGCTTTGAAATCATTCTTGTTGAAATCTGGGTCCAGGTTGGGCGTTTGGTCCACAGTCGTGTACATGTATGTCCAGACGAGCGGAATCGACGATCTAGGAATACCACCTCCTTCATCCGAGATTTTGATCGTAATATCCTCTTTGCCCTCTGCAACAATGACTTTAGTCACAGGGAATGCCTCTTTTTCTTGCCCATGTCTCTCTACTACAGCACGCAGCGAGTTTTTCAGAGTCTCGAAGAGCATGTGCGACAGATGCCCAGGCACGTACATGAAGTTGATCCCGGGGTTGCACACAAGCTGCACCTTTGGAGCGTCAAATAATCCATAATGATCTTCGCACACAAAGCGCGCATTTTCAATAGCCTCTTGTGCCAGTTCTTGTACGTTTGTCTTGGTGCATATGATACCAACGTAGTTTGGATCACTCCGTGAGCGTTGGTCGGTGAGGGCAATGTGCTGGCCGATGAGCATCCGAATTCCGATACGTGACATGTAGAAACGGTCCAGGAAAGCCTGTATGTTGTGGTCAATGTGCATCCGTTGCCTCTTGCGCTTCCACTCGAGGATGCCCTGCGCGACAGTAGTAACGACGCTGTCATGCCGCCGTTTGATCTTCTCCAAAGTATCGGCAAACTTTCTATTGTATGCGCCGAGCTCTGGTGGCCAATCCTGGCCGTCGTCTGCAGCGACATAGTATCTCCGGCTTGCACCCTTGACTTCTTTGGTGATTCCGTTACCGTTGCCATTGCCATTGTGGTTTCCATTCGATGTTGGTGCGGATCGGTACTGTCCAGTTCTGATACTTGGGTTTTGTGTCGGTTTACTCATCAAGTTCTTGTCGCCGCTCTTTTTCGCTGGTTTCAGTAATCGTTCTTTGATCTCGCTCGAGAGTTGTGGCCGTGGCAGTTCGACGAGTTCCTAGCGCTGTGTGAGTCAAGCTATTCAGCGAGCCGCCACTGCACATACCTCAAATGACTGCGCGTACCAATCGCGCACTCTGCAAATGGATGGCATCTCGTTGAGGCCATCGGGGAGATCGTTGAGCTCTTGCACGCGATGTGCTAACCGTATGGGAAGTTCTTCAGAAAGGAACTGTGACGCGCGGAAAAGGGTTCCCGTCGATGGCTTCTCGCCAAACTGCACCATCTGCCGTAGGGACACGCCTGGAATGGAATTAGAAAGACACTTGACAGCAAGACTCGAGGATACGGACCAGTCGCCGGAAAGTTGCTGTAGTGCTACGCGAGGATTAGCTGTGATGGCATCGTGGGGTGGGTTGCCTACCTTGATGGTTTCCATCAGCCTCTCGCTCCGCTTCCACGACATGATGGCAGTTGTTCAAGGCCGTAACGGCCTTTGTCGCTGTGTGCTCGCCAAAGTGCTGTGGTCGGTGGTGGTGTCCCCCCGTTCAAGCTGCGGAACGCCCCCACTATGACGCTAATGGACGGCGATGAACCGGCCGAGGTAACGGCGCGTGGAGTGTTGTGCTGGGGCGGTTTGCGACGAGTCGTCTTGAGTGAGAGAAGGGAGAGGCGGCACCAGAGCCCATGTAAAGTATGTATGTGTATGGCTAAATGATGAGATATACACGGAGTTTCCCGGCAATGCCACGACTGATTGGAGAGCACTTGCACCTTCCCCCACACTTTTCGACTTGAGCGTGGAGAAGCACGCGCAGCAGCGTCACAGGCAATCCGCGTTCATAAGCCTCTCATCCCACGCCTGACGAGACGGTATTGGTTAACACACGGCTATCTGTCTTCTTTTCTTTTCTGGCGCCTGCCGTCGCCAATGAATGGGATGCGACAACGTCAGTGTATCGCTCTCCACAATCACACAGCTCCAGCCACTGATCCTCGGCTAGTTGTCGGAGGAGGCGCCGGCAGAGCGCATGTTCCTTGCTGCATGTTCCTCAGATCCGAGGATGCCCAGACACTCGCGTGAGCCGCACCATATGGAGCTAGGCGAACGTAGTACCATAGGTACACATGATGCAACCGCTCCAAATACGGTCCCTGTTATCGAAATTCCCGCAACGTGTCAGAAAATTTGCCCGACTCACCATTGGCCGCCAGGGTGGGACCAAAATGTGCGGAGCCTTTACCATCATATATCACCCTTTTCATAAGTCAAGAGCAGTGCCCCGAGAGACAAGGAGAGCATAAGTGAATAGAGGAGAATTGTTATTTCGAACGTGCCGCCAAGTTCCAAACCAGGTCTATGCTGCACCACATCGAAAAAACGCCCTAAAATCATACACCAAACATAATCTACATGGAACAGTAACGCGCTAAAACTGCGCTCACCGCCTCAGTCGTTCGTCTATCATCGATGTTGATACAATCCAAAGAGATCTTAGGTCGAAGAGGTATTAGAGAAGGGTCGTGGAGCGTCGGAGAGTGGGTAAACGTCAACGTGGTAATGTGACGCTTATTTGGTCTCCTCCTCAAGGAAGGTAATCAGGTCGTTACGGTCCTTGGGCTTCTTGAGACCGCCAAAGGCCATCTTGGTACCGGGAATGTACTTCTTGGGGTTCTCAAGATACTCAAACTGTGTTGCGTTAGCGTTGACTGTCGGGTGATGTTTGTCTTGGTACGGCGTCACATACGAGAGTGTCGTGGTTCCACTCAATACCCTTTTGCTTGTTGGCATCGGTGTATGAGTAGCCAGCGACGGAACCAGTCTTGCGGCCGAAGAGGCCGTGTAGCTCGGGGCCAATCTTGTTGCCCTCACCGGCCTTCAGGGTGTGGCACTGAGCGCAACGGGTCTACAGTGTGGTTAGAGGAGGTTCGGCGAACAAGTGATGCGACGAGGGGTATATCCGGCGTCATCTCAGTGTATCCGTACCTTGAAGAGGTTGGCACCCTTCTTAGCATCGCCTGCAAGGATATGTCAGCAGTCTGCATGACGATAAAATTTATTGTACTGCCAAGCGAGCCATCTCGCCATGTCGCAAACCTGCCATGTTTGCACACCGCCTCATGAGCTGTCAAAATCTAGCTGGCTTGTATTCCGAGAATACACTGCTTCTCAGGGAGGCCAGCTCTCCATGTGCGCGCAGGCTCAATGGGTGTTGGGAGCAGGAGGCAAGACGAGGCAGGCAAAATGGGAGACGACCGATGACGTCCGATTGGGGTCAGAAAAACGTACCCTTTTCGTAGCCCATTGTGATAAGATGAGAGGTGTGAGGGTTGGTTAGGTGGTAGAGAGGTAGTGTTCAGACGTGAGAGAAGAGTGAGACTTGTGGAGTGGTGAAAGGAAGCAGCGATGGAAACTGGAATGAGCGACAAAAAAGCTGGCAGAGGCAATGGAAAAAGCCAAACACGTGACCGCGCTCGCTTTAGGGCCCGTCATTCCATCGCGGCTAGCGCCTGCATGCGGCGAATCAGAAACGCAGTAAAAGTCAGGAGCAAAGACGGTCGGGTGGAACCGGTCCGAGGACGCCTGAGCATGGCAAACAAGAGCCTCTGTGCCAGGGCCGCCTTTGTTTAGCCACTTTCCTGGTACTCGGCAATTCTGCATTAATCCATCAGTCGATGCCGTCATGACGTCGCCCGCAAGCAGTCCTGGGCAGCTGCCAGTACACATGCCAAGTCCACGCACATGTTCATATCAAGAGTAGGTAGATGTAGGCCAAAAGCAATTATCATCCCCTACATACTCTGGTCGTCGGGTTTCCCAGGGTCTGGTCCGTCGGCTTCCCTGCAGGACGCCGCCGGCTCTACATACCAAATACGATGCCGCGCAAGGGTCCGTAAATCAACGTGACATGTCCATGAACCCACACATCTTCACGTTACCGTTCAGGTTGATGAATACCGGCTCTCGTGATCTAGAAAGCAGTACATTAGTATTACATTCCCCAACCAGAATCACACTCATCTTGTCTTCTACCAGCAGCCCGCCGCCATCCGTTGTGAGCCAGTTCCTTGGTTGACATCATTGAGTTCTGCCCCGCCACACCTCAACCGACAGGATGGATCAGATTCCAAGTATCTTATATGCCGACGAGAACTTCAAAACATGGCTGATACTCGGCGCTAGCCGAGGCATTGGCCTAGAATTCGTCAAGCAGTTGTTAGCGAAGAACGAACGCATCATAGCTACTGTGAGAGAGCCTTGGGCCGGGCATGCCAGTGGCCTGTGGGGACAAGCAGGTGGCGATCATGGTCGATGTCAAATGTACACATGCGATATCTTGTCTGAACTGAGCATCGAAGTACGGGCGCCCATTCCATTCCGTTCCTGTTACGAGATTAAGAGGGGCTGACACTGTCAGAAATTCGTCGCGCAACTAGCAGCACAGCCGAACCTGAAGATCGACTATGTAGTACTAAATGCAGGAGTGCTAAGATACCCGAATGTAAGTTCGACATTATGCACATATGCAAGGGGGCTGCACTAACCGCTACAGAGGGCTACTGAGCTGTACGTTCCTCGTCGCGGTCACGCTTTTCTGATTGTGGCTAAAGCGTGCATTCGCAACAAATCCAGTATATCCGGGTGACGGTAATCATGGTCGAGATCATGGATGCTGACTTCAGATAGGTCGTTTGATGAATTCGCTTTCCATTTACACACAAACACCATCGGGCCCATCATCGCAGCACAGAAGCTTCTGCAAACAAAAATCCCCATAGGCACAATTGTCTTCATGTCCAGTGACTCGGGTTCCCATGGCAACTTTCGTGAGATGGAGGATGGGTTTGCCGCATATGCTGCGTCCAAGGCTGCACTAAACATGGCAGCGAGGCACATGGCCGCCGAATTGAAGCGGAAGGACGACGATACAATCATCTTATGCATGCATCCAGGTGAAGTAGCGACTGATATGGCAAACATTCAACTCCCGTGGACAGTAGAGGGTATCATTTCGCCGGAAGAATCGGTTGTAAAGATGATTGAAGTGATCACAAGCAAAGGCATACAGCACAGCGGCACCTTCTGGACATGGGAGAACAAGGTCAGTTTACTTTGAGACTTTTTAAACTTCTAGTCACATACTAATATATACGTTTCGACAGCCTTATGTTTGGTAGCATCGATGATACTCATCATGTTCCTGTCTTGAATCAGTTGTACACTCGTATCAAGATTCTAATTGCCTGTACTTATGCCTGCTTATCAGATTGTACATGTATGCTGATTCATAGTTTTCATTATGCTTTGCATACAAGCCAATATAGAAGTGTAAAAGAATCCAGAATCAGTCAAGTTTATTCAGCATACTTGTATCTTGCCTGCCCATAGCCATTTCGTACGCCTTTACCTGAGAGAAAAGTGACGTGCGTTGGCAGAGACGACATCCGTAAGCGTGAACCTATCAATCTATAACCCATCATATAGAGAGACGATTTCATTGTTTTCTCACTGAGTTTGTGATATCAATCTGCTCAAATGTCTAGTAATGGTGGTTTTTGCCTGGGCTATCGCATACGACTCGTGAGTGCTAGCCGTTTTTTTTAGAAAACATGCACGTGCACTCTGAACCAAAAGTACCCGCAACCATCCTCATTGCACAATGACCCTTTTCCCTTCGAAAATCGACATGTAGCTGGAAGCTATGTTTGAGAGTGCACATGTGTTATTGACAATGTTGATTTGTGGCTTGATCAACGTGACGTCTCCACAATGACTTCATCGGGAAGCTACTTTGACAGTTCACCGACAGTATTGTTATACCAAAACCATCGACAGCACAACCGCGGGTCGGAACATCAACTTCCCGAATCGCTATTAGCAACCGGCAATACGCAATGGCAGCCTCCCCCACAATTACAGATCCGCTTGCGGCTCTTCCGCCGGAGATTGTCCTCCACATCCTTGACTTCACGTCTGTCTCTACGCTGGGCTCTCTCACCTGCGTATCACGTGCTTGGCAGCAATTCATCGACCACACCCACCAGGACGCCATCTACTCCTCTCCGTCCAAAACCGTACAATCACCAAAGCGTCCGCAATCACACAGCAGCGCTCGCGATTTTTCTTTCCTTGAAAACTCCACCAGTTTTTCTAAATTCTTCGACAATGTCACAACTTGGAAAGACTTGTGCAAGCGCCAAACATTGCTTGAGCGCAATTGGAATGCGCCACGGCCTATGACCCGCGAATCCGTCCTACAGGTTGGTAATGATGCCATATGGCGGTTCAAGGTAGATTTCAAACGTCGCTTGTTTATCTCTACTTCGCATGCTGGTGGCTTCAACGTTACAGATATGGACTCAGGCCGTCTCTTGTGGCGGTTGCCTTCCGTGCTAGATACAACAGAAGAGCATGCTGTTAGACCATACGCGCATCTCGAATACCAAGATGGGACAGCAGTGTTTGACCGTGAGGGCGACGCGCTGGAGGTATGGCGGACAGATGAAGAGGGCACTGAAAGAGGAGTGTTTAAGCGTATTGCTGTCCTCGATCATGATTGTCAGACGAGAGGATTTCAGCTCTCGTATTGGACGCTTGTAGTCGTTTCGGTAGAAGGCCAGGGCTTTGTGTATGATATGAAGCAAACCCCACCGAAGCTCACTACCCATCTTAGCATCAAGCAAGATGCAGTAGGCCATCTAGATCAAAACGAGGATATGGTAGTTTACTCTATGGGTACACGCGGGTATCATGTGTACGATAAAGAGTCGGGAAACTGCCTGGGCCAGCTGCAGCCATCGCATTGCACAGACAAGTACTATGTGCATCCACTACCACCCGTAAACGATCCCTCTTTCAGGGAATCAATGTATGGATTACGCCATGGCCAGACAAGGCGGATCTTCCCTCCCGCCTCGCCACGCAGAAATCGCCTTACTCCTATTGAGCTCGGCAAGGGCCCCTTGCCGAACGCGCCTGATGACCCAAATCACCCCAGGAATGGCGAGGATGAGTGGGGCGCCGGTATGCTAGACCGCGATAGCAACCTCTTTATTGGCCTCTCCCGCTTCGGTCGCGTTTTCATATGCTCTGATATTCGTAAGACACTTGAAAACGGGCCTAAGAGCATAGCCAGCCATGGCCAGATTCTCGAGTGCGATTCCGACGGGTCGGATTTTGATCTCGGCGGATGGTTATCTGTGAGAAACCACCGCATCATGTTTGGAATCCAAAATAGAATATATGTCGTCGCACTAAACGCAGAAAATCGACTTGACTTGGAAGAAGGCAAAAGCGGAAATCGAGCTTCGTACTCACTCCTTACGGGTTCGACACCTCAATTGATGGTGCCCGTCAGTTTTATGGCACTGTATCATGATTCCATTATGACAACGTACGCTGTGAGTTTGCTTTTTCAAGAAGAGATGGCAATTTGCAATGGGAATCTAACTCGTAGCACAGACTATCGGCCAGCGACAGGAAGAAGATGGGCCCGGTCGCATTTTCCCGACAAAAGCAATCCGCATTCTTAGTTTGGCGCCTTCTCTCGACAACAGCGATCATACAAGTACAGATTCGGAAGTGCAGGTACAGAGACCACGAAATACGCTAATGGAGCTGTGGATGATGTTTAATGACGAGCCGAGCGACGGAGAGGATACTTGGAGGACTATAGATGGACATCACTTGGATAACGAATGGGAAGATGAGGAAGATGAGTGATTAACTATCAGTAGAGAGTTCAAAACATCAAATGCCATATATTTAGAGAAAAAAAGTAGAGGTATAAGGGTTTTTAAGCAATTTCCCATTGCGATTTTCAAGGATCTTAGTATGCACATGAACGCATGGCAGTTTTGCGAGCTAGTGCCGTTACTCTCAGCCCGGCGCGACCAATCTAAAAGGCGCCCGTGTTCCTTGCCTCATGCAGGTTTGATCAATTGGCCAATACTTATTTGGCCAACCCCCATTATCTTGAACACGAACAAAACGAATCACATTGTATTTCTTCCATTTGCGTCCTAGTCCCGCTCTCACGTTGGTGCAAGCACTTGACATAGCCTCCCCCATTCCAGCATCTTGATCTCTTGTCGCTTCTAATTACCAGCACCCCATTTTTCGAAAGCCAGAAGGCTGTTTCTCGATCGGCCAATATTCATAACGTCAAAATGAGAAGACATCTTGGTTGAATGTCAGAGCACTCAACGTCTATCGCGAGATCACAGTAAAGCGATGCTTTGAAAGGAACTTCACAACCTTCATATTGGAAAAAAGGAGATGTTGTTATGGGGCAGCATGAGTGGGGTTGTGTAGCATTGGCACAGGCTTAGTGCTGACTCGAGGTGCCTTTGGACCTATCATTTACGCGATCAGCGGTTGCCTTGTTGCCTGTTTGCCTTCTTTGGTGCCTTGTTGCCTGGTGGGCGTACAAAGAGCCGCGACTGGTATACCAGTCAATATTCATAACCAGATGTAAGAGTGGCACATGGTAATCTACACCACGAAGCCAGCCACTCATATTCTTCCCTCATTCAAGCAATGCTTCCTCCCCACGCGTTTAGTTCGTCTTCTCCTGTACCTGGCCCTAGTCAGGCAACTGCCACACCTTCTTTGTCTCGGCCTTCTTGGACAAGGCAGGATGTGTTAGCTCTTGGTGGTGTTTGCCTAGCTATGATCACTGTGTTAGTCGCATTATTAGGTGTCTTGATGTCCCCGCTCAGTCTACGCAAGTGGCTGCGCAGACCGTTTTATTGGATCACACGACGGCTGTGGCCCAGTAAGTCAAATCACGTGACTAAAAACGCGAGCTTATTGGGCGCACTAGATACGGAATACTTACCCCTGTCATCGCCGTCGTCTTATTCACCAATGATCATCGAGAATTGGAAAAATACAGATCCGAGAGCGGTACGCCAACTATGGCAGGAACTTTACAATGAGTCGCTGAGGGTGAGGCGTGGGGGATTCTGATGGCGAATAAAAAGAACTGGATACAATACAATATAGTACGATTTGGATGGTTGCCTGGATAGAGTAGGAGGCGAGACTTTGTGCGACGCATATTATGGGTATTTATTTGGCGGGCTTTCCTTTTCTCCTTGTCTGTATTAGAGAACTCGAAGTCATACCTCTTTTTGCGTTCGATCCATTGTTCTTATGTCTTTTCCCTGAGTGTCAGCGTTATCACCACACCTACTGCGCACTGAAAAAAACGTGCCTTATAATATGTTGAAGCACTGCCTTCTTCGCCAAGTCCTGGCCAATCAAACATCTTCCGTCTCCCATTTCGCAATAGCTGGTTAATCGATTAAGCTTAAAATAAGCTACAGCTGGTATGATGCATTGCAGCAACGTCTGCCGAAAGCATGAAACGTTTTTCTTCCACAGCGTGCTATACAACATGTAGCTAGAGGCTGCAGGGCGCCGCACGCATAATATATGGAATCACCGAAGAACACACTAGAATATGGGGTTACATTAATTGATCTTCGGAGCCGAGTTTGTAAAGAGGTAAGCTGTACGACAATTTACATGGTATTGATGTGTGATATGCATACCTCGAATACGAGGGTCGTAGCACCATCTTTTACATATTCTTCAATCCCAGTGCTAGCATTGTAAAACGGTGGCGCATATTGATTGGAGACGCAACGGATACCAGCGAAATTGTTTCCATAAACAGTAGAGATACACAGAGATCTCCTATCGGCACAGAAGGAACTGCACCCGCCAGATATGGCGCGCCTGTAATAGAGACAACTAAATCATCTATAAAACTGCCTGGAGATTAGAAAAGAGCTTCAGAACAACGGTTTCATTCCAACAAGATGCAGAAATGACTATGTTGATCGTTACTATATATAGGATGGGGTGCCTGAATGCCGGGTGCCTGAGGATGGAGTAGACGATGCAACCTCTACCGAACAACACGTCTCGAAAGAGTGACTGCTGGTATCTTTTGAGCTGGGGTTTGGAGATAACCGATTGTAACAATACTCTTGCTGGGAGTATCCCTTGGTATATAAGAGAAGGGAAGTCGATACAATTGATGAACACAAACCACTTTCAAACGCCTCTATCCAAGCAGCTTTCTGTCTACGATTGTGTTAACTATCAAATTGTCAAATACCTCCGAGATGCAATTCACCACCACTTCTGCTATCACTCTCATCGCATTTGCGTCCTCGGTAGCTGCATCTCCTCTTGAAGCTCGTCACGATGCGCTGGAAGATTGGCAGGTAACAGACCTCGCAGTTTCCGTACCCATGGGTCGCCCCGGAAGCTATCCTTGGGGTACCCTTAAGGCGAATATAACCGACCCGAATGCGATCAACCTTGGTACTTCGAGCGATGGTAGCCAAATGATAGTGCCTGCTGGAAGCAAGGGGGTGGTAAGTTTCGCATGGTGATCTTTGCGTTCGATGCCATGCTAATAGGAATACTAGAATTGCGAAGCCAAATGGTATATCAATGGTGATTCACCCATCGGCCGCGCATGGCCTTGCGATCCAGCCTCAAACGGCTATTGGTTCATGCACGTATACGAAGGTACAAATGGCTTCTTATCTAGCAATTTCGACCTCAAATTCACACGCGTCGCGGAGAAGATCTATTTGGATACTCAGTACAAGGCGACCTTTGAGGCGAAGGGGCATTTCGATAGCCGAGGAGGTCTTGGTGGTGTTTGCAGTGCGGGTGAGTGTAATTGGGGGCTTCTACAGTCCAAGAAACCTTTCAAGATTGCACCTTCGAAGGTCTGAGTGGGAGTGAAGGGTGCTCGGCAATGTGGCGAGCTTGATATGATTGTGCCGAGGTCGGGTCGTGGATGCTACCGAGTATCCGTAATGATTGTGTTTGCTAGAGCGTAGAACCATAATGTTTAGTATTAGAAGTGCAGTAATGCATGGCGGCAGAACATAAACAGACCTTATTGAAGATGCGAATTGAGTAACATAGAACTTGTTCCATACCTACAAAGGTCATTGTCCCGTCTTTCACCTTGCCCAGCTATGCATGCACTCATGACGATGGATCACGTCTCCTCTCCACGATCAGCATGACCAAGGTGCGGGCAGACACCATGTCTGATCATAAGAATGCCTCGATACCCAGAAAGTCAATGCCTGAGTGCCGCGGCGAAACGGCAATTGCTTAACCACGGTGATGGTGTGGTATCGGGAGCGGCCGGCGAGCTCCCGGGAGTGGACTCTTTGTACGAGCCTCACCGTCACATCCTCCGTCAATTGCCGCCTCAGTCCGTCTGCAACCTGCGCCATCCATGCAATCAGCTGCAAATAAGCACAACGGCGGTATCGCAGCAAATCTATCGTCTTGAAATGGTTCCAGAATGCGTGCTTCTCCAGGGGTTGTGATGCTGGCGAGACAAATCAATGCCCGCATGCAGCCCTTGTCCCCGCATTTGAGCTCCGGATCTTGGCACCGTCACAAGCTTGAAGCTCCTCTCCGCCGAAGCAACGCCTTTAGCTCACCATTCACATCAAGCCGACTAGTCTGTATCAGTCAACTGACCAAGCAGATCCTCGGCCCAGGCATTGAAGATGGGTGACGTCTGTATCATAAATATTGTCTACCGGCCGCCTGGCCTTCTCCGCACAGTACATACTTGAACCGCATTTCTCTTCCATCTCACCTTGTCATCCCTCGTAGTTCTACATACACAAAATTTCATACAAGCACATCCAACAAATCACAATGGCAAATCCCGAGCGCATCCTAAGAGAGGTCAACATCCTCGGCGACCTTAACGATAAGAACCGCCATATCCTCAGTAAAGACGCCTGCGTCTTCCTTGCACTCCTCCACCGCACATTCAATGAACGCAGGAAAGCCCTTCTTCAGCGACGAGTGATTCGACAGGCTGAGCTCGACAAGGGAAACCTTCTCGACTTCCTCCCAGAGACCAAGCATATCCGAGAGAACGATGCTTGGAGGGGTGCACCACCAGCGCCTGGTCTCGTCGACAGGCGCGTCGAGATTACTGGCCCGACTGATCGCAAGATGGTCGTCAACGCCCTGAACTCGGATGTCTGGACTTATATGGCTGACTTTGAGGGTATGCGATCTCCGCTGAACCGGTTGAGGGTTTCATCATTAATCTTTTGCAGATTCATCCGCACCAACATGGGACAACATGATCAACGGTCAACTAAACCTGTACGATGCCATTCGCAGGCAGGTCGACTTCAAGCAAGGCGAGAAGGAATACAAGCTTCGCACAGACCGAACACTACCCACACTCATTGCTCGCGCCCGAGGCTGGCACCTCGAGGAGAAGCACTTCACCGTTGACGGCGAGCCTATTTCCGGTGGTCTTTTCGATTTTGGACTGTACTTCTTCCACAACGCCTATGAGCTTGTCAAGCGCGGAGCGGGCCCATACTTCTACCTACCCAAGATGGAGTCGCACCTTGAGGCTAGGCTCTGGAACGACGTCTTCAACATGGCCCAGGACTACATTGGTATGAAGCGTGGAACCATCCGTGGAACAGTCTTGATTGAGACCATCACTGCCGCCTTCGAGATGGACGAGGTAAGTCGAAAACTTGTCCAGATAGAAGATCCATATGCTAACCATATTACAGATCATCTACGAGCTTCGCGACCACTCCTCTGGTCTCAACTGCGGCCGTTGGGACTATATCTTCAGCACTATCAAGCGCTTCCGTCAGAACCCCAACTTTGTCCTTCCTGACCGTGACTGCGTCACCATGACATCGCCCTTCATGGACGCCTACGTCAAGCTTCTCATCAAGACATGCCACAGGCGTGGTGTTCACGCGATGGGCGGCATGGCAGCCCAGATTCCCATCAAGAACGACCAGCAAGCAAATGATGCTGCCATGGCCAAAGTCCGTGCAGACAAGCTCCGCGAAGTACGCGCTGGTCACGACGGCACATGGGTAGCTCATCCAGCGCTCGCAGCCATTGCGAGCGAAATCTTCAATGAGCACATGCCCACTCCTAACCAAATGCACGTCCGCCGCGAGGATGTCCACATCACTGCCAACGACCTGCTAAACATGAACGTACCTGGCAAGGTCACCGAGGAAGGAATCCGCAAGAATCTCGACATTGGTCTTGCCTATATGGAGGCCTGGATCCGCGGCGTTGGTTGTGTACCAATCAACTACCTCATGGAGGACGCTGCTACCGCCGAAGTCTCAAGGAGTCAGCTTTGGCAATGGACTAAGCACAACGTCCAAACTGCAGAGGGCAAGAAGGTCACAAAGGACTACGCTATCAGGCTGCTGCGGGAGCAAGCCAAGGCACTTAGCGACAAGGCACCAAAGGGAAATAAATACCATCTTGCTGCCAAGTACTTTGAAAGTCAGGTCACTGGAGAAGACTATGCCGAGTTCTTGACATCGTAAGTCCCATATCTCTCCAAGTTCTAAGAATCACGCACTAATAAGATCACAGTCTCCTATACAACGAGATCACAAATGTAGGTCCACCCAAGGGAGCCTCCAAGTTGTAAATTGCGCTGCGAAACCTATTGTTTTGGTGTAATGAGCATATGAAAAGTGCGTCATCTGCGGTTTTTTGCTATTATGTAACTGTATACTACTCACAGCTATTATTCAGTCAAAGATCAGAATTTGCGCAAATTGCAAAGCGCTTCATTATTTTGTACTGCTTGCTTACTTAGTGCTATGCCTTTCTCCCCCTTGAAAATAGTATCGCATATGAATTGATCAAAGCTAATGGTACTCCGCACCACTCATAGACCGGCTCGCCTGTCGCAGCGTCGAAATTGTAAGGATACACGTGCAGCCGAGGTATGACCCGACTCTTAGAGAGAGGGGGATGCATGGTCGATCATATAAGAACGGTCCTGGTAGGCGAACATAGTTCGTCTGACATGTGAAAAAAATTGTGGACTGGAACTCGTTTGATATTTGCACAGCTGTTGCTATGGTTCATTTGATAATAGTTCCTGTACATATCATTAGTTGTTTTGTTCTTCGCATAGTACCCTATAATGATCATTCATCTAGGTTGGGAACTTTGTGACGATGGTGTGAATTGGAGTTATAGAATGGCTTGAGGAAATTCAAGAGAGCAGACTAGGCGACATTACCGACTGCAAAGGTAACCTGTCAGTAATATACTTCTATGCATTGGACAGAACATATGCGTGGGTAAAAGGTCAACAGGAACATGGGCCTTGGCATGAACTGAGAAGAAGAAGAGTCTGCAGAGTAAAAACTCGCTTCACATGAACATTGAAAACCATGATTCATAGTCTCGTGGTATCTAGAGAAGTGGCGTTATCATGCCGAGTGCATTCAGTGTCCCGCGACTATGCAGACCAGATACATGACTAAACACCCATTTTGACCTGACCGATGCACCGAAGAAGCCCCAAATATCACCTTTACTTCCTGAGGAGACGCTGGTAGAAAGCAAGCTCCTCACCCTCGAGGATGTAACCGTCGCAGCGACCGCTCTGGCCGGGACGGGAAGAGACAGCGGCGTACAGACGACCGGCCTCGAACTGCTTCTCAACAGCATTCTCAATCTTTCCACTGGTCTTGAGGCGCTCGGCCTGCTTCTTGGTGACCGAGTTGGACTTCTTCTTGTCCTCCTCCTTCTCACCGGCCTTAGCCTGCCTCCTGCGACCGAGCGAGGAGCCGTAGTGGGCCTCGTACCATTGCCTGAAGGGAGCGGCATCGATCTGGACGATAGCGGAGCGGGTCAGGGTGTTGGTACGGACGAGCTCGTTGTTGGAGGGGTGGTAGACGACACCGATAACACGGGTCTTCTTGGCGATGCCCTCAGAGCCCCAGGAGAAGTTGCCGGACTCGAGACGGAGAGCACGGAACTTGCGGTTGCCGCCACGGGTGCGGACAAGATGGATACGCTTAGTGCCAATACGGGTATTGGCAGGCTGGCGACCCTTCTCGAAAGCCCTGAAGCCATGTTAGACATGACTAGAGAAGCGATCGGGTTATGCATACCTCTTCTTGCGGTAGTATGCGCGCTTCGCACCGGACGCGGAACGCTTGTGGCGAGAGTCTCGTGAGATACTGGAAATTGTCAGTGGATGAAGTCAAATGACGGGGAGGGAAGAGATAGATACCCCATGATTGCGGTTGTTCAGAAGACTGCTGCCCACAATCAAATTAGCTGTTGTTCTTCCTGTGTGATTTCCGAAACCGCAGCACTGCTCCGCTCCGCTCCGCCACCACAGTCCTTTGCATTGTATAGCCAAGAGCAGAAGTATTCATCTCGGAGCGATTGGAGTGTTCGCGTGCGACAATGTCTTCCGTTGGCGTAGGCATACAGCTAGGGCACGATGGCGGAGCGGTGTCGATTTCGCAATGCTGAACGGCTTCCATGTCTCGAGTACAAGGCGTCCTTTGTAGCGTACCTGTGTTTGGTCTTCCGGTGCAATCTGTGTTGTCGTGGGGTTAGTTGGCGCTTGTCAGAAGAAGTCGGGAAATTCAAGGTGATTTTCGAGTTCTGAGCGTTGGTGCCAAGGCCACGCTAAACAATAAGCGAGCAGGTGCGCTTCTGTGCATCTTTGCCCCCACCATTCACTGCTCTATCCTATTCAGAACCCCTTTCTACGTTTTCGCATTTCTGTATCGATAAATCCCTAGCGACGGAGCAATTGTCCATTCCAATGTCCTGGTAATAGGGGCAGATGATGAATGCACAGCGTAGGTAGTCGACGTAGCTTGTGACTACAGGTGCTCGCTGAGATTGCTCCAACTGTTCATGTCAACATCATCGGGGTTGGACTTCGCGGGCTCGGTGTTGCCGATTTATCAGCTAAATTCGTACCACAATATCTATTGCAGAACTCACCAACGTATGGAAAACAACAAACATGCTCTGTATGGCACGTGGCTTTCGTGTCAAGCCCTCCCCATACTTTCCTTGTACCTGGTCGCGAGGTCCTTGCGAACACATGCACAACCACCATTAGCTCCTCCACTTGATTCTTCCCATGTATACATTAAAGCCAGACACCATACAGGACTTGGAATTCGCTAAGACGCTTGAAAGACCGATTGCTAGTAAACACTCAGCTGATGTATGATATCTTGTTTCCGCGCCGGTTAAAGCTATCTCCAAGCTCGGGTATTTCTCATCGGAACATAGATGGTCACAGACTTGAGGAATCTAATCAATAGCAATCTAAGTAGATATTCTGCATCACTCTGCCTAAGTGTACCTGAGCCAGCAGCGGCTTTCCCGGTTTTCTCAGAAGACAGAGATTTTCATGTCAGTAACTTTGATTGGAACGATAGGCTACCGCATCCAAGACCTTGAGTAGTTATGTCATTTGGGGCGAAGTGTGAGAACTTGTAGTGTCTCTTTTCTTCTTTCCAGTCATCTGTGCCATGCATTTTTTACGCCCTTTTTTCAAACAAATACATTTTCCGTTCACTGTGATACTGGCGGACTAACGTTACTTGTTTCTATCGGATTTTATGTCCATACGTAACGTGGCTGAGAGTTGCTCAAGCGGGTAGCTATGGGGACTCTTAGTCATTTAATTCACTAAACTTGATTAGGCTTGCCAAATCTAAAACAGCATTCGGTTGCAGGTCAGCGGTGGCAGCAGAAAGCCTTGATACGGTGGCGCTGGGGTCAATTGGGATATTGCATTCAGCGCCATCGATCACCAACTAAATGTAGATGTTATCTTCTGCTAAGTTTAAGTTTTTCCAGATCTGTCACTGCCATTTCTTTATCAAACCTGACGTATCTATCACCGAGTCATACCACTCTATCCTCTCCTCAAGTTTGTGTTCCTTCAGTACCCGCACCACCGAATTCAATCCCTACCATACCAGTGCAGATCTTACATCTGGTGATCATCTCTACCAGCACAGCACCCGTAAATGCAATGGCCACTTTGATTACATCCCGGGGCAATGCCACGAGAAGTGTACCCATGCAATCGACAAACCAAAACCTTCGACCAATAGCACTAATCGCATCACAGATAGGGGATCTCAATGGTTACCATGAGATTACTGAACCCAATCTCAGTGCTACCCGACAATGTAGAGGGTGTTCTCCGGTGGTCGAGATCACAGGTACAGGCTGGTTAGATACACAGGTTAAGGATCAGCATGGCTCTACAGAGCGGCTGGACCCTGCTCTACTGATCACTCAAGCACCTCCAATTGCTACAGTTTCTGCTGGCTCAGCGACTGTCGTTATTGAGCAGGAACTAGATGGCGATACCTTTGATAGGAGACCCATATACTGTCGTTCCTGGTAAGCCCGTTACTGTGGATAACACACCTATTGAGATCCGAACTTCAAATAGCCAGACGGAAGTGGTTGTCGGCACAATCGCAATATCTCTATAGCCAAATTACCCTCAAACAACGTGCGGGCCGCCGCTAGCACCACCACCAATACTTACTGTAGGCAGCACAACGGTAATGCCAGGCTTACGATCAAAATATGTACTTGAGGAACAAACGCTTGTCCCTGGCAGAGAGTTAGTCACGATATCAGGAATGACGCTCTCTCTTTCGCCTTCAGGAACAGCGCTTATCGTTAACGGAGAGACATCCAGCGTCGATCCTGTAACCGGCAGTACTTATACCGCTGTGGTACCGCAGCCTGTGACAACAATTGTCGCATTGAAGAGGGGTCCGGGTTCGCTTGAGACGTAGTCTGGCGGTGAGCGTGGAAAGGAATCCACCGCGCACTTGACCGGAGAAGTGTATACCGATCTCACGGTGAAAGCGATTAGTACTGGAGTGATACCGCATCATAATACCCCATGCGATGTTTGGTTGGGGATTGTGCTTCTATTATTTTGTGGGTGTAGGCTCTTCTGCCTTGCACCTATGAAGAGATGTACTGGAGCACATGACATCGTGGGAACTCGCTTGCTGGAAAGTTACTGTGCATCAAATGGCGTTGGATCAACAGCATAAAATATGGAAAACACAATTTCTTGGTTTGTCGCATCGCAATCGCTTGTGCAGAGATCGATCTGTTGACAGGAAAAACAAGAAACCTCTTGAAAATTTGCAATTACTCCTGCGAAGTTTAGGCAGTTGTCGAAAATGTCTCATGATCGTCGTGTGTAAGCCAACCGTGCACAAAATCAGGAGACAACGCAATAATAAACGTGACGAAGATGCTGGAACATCGTACTCTAGAGGACTCAACAAATATTTTTCACGGCCACATCACAACCACATGGTACCACATATTCGTCATTCAACCGGTGACAGGAACAAGTCAGCCATGGTCAAAAATTTGCATCACCAAACCTCCAAGGGCATTCGTCTAGCAGTTAAAGGACATGAACAAAAATAAATGCGCGACTTTACGTACAAACATCCACTCGAAATGCTATGGGCGGCGTCTAGACTACTTAATACCGATGCAAACTTGGCATCCGACGGGCAACTCGACGACGGAAAAGCGCATGTGTTGGGCCAGGGTGACGGTGGTGCGACAGCCAATAACAGAGTTTTCCCCCGCCATGCCTCCAAAGGCAGTCTTCTAACAGCTAACGGCCATGAGGTGGAAAACTCGTGATCGCGACGTCCCCCTGCGCATGCGCTCTGACATAATTAGCCGCCTGCGGGAAACGATCCGGCGGGCCCTCCGGAAAAGTGCACTAGGGCGTGGATCATGTTGTTGTCATGAATGGGTGGGTCACGCACGCCCACACGCCCTGTGAAGGACCTTGCTGACTGAATTATGTGGGTTTGTCAGCCGCTACAGCCAATGGGCATGCTGCCTTGATCGCGGAAGTTCTCCGTATTCTTGTAAATGCGTGGAAGGGCGCGTGCAAGGCATGCTGAGAAATTTCTTTGCAAAGAAAACGTCGGTGTCCAGGGGGAGTGTCACGATGCTTGGCGGGTGTCATGGCGAATATTCTGGGGGAGTGTCTGGGGAATATAAAGGGAGGGTGGGTACGGTAGGATGAAGGGCATCAACTCAACAAAGCATACCAGAGCATCAAGCACAAGACTCTACTACTACTCTCATCAACTTCGAATATATCGAACCAACAACAACAACAACAACAACAATCACAATGCGCAACTTCCTCAACACCATTGCCAGCCGCGCAAAGGCTCACCACGAGAGCGTCAATGCCGCATACAACACCTACTACACCGGCTCATCACCTGCCTCTCGAACAGCTTCACCTGAGGCTTCCCGCAGCTCTTCTGTTGCCAGCCCATCCGCACCTAAGAACCCTACCAACGCCTCCAAGGCCTGGAAGGCTCTCAAGAAGCACCACCGCGAGATGAACGAGGCCTTCGCTGTCTACTACAGCCCCGGCAACTCTCCCTCCGCTTCCAGGAACTCATCTGCTGTCTCTAGCCCAAGGCAGAGTGCCGACGCACCCAGGAACTCCAGCGTCAGCGAGGTTAAGGAGGCTGGACCCAGGAACTACCAGAAGGCGTGGAAGGCTCTCAAGACCAGGGCTATCGAGCACCACAGGAGTGTCAACGCTGCCTACAACCAGACCTATGGAATGCACATGCACCAGTAGATGGAATATAGGGAGGGACTCTTGAAGAGAATTGGAGGCGGAAGTAATGGTTGGTAGATGAAAGGGAAACTGAAAACAAAAGTGCTTTTTTGGGACAGCAATATACCACTGTGGGATTCAGTAGCTTGGGAGTTTTTTGATATTGGAAGAATCAGATCAAATCGATCTGAGCAATGCACGAAGGATTTAATAACATTTATTTTTACAAAGGATGAAATACTGAAACTTGGTGATATTTGAGTGATGACAATATGACCGAGAGACTCCCAAGAGTATGAATGTTTGAACGAAAAAACGAGAACACGAAGAAATTGCCGAACATTTATGAGTTTCTTTATTAGTGTGTGACATGAGCAAAGGTTTGTGTTGATTTTGCTTTGTTGATTGAAGATAGTACGTTAGCGTCGACAACTCTAGGAGTCATGTATGGCTTAGATTACTAGCATATAGATGAGTCTTTTACGAAGGCTGTATCTAAATGCC
Source organism: Bipolaris sorokiniana ND90Pr (assembly GCF_000338995.1). Classification (NCBI taxonomy): domain Eukaryota; kingdom Fungi; phylum Ascomycota; class Dothideomycetes; order Pleosporales; family Pleosporaceae; genus Bipolaris; species Bipolaris sorokiniana. Next base: position 556,414 of record NW_006911895.1, on the reverse strand, counting down.
GTTTCAGTATAGTACGAGACTCTCGGTGAAAACACGATGGCAACTAGCGAATGGTGTGAGATGAGAGTGTTTTGTGGTGGCGCTCAAGCATGACAAGACGACAGGCGTGCATTTCCGAGACCTCGGAATCCCGGGGCATTTTGACCAATCAACGACTCGTGCTTTCTAATTATGCCCCGTGTCGGGATTTGCAGCGGATGACATAGCCTTGAACGAATTTGGTTAACATTCAGCTGCCCGTACCTTTCAACTCACACGACAGGCGCACCCCATCTCCCTACGTTGCAGCGCATTTCCATACCCAGCCCTACGATCATGTCACTACCTCGTACCACCGGAGCGCTTGTGCGCTCAAGTACATCCTTTCTACGGTTCGCTGCACCTCCGTTTGCTCCCCGCAGATGCCCGCAATGCTCCCGGTCCTTCGCCTCATCGCTCCCCAGGCGCCAGTCAGCCAAGCGCCAGATGCAGACGGCGACCGCATACCACCCTTCGTCATTATATCCAGAGCCGCCACCACGCAATGTTGGCGTACCCGACACTTCAATCGCTGGTGGAGCCACCGAGGCAAAGAACACAACATTACCACAAACACCTCCGCACGAACGCAACGCAGCCTCCCAGGCCGAACAAACTACCGTCAGCATACCCGAAGGCGAAGCACAAAAGCCTCAGCAGGTCGCAAGCCCTAGCAAACCACTTCGGCCGCGCCGATATAACTTTGGACCTCGAAAGGCGACAATCAAGCTCTCGCCCTCCGCTGTGGCGCACTTGCGCGAACTCCTCGAATTGCCAGAGCCTAAGCTCATCCGAATAGGCACAAAAGCAAAGGGTTGTTCGGGTCTGGCATATCACCTAGAGTATGTGGACAAGCCGAGCCCGCTGGACGAACAGGTTGAACAAGATGGCGTCAAGGTGTTGATTGACAACAAGGCTCTATTGAATATTATTGGTAGTGAGATGGACTGGTTGGAGGACAAGCTCAATGAGCGATTCATCTTCAAGAATCCAAACATCAGTAAGTTTTGTTTTGCGCACACCAGGAACCAGCACTAACAAATCAACAGCTGAGCAGTGCGGATGCGGAGAATCATTTAGTGTATCATGATACCCTTACGAGTCGTTTGTCATACTATAGAAGCATTACGGGCGTTGCATATCTGGCGTTACATACAGTCTACAATCCGACGCATTATTTCTACGCTATACATATGTGGCCATTACAATCGCTTCCTTGCGTTTGCTTACAACGCAATTTTACAACTTTCCAGGCTCGTAGTCGAGGACCTTCACACCGTTCGCCATCTCGCCGGCAAGTTTTACAAAGTCTTGATGTGCTGGGTCCTTGTAGATATAATAGTCGCGATCTTCCTCGCTTTCGAATTCTACAACAAATCCGTGGGTGAAGTTACCCTTGTGAGCGTAAGCAACTGAGTTGAAAGTTGAGGCTGGCCATGAGGGTGGACATACAGAGTGGCCTTCAGGGCTGTTGTTCTTTCCTCCAGAAAATGATTTAATGTAGGGCTTTTGGGAGGTTGGATGGATGCATTTGTCCTTGAGTGCAAGCATCTGTTTGCATGCCTATTGGCCGTTAGATTTGTAATCACCAGTGTATATGCTGATGTTTAGTACCTCTGAAATCTGGTCTGAGGAAGCAGTGGGTTTCCATTCAAAGAGAACAACATGAATTATCGTCATTTTGAATTATCAGCGTTCAAAAGTATCTGGGTGTGAGTCAAAAGGCATCTATAGCGATATGATATCACAACTGAGAGGGGCACAGTCTCCCCGGCGGATGGGGCCTCGGAGGTAAATGACCTCAACGTTGCTAAGCTCCGGGCTGCCGCGTCTCGAGCCACCAACTGCGCAACCGCCGCAGATCTCGCAGCCTCACCACCAGAGATGCAAAGTATATAATAGCAACGCAAACGATGTCACGACCGCCATGAACTCTTGTAGACTGGATGTACATGAACCATCACTTTTCTCCCACCTCATCTCCGAACCCAAGCGCAACCTCGCACCATCATGGCAGCCAACGCGCCTGTCCTTCCTGAACAGCTCATATACTTGATAATACGCTTCACAGCCTCCGTCCCCGACCTACCCCTCTCTATCTACACGCCCCGTGTCATTGCGACCCTCTCGCTCAAGCAGATCATCCGTCAACACCTCCCACCCGAACATGCCTCGTCGCGATTACGCTTAATCTATGCGGGCAAAGTCCTCGCAGACAATGACCCGCTATCTCGATCGTTAAGGCTTCCGCCACCGCCGCCACCCCGCAGCATCAGAAGCGGGGACGCAACAGCAGGCAGCAGCAGTAGTACCGGAGAGGGAAGCAAGAGCAAAGGTAAACAGCCGCTGAGAGAAACGCCCGCCGTACAATACGGCACAACGGAAATACCCTCTGAAGCGAAGAAGTACTACATACACTGTTCCCTCGGCGATGCGCTCTCCGCCTCCGAGCTCGCCAGCGAAGCCACCCTCGCCCAAAATATAGAAATCAGTCTGAAATCACAGTATGACGCTTCGTCCTCTGAGCTCCGCCGCAAAGGCAGCGGGGCAGACTACAATGCGCGCAGACGCGGGTCTACTGCGACGACGGGGACGGCTGGTGGAACGGACGGGGCTGTGCCTCAAGCTCAGGGTTTCGATCGGCTGTTGAGTTCGGGCTTTACACCTGCGGAAGTAGCGAGTTTGCGCTCGCATTTTACGACGAACCTTTCGTTTACGCATACGCCTGATACGATGCCGACGCCGGCCCAGATCCGTGTGCTGGAAGATCGATGGCTTGACTCGTCGGCTAATGATCCCTCGGCTTCTCTGACAGCGCCTGGTGCTACGGGCGGTGAGACGGGATGGGGCGCGGGGTTTGCGGTGGAGGAGGGTGGGCTGGATGATATGCTGTATGGGTATTTGACTGGCTTCTTTTTCCCGCTCGGCAGCTTGGTGTGGGGGTTTCGTGAGGAAGGGGTGTGGACGAGACGGAGGCAGGTTGCTGTTGTTATGGGGGTGTTGATAAATGCTGTTTTTGGCTTCATGAGATGGGGTGCATGAGGTTGTTGAATCGGTAGTAGACATGGGCAGAAATGGAGTTTACTAGGTAGGGTTTCATATGTTGTTACTACCTGGATATCACTGCTCCTCACTGTTGTTCATATATCGTCATCAAATGCTTGGACAAAAACGCCTCAGTTGGGCCAATTCTCATGTCACATTCCTGCTCAACTCTCGCTGCTGTGCTCGTCGTTATTCCTCAAGCACCCACATCATCTACAGCTCAATAGTCTCCTTTGAGGGAGCACCCATGTAGCTCAGAGGTCCCCTCTTCACCATCAAAGTCATAACCTCGTACAGGGTATCCTACATCAAGCACGTCAGTCTGCAGCTTCATAAATTCCACTCCATCAGCATGCTCTACTTACCGCAGCAGCCATAGTAGTCAACTCAGCATTAGTATCGTACGCCGGCGCAACCTCAACAATATCCGCACCAATGAGGTTGATACCCTCCAAGCCGCGAATAATCGTGCGCAGCTCACGTGTAGTCCAGCCACCCGTCTCGGGGGTACCAGTCGCAGGAGCGACTATCTATCATTAGCCCTTTACTTCAACTACCAACCCGCAAATACCAAAGAGAAGAAAAGGGGGGAAACCTACAAGCAGGATCCAGCGTATCGATATCAATACTCAAATACACAGGCTTATCCAACCCAACCCTGTCCTTGATCTTCTTGACAATCCCATCAATGCCAATCTTGTCAATCTCGCGCGCCTCGACAATCTCGAAGCCGCAGTATCCGTCGTTTTCGTAGTCGGAGGGGCCGGACAGTGTGGTGCGGATGCCGGCGTGGATGTTGGAGTCGTTGGCGAGCAGGCCTTCTTGGGCGGCGTGGAAGAAGTAGGTGCCGTGGTTTATGCTGGCTTGTTCGCTGGGGGAGCCGCCGAAGACTTTGGGGCGCCAGGTGTCACTGGGTTGGGTTTGTTAGTAGGGTTGTGGGATGGGAGGTTGGTATGGGGTTGGAGAGGGAGAGGGACTACGTACAGGTGGCTGTCAAAGTGGATGACGGTTATGGGGCCGTATTCGCGGTGGACGGAGCGGAGTAAGGGGAGAGTGATGGTGTGGTCGCCTCCGAGGGTGATCATACGGGGAAGTGTTTTGCCGTTCTTTGAGGGACCGGGCTTGTTGGCGTGAGTGTAGGGTGCCCGGCTCAGAAGGAGGTTGTGGCCCTGCTCGATTTGCTGGAGGGCATAGGCATTGTCGTATCTTGATATTGACCAATTAGTATTTTCTAGCCCCTCTTGCCCCCTTCTAATGGGTGCTTTAGTGAAGAGAGTGGTTCTTACGATGTAACGGGAATATCGCCGCAGTCAATAATCTTGGCCCAGGAGTTGAATGGGTTCGCCTCGAGTGGCACATTGTAGCCGCCACTAAATCCAAGTTTGCGTGAGCCTTTGTGTGAGAAGACAAAAGTAAGCTTGTGGTTGCTCAGAGGAAAACGTACTAGAGATTGAGACGGCGAGAACCTTGCCTGATGCCACTGGGGCCGAAGCGAGCTCCTGGGCGGTATGATGTGCCAGTGTCGAATGGAGCGCCTGCATGTTATGATTAGAGAACAATATCTCTCTTTGTATAACTACGATCATACCAATGAACGCAATGTCATATTGCACGTCGCTCGAGAGACACGGGTGGTACTTCAGACGGCCGAATGTGGAAATGCCGGAGAAGACGGAGTCGGCCTATATCAACATTAATTTCCGCAGCAACATCATTCACAGGAATTGAGTTCCTCACTTGTGTTCCGCCATCACCGGGAAGAGTGTTATACCAAAGACTCTCATGTGGACCAGCCAATGGCTCTTGGTCGTGGTCGCCATGCGCTGCTACCGCAGCCGCAAAGCTCAAGAGCGTGGGAGTGAACCTCATCTTGCAAAAGTTCTATCTGACAATGGAGGAGAAAAACACAAGATTTTTGATGAAGGAATTGGATTACGAGGGGCGCGAGACTGCAGTAAATAGCTGTCATGAGTCTCGTATCCGTCATTATCAGCTACATTCTGACGAAGTCGCGTTAGGTAAATTGCCGTTACATGAGTAGGTGCTTGATCTATCCCTGTCCATGACGGCAATGTCGTCTGCAGATATAGCACCTTACTGCCTTCAACAGGTTAGTATATCTTGGTGGCATCGGATCGTTGCTATCCGTCGATGTAATGAAACGGCCGAAGTTATCTTTTGTCCATCCTTGGAGATCACAATGCCCTAGGCATTAATAGTCTTGACGAAAAGCTATCTGAGGCTCCTTTCACCTTTTTAGAGCATTCCGAGAATACCTTGATGGCTATACGGCGTCTTTACCATTATCTCTGCATCACTTGAGGCTACTGGGCTATCTCGCATCCAACGTTGTTGATCAATGGGGAGACCACCCCCGCCATGTGCGATGACGGATGCCATGGTCAAGATACCGGGAATCGAGCCAGTAGCATCTGCCATGAGCAATTCTGTAACGGCTATACTCAATGGTGAAAATCCGTTTGCACCAGTCTTATCTGCAGCGAGACAGAATCCAGTCGTGCTGCACACTTATGCATGCAAAGCAATTCCGGCGAGGTCATTACTTGCTTGATGAGCTGCAGATTCGACGTAAACCTCTTGCATATTTTCTGCTTGTTACGCAGATTGGCTCGATAAGAAACGAATGACCCGGGACGGTCCTATATTTCATGGTATTCACCATCTCCGTGATCAATTGGGCGCCTAACGAGTGAAGCGGGGTTCGTTGTATTCCCTGAACTGCTTACTTGCGTCTAATTGTACAACGCATAGATTTAAACTACCGAGAGGCAGTGCAACGTGGGGGGGGGGTAATGCAGCAGAAAGTGCGGAGGTGATGAGGAGTGAGGTTGAATCGTGGAGACAAGGGTCCAGATACCAATCACACTAACGTCACTCGCTTAATGTTTTTGGTAATTTTTCGTCAACTCTTGCATTGGCGTCTCCGGGTTGCCTATCAAGCTCCATACATCGAATGTCTAAGAAGCGTTGCTAATACTCTTCCACTACCATGGCTATCGCCAGCAGGGTTGACCCCGCAAAGTAGCTATCTATGCACTGGCATTGCCTCTTCAGGAGGAACACCCAGCTCGGCCCTGTCATCCGCATCCATCCTTTCAAAAGCCTTCTTGACCTGGTAATCCCAGTTGCTCCAAGCAACGATCGCCCACTCAGCAAACCCGACAAGGTACAGGGCAATGCATTGCCCGACCCATAAGCCCGCGAGACCCCGGCTGTGGAATGCAAGCCAGATGCCCAGTGGCAAAGCACCGCAATAGTAGCTGACAATGTTCACGGTAGCTCCAATATGCTGCCGGCCCATACCTCGGAGTGCCCCACCACAGCTTCCATTCAATCCGTCCGCGATCTGGAACAATGCAACGTACGGCATCACCTTGGCGGTGAGCTTGACCACATCTTGATCATCGTTGAAGATCTTAGCGTAAAAGTCTTTAACCCCCATGAGCACGGCCAATACGAGCGCACCAAGTACCATGCTCAGGATAGCGGCAGTGTTTGCAGCCCTGGCGGCACCTTTCGCGTTGCGTGCCCCAAGGAGATTGCCAACTCGCGACGAGGTAGCAACACCTACCCCAAAAGGAATGGTGTTCATGACTTGGTCCGTAGTCATGATAACGCTTTGCGCGGCGAGCGGTATGGTACCAAGCTTGCCTGCAACGAGTGCGACGATCTCGAACGCCCACCATTCCGTGCCAACGTGTATGACTCCAAGGAAGGCCAGGCGTGCAAAGACCCATAGGTTCTGAAGGCATTTTCGGTCCCACCCACCCCAGCATTGCCATCCGTCTATGAAGCGTGCATAGGCAAGCAGCAGGAAGAAGGATGCCCAGTATGCAATGCCAGTCGCAAGTGGCGCACCAAGTAACCCCATCTTGAAAGTATACACGAACAAGTAATTGAGGCCGGCACTGAGAGGCGATGTTATGAGAAGGACGTATGTTCCGGGTCTCATGATTTCTGTCTATGTGAGTATGACGCGTCGTTGTGGTTTGTATTTGTTGAAGACTTACCTTGAGCCTGCATGTACTTCTTCAGTGCCTCAAAATAGATATACCCAATACCACCTGGTGCCAGTACGGAGAGAAACTTTGCCGAGTCGCGTGCAATATAATCTTCCTGGCCGAGTGCTTGGAAGAGTGGTTCAGAGCAGAACCAGACTATAGCAATTGGGATGTAGAATAACAACAACACCAGAAAGGAGCGCTGGAGAATGATTCCAAGGTCATGGCGATTCTTGCTTCCCGTGAAACTAGCGGAGGCTAGAGTATCGATTGCTGTTGTTCCACCAAGAGCAACGAGCCAGCCGGTAGCCATTGCGAACATGTATGAAAATGCAGCAGTGGCCAATGCTTCTGGTGATAAGCGCCCAACGATAAGAACAGAGACTGTCTGTAACGAGTTTTGCAATGCGTATGCTACGACCACGGGTAATGATCCTTTGAGCAGTATCCAAAATTCTTGGAGAACAAGTTGAAAAGATGTCGCGGTTTCATCGTCGAGCTCATAAGTTTCGCCAGTAGACCACTCCTCATGCTGTGAGTTGGGTAGAAGCGATGTCCTCTCATCTGGCTGACCATCCTTCTGATCCGGCGCTCTGAGGAAGTTCGGTATCCATGATCGAGATTTGTTTGCTCCGGAGTCCATAATTAGAGAATGAGTTGAAGCAAAGGAAAAGATACCGTTGTGTCCAGAAGAAGAGTATCCCAAGGCGACCGGCAATGAGTTATGTATGTAGAAAAATGATCCCAGTATCTTGGCCTAAATATACGGCAAGGCACGAAGAGGCAAAAAAAGGCCAACGTTGCTGCACATAATACCTTTGACCTTACCTATGTGGATTATGCTCAGATGGAGCGGTATGGAAGAGAGAAAAAAAACCCCGAAAATAACCTAGATAGCACTAAAGCGGTGTAGTTGCGCGAATTTTACCTACTACAAAGAGGGAATGCAATGTAGCTTGTCACGAATGAAGCTGCCGTACATGCAGCTCTAGTCTCGACTGACGTCGATTACATCGGGCTTATGGGTAAAGCGGACAGTGCACAGCTGTAACCTTATCGCCTTGCATGCCCTCGTATTCTTGACTAAGACCCGTCGGTAACCTTTGATGTGGGAAAAAAGGGCCAGTATGCGGATCCGGACAAGTGAGACATATGGAGCTGGGGTGAGAGGAAAACCGTTGGTACCGATGTCTTGGGTCGATTTGAGAACGTCTGCATCGGCCAGTTTTTGCTTCCTGACTATCTATGGCGTAAATACGATGTGGAACGCACAAGACGATAGAATGACTGATTTTGACTGGAGCGGGTGGTCCATCAGCATGATCCGGAGTACAGGAGGACCCCTGCAGGAAGAGTGTAGCTCGAGGTTTAGCGAGCGTACCGTGCACGTGACGGGCCGTCACGTTTTCCCCATACACACTAACACTAAAGAACATGGTTGACAAACTTGTGTTTCCCGAAATTAGGCGCGATATAAGCATGGTTTCGTAAAGTGATCACTTAAATAGCAATCAGCTAGGATCAAGGAGCAGAAGCAGGCCAGTATCAAGGGTGCACGATGTGCTGATGGAATCAACCCTTCCTAGGTATCCTTGTCTACAGGGAGTCGATGGAAAGTGCTGGCATTAACAAGCTTTTTAAACGCGCGCATTGCTCAGAGTTTAAAATCCTTGTTTGGTCGAATGTCAAGGTGAAACCAAGACACGTTCCTGTTTGGTCGAAGCACCGACCAGACGCGTACCGTCAACTTGCGCGCGCGAGAGAATGCGTGTATGAAAAGCCAAGATACGTTCAAGAATGTCACGATCAGGTTGAGAGCTAGTAGTGGTAGTAGAAATTTGATTCTGCCAGAGTCACGACGATTCAGGATTCGTCAAGGCTGGAACTACGTTAAACATTCATCATTACAGTATACACAAATGCAGACCCAGCTGCCTTACCCCTTTTCTGGAATAGGACTCAAGACGCCATAGCGCCAAACACCCATTGAGATAAATAAAAAAAAGAACACAAACGGGGTATAGAACGTTACAAATGACCACAAGGAGACGTAGACTAATGCTTCTCAGCATATGCCGCAGCCACAAGGATGTCAATGCCGCTAGCCAACGTGCATGTGTTACCATCGCTGCTATCTCCCTGCCAGCGACCGGGAATAACGCCACCATCTCCCTTTCGTGCGCTTCGAGCAGCATTAGCGTTGATCAAGAAGAATTGCTTGACTTCTTTTCGTGGCTTATACTGATATAGTGTCAACAGGCCTCGTCCGAAAGCGCCTTTGAACTGTGATGCGACTGGGTCCAAAGCTCCGGAGACGGGTTCCGTGAGAATACCGCTGGAATCGGTAAGGTGTTTTGATACAGCATTAAAGATATCGTAGGCACGATCGACGAGGCTACTATCGGACTTTGCGCGCGAAAGTTCAGAAAGACCAGCTAGGATGATGCCCTGGTTGTAGGTGAAGGTTGTCCCGCCGTTGTTCTTGCAGGTAGCCGGGTCGATTCCATCATTGATCAGTCCATCCGAGTTAATGAGGCCGGAATTGCTGAACCACTCCCATTCTCTTTCAGCCCAGTTGAGGTAGTCGAGTCTCTCTTGGCCGCTACAGCGATTTGCAAGGTGTGCAGCCACGGCGAGGAAGAGTTCGTTCGCGATGGCAGCGATATAATCGCGGTCTTCTGACCACCATATTCCACCACCACAGGGCGTGTTCCAGCCACTAGTCATATCTTGGAAGATAGATTTGGCGCTATCAAGATACTTCTTGTCTCCAGTCAAGTCGTAAGAGGCGATCCAGGCCATGGCCCACCAGCCCATATCGTCATAGAACTTATTTGTCCACTGCTTCGCTCCATGTTGATCGGGCGATTTGGCGTAGGTGTTTGCGGCAATGCTTGCTGCGACATCTTTGAAATCTGGATCTTCTATACCAAACTGAGCTATAGCCTCAAGAATGTTGCCGGACTGCCACCAAAAGTCGTCCCTGGGTTTCATTAGCAGTAGAAAATGATACGAGGTGGGGTATTGCTTACCAGAGGCCAGTATCGAAATTGTACCAGGTCTTCTGTAGTGTCTGGATAGAAGCAATAGCATCGTCTGTGAAGTTGGCGCAAGTAAAACTAAGGAAAGCGACAGGCAACAAGAGTACTCGAAGGTACCTCATGGTAGTGAACGAATGCGTTAATAAGAAGGAACGAATGTAATATAAATGAATGTGGTGGATTCGGCAATTGTTTGTGTAGGGTGCCCTAATTCATAAGTAGTCGACGACGAACGAAGATGAGCCCCTCGGTGTTTGATGTTTCTAAACCAAGGCAATGCCAGAAACAGAAGCAACAACAACCTGTGACTGGTCGGCGAGTATACCAAGTAAACGAATGTGTGAGGTAAGTCCTTGGACCGAAAGCGCAAGCTATGTACATGAGGTATATGTATTTAGGTCAAACCCACTTGTAAAGCACCTGGACCACGCATTGTCTTTGTCGCTGCATAGACGTATCCTTGTGCTGGGCACGGCATGAACTATTGTTAGCAGTTGTGGCACAGCCAACATGGCATGGCGAGTCAATGTATGCGTTTGACGGCGTACGAAGAAAGCCATTGTACAGCGGCAAGTAAGATTAGGGATGTCGGAGCTTGGTCGACATAGACCCTTGTGGTAGGCGATGAAGCGATAGCTGTCTAGGAAAAGTGCGATGTGGGCCCCATGTGAAACACGGGGGATAGCCGCTGAGTGGGATGTTGCGTGGGATAAGTTTTGCTCAAAAATCTGATTGGCTACAAGTTCAAAATTCTACGCGACTAATTAGCATGATAAGGGGCGCCCCGTTGTGGCTCGTGAGGTTGTAAAAGAAGCAACAGCAGATTTTGTCCGCCTCAGACGCGCGGGAGCATGCAGGGCGGTAACCTGTTGCTGACAAACACTGCAAAACGAGAAGTCGTGCAGTATGAGGTTTCCATATGGTGTGCTCGATGCTAACGAGGATGTCCGAGTCTGTTCAATTGAGCGACATGACCGATGGGCGTTGGTTGATGTTGCTCATCAAAGGCGCCGCGGCTGGAGTGCAACAAAGCCAACTCTTGACTGTGGTTGATGCGGTTACATGTATGCGCCGCTGCAAATAAAGCGATTTCTACTTTGCCATGTGCAGCGAGAAATGAGCAAGGAACGCTTGTGGGATGGGCAACAGCGGTTTGCAGCCTGACAAGCCGGCTGGAGGCATTCCAGGCCATGTGCTGGTCGAAATGGGTATCCAGCGCGGCGCGACGGCTCAGCCGATTTGATCCAATATAGGCTATGGGATGAAATAGGGTACCGAGATGAAAAGTGGAATTTTTGCGACACAAGTCAAACTTGATTTCGCAGAGGGGCACGGCGGCGACGGGAGTAGCAATGATTGCCTGAGGCCGATAAAGGTGGGTCGAGTACCAATGGGGGTGGTCGGTAATTGCAGAGGCAGGTTGTTCAAGGAGCATAGTGATAGTACATGTGCATGTGCATGTGCATGTTCATAGGTGTAGGTGTATTGTATACATACGGGACACACTGTTGGCTGCTGATGTGGACTGCATGTGATGGGATGACGAAGGTCACGTGATGCGCGATCAGTTCGTGACACCGCAGCTACGTCAGCGGGGCCGTTGTTTTACCCCACCATGCACATGCACAGTGGGCAACGGTTTGTGGACCCTTTTCCGTGGTGGACAAAGATTTCCAGTGAATGCATCCTATTAGATTGGGCGTAGAGTAGAGGAAGGGCACATGTCCGTCTTGTGACGGAGAGGCCAGAACCCGCATCTTCACAGGCGCGTGCTCGATGACGCGAATGCCATGGACGGGCGCGAGAATACCATCAATCAAGCCAAGCGGACGCGCCGATCTACCAATCGAGGCGGCGTGTGGCGCCTGCAAACTGGTCTACATCCCAGTAGGGCTTGCAGGTATGTTGGCCGTCGGTTGTGGCTCGTGGGAACAGGAAGGCTCCATCCATCTCACCCACCTTTTTCTCTTCTGCAGTGCTTGCTGCTACTGCTGCTACCACTGCTCAATTACGAATGACGTACACATGTCGTAGCCAACCTCGCTGCCTGCCAGGTAACTATAAAGCACCATCTTTGCAGCCCTTTGAATGAACTCTCATCACACACACACACACACACACAACTCAACTACTACAACTTTCAAACAAACCTTCCAACAACCCAAACACCCAACATCAACATGTCTGACTCCATGCGCAAGGGACTCGGCGAGCAGGCCTCCGAGAAGCGTAAGACATCTCACTCTGACTGCGCCTTTAGTCGAGTATACTGACAGCCTTGCAGTCCAGCCCGACTCCACCAAGTCCAACACTGAGAAGGCATCCGAATCTCTCAGCGGAGCCGGTGACCGCATCGCTGGTGCCGTTCAGCCTGGTATGCATCTGACGCCCCAAGTACCCTTCATCCAAACATGTACACTAACCATCACAATAGAGGGCCAGAAGTCTGCTGGACAGAAGCTCGGTGACGCTACCCGCTCCGGCCACGATGACGCCTCCAACAAGAGTGGCGGCGTCATGCAGCAAGCCCAGGAATCTCTGAGCAACGCTGGCCAGACCATCTCCGACTCCCTCTCTGGCGGACAAAAGAAGTAAATTGCTTCTTGCCCACACTCTTCACGACACGACCCTGGGAATGACGATCGATGATACGTTGCGATAGGTGCAACATGACTGTAGCTTAGAAGCCACACATATTATACCCTAACACCTAATCGAATGAAACATTATCCTAAACACCTCTTGCCTGCTATGGTGTTTGAATAACTGCTTGGATGTGGTGTGTTTGCTTGCCTATGTTAGTTTGTGCATGGTCCTCTCAGGCCCGACAACACGCCTCGCCAAGGGCAATGTGGTGGACTAATGGAATTGTGAATGGTATGATTCAATCTACAGGTCCTCGTCTTCAACCTCCTCCATCTGCACGTGCTTGAGTGTATTCTCTGCCGTGCGGGCCTCGTTTGATATTCCCTGCATTTGCCCTTTGGCTTCAGCATCCATCATCGTGTATTCTGCCTCTTGCACCGCTGCTTCTGCCGCCTTTTCCGCTATCTGTCCAGCACTCATAGACTGTAGCTTCATAAACGCCTCAAGCTCTTCATCCACCTCGGGCGCAATATTTCCACTAGCCTCGGCCTCTGCTTTATTCTGCTCCTTCATATACCCCTCATCCTTTAGCTTATCAAACTCGTCGGGCTCTAGCAACCGGCCCTCGCCCTTTGCCAACTTCAACTTCTGCGCCACAGCCGCAGGCATGAACTTTGTGGCTTCTTTCCGCAGATCACGTACTTGAGGCGCAGCTTCGTACACAATCGTCGGCTTCTTGGGCTCTTGCGGCGCTTCATCGGCCTGCGAAGCGCGCGCTTGGTACTTTCGCGGGATCGGCGGCGGCGTATCGCGAGGCATGGGAATGTGCTTGACATCATCGTCGGTGTCACTACTGTCGTCCTCCTTTCGCTGCCCGTTTCGTGTTCGCTTGCCTAGAACACCTCCACCTCGGCTTTCTCGGTCGCCTCCTCGACTTCGGTCGTCGTTGTCGAATCGTCGCTCTGGCTTGAATACTGGTGCTTTGTCTCCAAGCGCCGCGCGCGCCTTGTTCACCGCTGCAAGGTCCTTCTCTAGTTCTTGTAGTCGCTGCTTCTCATGTGGCCGTATCGATCCATTTTGCTCAAGCTCTTTGAGACCGTCGATGTCCCGCTGTATGCGATGTGGATTCCGCCGCGCGAGTTTCTCGTTGCGCTGCGCCTGGAGGTTGGCTTTTTGCTTGCGAAGCTGTTTCTGCTTCTCTGCCTTTTTGGCTTCCTGAACAGGGTTGTAGTTCTTTTCTTTTGCCATTGCGACGGATTGAGCGCGGGATTTGGTACGGATTGAGAAAAGACGCTGTGCGTGTTGATGTTACCCAGGGAAATGGAGAATACGGGGACTGACGTAAGGTCCGTGCTCCTGAGCCGTGGCGCGTCTTGAGTCGCCTGCCATAGTATCGCGACCGACTTTTGTCGCAATCATGTTTGCTTGTCTCTTCACTACCGTACTGGCGTTTCAACAACATGTTTGTCCCGCGAGCGCTCAGGCTCAAGGGCGTTCGTGAGAAGCCGCGACCAAACACTTCCAATCCGTCAGTGAGCAATGCTGAGACCGATCGCGATGAAGCTCTGGTCAAGGCTATGCAAAATACAAGGACAAACTCGCTCACTCCTCAACCAGAAGAGCGGGTAGCACTGAAAGCTACCAAATCTGGCCCTAGGTTTACTGTCAAACCAGTCACCCCTGAGTACGTTGCTCAACTTGCTGCTGGTATAGAACTCATCTTTACCGACTATGCGCACCAAGAAAAGGAGCGAGCAAAGTGGCTTCGGGATCGATACCGGACAGTAGATGGCGAAGAGAACTGTAGGCGTCGCTGAGCTATGGGTTTGTGTGTAGCTAACCCAATACCCAGACATCCATCTCACAGCCATTCTCGAGCATCCCAACATCTCCTCGTTGAAACCCGAAGCCTCCCAAGTCCTCCTCCAACAAGCGCTCAGAGATCACCCCTCTAAAATGCTCCAAGTGTCAAACAATGGTTATCATATCCGTCGCAAACCCTCTTCGTATCCACCCAAATATCTGCCCCACAATTCGTTCGAAGTAGTCGATGATGATGGTTTGGCATTTTGGGATCAGCGTACCATCTATGTTGAACCGCACATCCGCAACATGTGTCAAACACCTGCTAAAGTGGCTCAGTGGCTCACAGAGCATGGTCCGTTGCGGCTAAAATGGCTGCCTGTGCAAGCCGTACATACACTATGGAACAGTTGCGCTTTCGTAGTCCTCAGTGGCAGTGTAATGCACGAAGACGTCTGGCAAAAGTGGAGAGAAGCAGACAAGCCCGAGAACTGGAAAATCATGACCAAGGTCGAGCATACAAAACGCACAGCCGAATATGTCGCGTTGCTTGAGAAGCAGAACCCCAGGGGCATGCGCAAGACAAAAGTTGATGATAGTGAGCTTCCGCCGATTGCGCGACCAGCAGTACTTCCCCTAGCGGTAAATTCTACCCAGGAGAATACTGGCAATGATATTCAACAAGGCAAAAAGAAGCGGAAGAGGCGAAAGCCGAATAAATCCGCTCCTAACACAGGAGATGCAGATGCCGACGATGCAGCTGATGAGCCAAACACTAAGCGTAGAGGTTGAAGCAATCGCAAAAGCATTATACTGAGCAAATGCGAGCAAGTATCGCGCCTCGGAGTGCGCAAGGATCACTATACATGCTCGAATAGTCTACTCGAGTCATCACAAGCATATGCCGGACAGCCTCGGTTTAGCGGGCTCTACATAGTTGTAATAGTTGTTTACTAGCCTACTACCCCGCTTTCTCGGCCACATTAACTCCAAAGGCTTACTCCAAAGCCATCAAGCCGCCAGTACTAGGGTGAATCGATGTGAAGCGTGGGGGGATAAAGGCGACAAGGGAGAGCGATGCTGGCGCTACCAACCTAGTTTTAGTTCCAAAAAGCAAATACAACTCCCAATATACTGTTACTTTTGCACTGCCATGAATATGTTTCTTGTCCTCCAGGATCTCACGTCCAAACCAATCGCTACCCTCTTCGATAACAAAAGTAATTGAGCAAGATGACGACGATTGTGGAGAAAACAGACCATGGCGTCATCTATCGAGCCTCAAAAGCATATCCGATTCCAGATCTCGATATCCTTACTCTTTTATTCGGTACGTCATCTACCCCCTTCCCCCCCCCCC
>NW_006911895.1:472815-539537 GCF_000338995.1 Bipolaris sorokiniana ND90Pr | reverse complement strand
CCCCCCCCCCCCCCCCCCAAGTCCATCACCTACATAAGAAAACTTGGAAATACATACATACACAGCCCTTACTAAACACATAATGCTTATGCAGATTCGGGCATCGGGCTAGCAAAGCCGGATACACCCATTCACATATCCGCTGCAGATCCAAGCTTGGTTCTGACGACATCGCGGGCTCGCGTCTTGACGGAAGCGACGTCTGCAGCGCTACGCAAGCACTTTGGCATTGGGGTGAATAGAGCGGGGAAGGATGTGTGCTCGGTGATTTCAACGGGGCATTATTTGCTTCCTGCGCTTGCGTACGGCGTCATTGGCGCTGGAGGCGTGTTCTCTGCTGCTTCTGCGGCAAGTACGGCTGGTGAGCTGTGCAAGCAGATTCAAGATGCTGGGTCTAAGGTTCTTGTTGCTGTTGAGGGGATGAGGGATGTTGCTATCGGGGCTGCTGAGGGCGCGGGATGGGGGAGGAATGGAGGGGGCAGAGTACTTGTTATGAGTGAGGAGAGAGATTGGAGTTTGAGGATTGTGCAAGAAAATGGGGGGTTGGATGAGAATTTGATTGATGATGGGGATAGGTTGGCTTGGAGGAGGATTACCGATCCGCGGGAGTTGGAGGATAGCCTTGCTGTGCTGATTTATAGCTCTGGGACTACTGGGCTGCCAAAAGGTAAGAGGGAGGAAGACTCCAAGGGGTCCATACACGTGCTGACCCTGGTGTTAGGTGTCAAGATCTCTCATCGAAACTTGGTAGCCGAGACTGTAACGACAGGTGACCTGATCAAGTCATGGATGTCAGAGAAGCGGCCGGACTTCAAGTATAGAACAGTCGCTCATTTACCCATTGCACATATCGCTGGCATTCAGGGTTACCTCCTCAACGCGTTCTACATGGGTGGCTCTGTTTACTGGATGGCAAAGTTCGACTTTGCTCAGTTCCTCGAATGCAATAGGAGATTCCGCATCACTTTCTTCTTCACTGTGCCGCCCATATTCCTGCTCATTGCAAAGTCGGCCCAGGTAACAGACCAGTTCCAGACTCTGGAGCTTGTAGTTAGCGGTGCTGCACCGCTGGGAAAGGACTTGCAGTATGCAGCTAGCCAAAAGCTAGGTGGTCCAGATTGCTTCATCGATCAGACGTGGGGGCTATCCGAAACGACAGGAAGTGCAACAATCATGCCAGCGGGCATGCACGACGACACTGGGTCTGTAGGCCCTCTGGTGCCGAATATGCTTGCCCGTCTTGTCGATGACGACGGCCGAGATGTCGAGCTAGGAAGGTCAGGAGAGATTCTTATCAAAGGGCCTGTGGTGTGCAAAGGATACTACCAGAACGATGCTGCTACCAAGGAATCCTTTACAGAAGACTGGTTTCACACTGGCGACATTGCAAAGTTCCGCAACGGGCTGTTTTACATTGTTGACCGTAAGAAGGAATTAATCAAGTACAAGGGCTTACAGGTTGCACCTGCAGAGCTGGAGGCTGTATTAGTGAGCCACCCAGATATTTTGGATGCGGCCGTTATTGGAGTCGAGGCTGATGATGGTCTTAATGAGGTTCCTAGGGCGTATGTTGTCGCTGCTAAGGCTAAGGATAAGGAAAGGATCAGTGCGCGCGATGTTGTGGAGTATGTGAAGAGAAATGCGGCAGGATACAAGCAGTTGAGGGGTGGAGTGGTGTTCGTGGATGAGGTCCCGAAGAGTCCCAGTGGAAAGATTCTCAGGAAAGATTTAAGGTTTTTGGTGAAGCGTGAGAAAGGCGCAAGGTTGTGAACTGCAAACTCCAAGAAATAGACATACGAAAGCATGACTTCAACTGTAGATGCAATACGTGTGGAACAAATCACACTGTTCCTGATTTAGAAGTCAGGGCAATCGCAATGTTGACACTTACCCCGCAGAAAAAGTACTGAAAAATAGAGACACTTTGCGCGCTAACAAATACATGTGTTTTGCTTGGATTCCGGATTATGCCCCGGTACGGTTTACCCTCAGTGTACACGTGTCTTGTTAGCGATATATCTCTGGGCGGGCCACGACAGACCTGGCGTAGACTTCCAGTCGTCTTACGAGCATACGCACGTGTTTTCTTTTTCAGGACCAGCCGCACAGCCTCAGTTTATGACATCACCACGAACAGTCACAAACTAAATCTTGGGGGTTCCCCTGGCACTGGCTCCAACTTCCTGTCCACATCCATCAGAGCCATGTCTCGCGTAGCGGTAATTTTTGTCAGGACTCTATTGCGTAGACGTGTCTAATTTGTCTTGCAGAAGCAAAACGAGCAGATTCGCGAGGTTCTCGCTTCTGTAGAAAATGGCACCCAGCGGATTAACGAAATGGCAAAAATTAGAGGGTGGTTTCGTCCAAAAGATGGAAGTGGGGCTTATTCGGCCGTGCAAGACTATCTCAACGAGAGAATCGACTTGAGCGAGACGGCATCGCTCTTGTTCGGGCCTATTGATGAGAAAATCAACTCTTCCCATCTCGATGACGTAGATTTCATGGACCTTTGGTATAGCATCATTCACTCAGCACGACGCTTGTCATGCCGTGAAAATGCAGAGTCTCACAACCACGACAAACTAGTCGACTTGATCAAGGCGTTCAAGGAGCACTCTATACCAAACAACGAAATCTACAACTACCTCTACAGCGAAATGACCGACTTTGGAATGGCCTGCCGTGAAGCCTACAACGACGCTCCAGTCGCTCACGACGGCTTCTTCGACCAAGAGGTGGAAGCATGGGCAAACATGAACTTCTTCTATGCTCGTGTAACGCAAAAGGGGCTGCAAGATCTCTGGATATATGCCATCTGGTCGATGCGAACCGCACTTGAAACACCCCTCGTGGACGACCCCTCTGCAACGGCCAATCAGCAATACGACGCGTATGTCCCCGCTGCCGCCGCTTGGATCTTCGGAAATGGACGCCAGCTCTTCCGCTTAGAAAAGGACCTCACACCTGCCGATCCCAAGCAAGGTAACCCCGCACGAGGCGGGGAACTATGGAAAGGTAAGGCCGAGTTCAGCAAAGATCGATGGGCGCTGTGGAAGGAGAGATTTGCTGCGGTTGGGAAAATGGACGGCGTGACGGAAAAGACCAGGATTACCGCGAGAGATGCGGTTGAAAGCATGGAAAGGAGCGAGACATACGAGCCTATGCCGCGGTAGGGCATGGCTTTTGTCGGTGTGTCGTGATGTATTTTTTTCGGCAGATTCATATGTATGTGCAGTTGACGAGGGGCCTACCAAGAACTGTGATGTTTCTTGCGGAAAGATGTATCCGCGTGCACGATCATTATGGCGGTGGTAGTAGAGAGGTGAAAATAGTGACATGCTCGAGTCTGGATGAATATAAAAAAAGCGCCACAGTCACTACTTTTAGCCAGCTCTTCCCTTGTCGGGCAACATCGCATACCTTCATCCGACGCTCTTCACCGTCTCCACCACATCATGTTCACGATGCTCTCCATCATCTCAAATAGATGGCGGGCCTGGTGGTGCTCTAGGACCACTCTTGCAACAAAGCACTTGCAACTAGCAACGGTCTCCTTGTCGCAGCCACGGCTCAAGTTCGGATCGGGGGCAACAGATCCCATCGCACACTAAGTAGCGCCGGCCCGAGCGCCACTGGCAACCAAACCTCAACAAGCCTAACCGGACGGGGCCGTCGCCCATTTCGAGCCTCCTTGCCACGCGGTGCCGCCCTGCAATCTAGTTTTTCTCTTTGCTGGCACAGATTGATAGCGCCTCCGAGACGGGACCCAGACCCTTGGTAACAAGAAAGAAGCGTTCACCGGCCCTGCCTAGCTGCGGAAGGAAATTTTCGAAAGTGTGAAATGTTGAGTTTCCTATGTACGCCGGGTGGCCTGAATTGCCATTAATGTGGAACCGCAAAGCCTCATAGGTATTGAGGCGTGTTTGAGTAGCCGGTGCTTTGGAGAGAACCCATAAGGCAGAAGATACTTCATACACCTAGCGAAAGGCTGAGCCGCTGATGATGCACGCCTGGCGAATCCGGCAAATGTCACTCATAGCGGAGAGATTGTGAGTGGTCATTGCTAGGTACAAGGGTCAGCGGGCTATGGAGTTAGTCGGGGCGGGTGACAGTTAGCTAGACGAACGAGCGAGCATTAGGGGGTTTGACCAGATGCGGACGTTAGGACTTGGTCAAGACAAGACTTTTAGCACTCGGTATGGCCAGGCCCTGCACATGTCCCATTGTATAAAGTAAACGGAGACTGCAGTCTGCATAGCAAGCAAAACGATCATCCGGAACTACTATTGATCATCGAAAGCATATCCGCACATCACTTTCTTCTTTAAGGAACCCTCAAGTCGCATACTACACACCTGCTCATCCCCAGAAACTCGAGTTCCCCTTGCTCGACAAAGGATCCGCCTTCTTTTACCCTCTATATTTTCAATCTACTATACACTGCCAACCATGCATTTCCTCTCCACCATCGTCAGCATCGCCTCTCTGTCGGCTCTTGCATCCGCACAACCAGGCCCCGGCCCAGCACCAGCACCAGCACCACCCGTCGCCCAGATGAACAACACAAACGGCATTGGCAGCATGCCTGCACAGCGCTTCGTCATCTCCGCCGACCAAGCCCAGACTGTCATCAAAGCCGCCATCGCAAACGCCACCGCGCTCCAGATCCCAGAAAACATTGCCATTGTCGACCCAGCCGGCATGCTCGTCGCTTTCCACCGCATGGACAACGCATACCTCGGCTCCATAGATATCAGCCAGAAGAAGGCCCGCACTGCCGTTCTCTTCAACGGCCTTAGTAGCGGAGACCTCTACGCTGCCGTTCAGCCCGGCGCCCCGCTTTACAGCGCCGAGAACAGCAACGGAGGTCTTATTGTCTTTGGAGGCGGTCTCCCTATTTACCTCAATGGAAGACTGATTGGCGGTGTTGGTGTTAGCGGTGGAAGTGTAGAGCAGGATCTCAGTGCTGCGTTTGCGGGTGTTGAGGGGCTTGGTGCTTCATCCAAGGCTTAAAAGCATGGTATTGAGATGAAAACGCCTTTGTTTTACTTATTCTTCTTGTATTTTTTTGTTGAAAGATTTTTGGGGCGATATCCTGGGGTTAGTTTGGAAGTAAAAACTTTTGACAAGGTCGAAGATAGATGTTTTGGGACATGATTGTTGTTGTGTTATACTAGAATAGAAGGGCCGAAAAGGGCCTGGTTGTAATTGGTAATACTGAGGATCAATGTACTCGGTTGAGAATAAGAGGTGTCCATTTTTGGAACGGTGTTACGACATTTGGCTTGCTGCATACTCTTGAGAAATAGACTTGATTTGTATGTTGCAAGTAGACCTTCTGGTCTCTCCTTGATCACATTAAAAACTGGTTTAGACTTTTTGGGATATCTTCTCACTGATCACATGTGAATGTTTGGACAAGGTTGGTTTTGAAGCCTTTGAAGCCCCAAGCATGGTGGTGAAGAAGGGAAAAGAAGCCTCGTCAACATAGTCGACGCGATGATGTTGCTCTCGGGATGCCGTATCTCGGGAGAGGCTGACAGCGAGCTAGCGATTCATGTTCTTGACACATGACATGTAGTGTGCGGCTGTGGCGGGAAAGAACTCGCAGGAGATCCGAATACCGATATTATGATAGGCAGGATAGCGGAATCGTGAAACTTGACTAGGATTTCTGGTGCTTGCGACGCCGTGTTGTATCTTCTTCAGAATGTAGCATGGCACTTTTGGCGTAGCGGTGACGCGCACGTGTTTGTGAGCCCTACCAAGTAGACGCAGTTAGTTCACGATCGTGGGAACGCTATTCATACTTTGGAGCCAGTTGAATGCTTGATATGAAAGTGATGCTGTAACGTTCAAGCCCAGAGACCTCGGCGGTAGGCGACAAAGGCTCGCTTATCCTAGTGTACCATTCGCCTCACATTCTGTTGTCTAGCACTCAGCCTGGACAAAAATAGGTAAAGTGTACCAGAGCCAAAAGTACGTATAGTGATGTCATGAGCTCCCGGCTATGTATACTCAAGGACGTTAGTTTGACTGATCATCTGCACAAAGCAGAAGTTACTGATGCGGGCGATTCGGATGTAAATCCTAATAGCTCCTTGATATTAGCCCCCAGTCTTCAGTTGGGATAAATATTTCATAGTGATTATAGAACACGTTGGTCTGGCCAACATGCTGTCCGCTCAAAAAGTAAAGGAGATCACTGTTGCAGTTGCATAACTCATCAGCAATCAGGTCGGCATGGAAGTCTCCCTACGTCACAGCAGCAACCAACCAGTTTTCTTGGCAGCGCGACCCCACTAACCTCTACGGAGCTTTCGCCAACTTGAAAGAATTGGTGCGACCTTACAAAGCCTACGCGAAACGTGAGTATGCCAGAGCAGCTGTTGTATCGCTCGATCACTTCCCGGATAGGGCTGTCATTAGCGGTGAGGGCCGAGACCTCACCATTCGTTTTGTGTACTTCATATTCACCGCTTCCAATCCAGGGTTGCCCAGTCAAAATACCTTATTCAACCATGCTCTTCTGGTCCTCTGACCATTCCCGTGATCGTTTCTTACCAGTACCGCAAGTTGCAAGTCCAATATTCCAGCGAACAACGCACTCACAATCATGAAACAACCAAAAAAGAAAGCGCGTCGTCGGGACGAGTGGAAAAATGCAGTCATGAGTAAAGTAGGTCTGATGACCCGGTGATTGCCAATCAAAAATGCTACAAAGGCTGCGAAGACAGCTGTTACTGCTGCAAGTGTGGTACTAGCCGGACCAATAGTGTCGTTTCTCCCGCTTGGCCCCTTCACCGCCATCCTATCGTTACTAGCCACGTCCATTGCGAACAGTCACTTGAAACACAAGGTCATTGGTGGCGTCATTGCTTTTTTGTATGCAGGTAGGCTCCATGGGTTCGAAGAACAATTGCCGGCGCTGTTGAGCTACTTTAGCTTTACTTCTGCCTTCGGTAAGCCTATTTGTATCGGCAGCATCTTACTCGCATCCTGACAGGAGCGTAGATAAGCTTTCTGGAACACTTGATGCCATGTACAAGGAGTCCGCCTTCACAATTGGATTTTCTCGACCTGAATCAACACAGTTATTTCTTTTTGTTCTCTCTGAGCTCCTCGAGCTTCCTTGGGCTATACCGATAGTCGTCCGCACAGTTGTCACCAATGTGTCGCTGCTGGCTTCTCAATCATATGCCACAATTTCGAGCACAAAACCGTCATTCGATACATCGAAACCACCCCTGAGATTACTCATTCAGACATTGAGCAACCTGTACACCAAGGATAAATTTGCGGATGACGATGTGGAGAGCCTGAACTCGAGTCAAGATATCCAAAACAGCATCCCTTCAAATATCGCCCAAAGTCTCTCGCCAGAAATCCCGAGCTATGAATATTCGCCAGAGGAGTGGTCAGAGGAGCGAGAGGTGGTCGAAGATACATGTGATGATGAACTTTGGAAAGGCGGTTCCTTAGATGATGAAGAAAGGCGTACTCAAGCACTATTCGATGAGCTGAATCATCTGATCGATGAATGCGACGGGCTGAATAGTGCTCAGTGGAATGAAGTCATCGAGTTGTTGAATGGAAACGAGGGCTTCGACGGTGACCGAGGAGAGTGTATGGTCTCAGCGCATTTTGAGGATTGGGCACAGCGGGATGCAGAGATAGAGTTGTCAGTTTTATACCCCAATATTTGATTGATTATTTTGAAGTAAATGCAAAAATGAAGATCTTCCAGAATGTAGATGACATGATTACTACCTGCGTTGCGGCTGCACATGTGATGATAGCATTGTGGACCAGCCACAGTGGCGGTGTGCCAAGGTTTTAACCGCTTCCAGACTAGACAGCTCGCTCGCCCACAGGTCCCAACTCCAATATTGCACACAATTCGCGACCGACGACAACCCCACGACTAACACACAGGTATCACGCCAACACCGCCAACATGCGTACCTACGACGATTCCTTCAGCGGTCAAAAGATCTACCCGGGCAAGGTGCGTTACAATGCCGCTCCCGTGTCCCGCCGTCCGCCGCTGCCAGAGGTCGACATTCCGCCATCGCGCCGCAACAAAGCGAACACCTGGCGGAGGGGGATGATGGGGATACCATAATGGGTCGGGCATTGGCTGATGGCATATACAGGGCAAGCTTTACATCCGTGGTGACAGCAAGATCTTCCGCTTCCAGAACGGCAAGAGCGAGTCCCTTTTCCTCCAGCGCAAGAACCCTCGCAAGATTCACTGGACCACTCTCTACCGAAGGGCGCACAAGAAGGGTATCTCTGAGGTTAGTCGCCGCCCATTTTCATATGCATATTCAACGTTGGGACGTGTATTTGGGACAGCAGTGAAGGATGACATCAGTATAAACTGCGGAAGATGTACAGGGGATAGGGAGCATCACCGGTGTCGATGTTATCGTGTTGTCGTTGCTGTCCCTTCACAGTCTATACATCACCACCATACGATTGCGAACTATGCTAACCACCGTCACCACAACAGGAAGTCGCCAAGAAGCGTACCCGTCGCACAGTCAAGCACCAGCGTGCCATCGTCGGTGCCTCTCTCGATGTGATCAAGGAGCGCCGCAGCCAACGTCCCGAGGCCCGTGCTGCTGCTCGCAGCGCCGCCGTCAAGGAGGGCAAGGAGAAGAAGGCCGCCGCCGAGTCAGCGAAGAAGGCTGAGAAGGCCAAGAACGCCGCTGCATCCGCACGAGGCAACGCCGCCAAGGTCAGCAAGCAGGGTGCCAAGGGTGCCGCACCAAAGGTGCAGGCAAGGACTCGTTAAGCTAAAGCGGGGAATTGGTACGGCGTGCATAGTCTGGGTTATGGCTGGTTTTTCGGAATGACTCGGTGTTTCCCTTTACTCTCTGAATCTCTGTTTCCGATAAACCGCGGAAAAATGGAATGAATGGAAATGGCACTCTTCATGGCTGACCTGTTTTGCTTCTGGAATCGGTGTTTTTCTACTACTGGACACTGACCCACCATACACTGAAGCGTCTGGCGCCGTAGGGCAAATACAATACCATGTCCTTACGAAACAATGAATGCTGCTGCCAACACGAGTCGTGAGTATGCCCAAGGGAAGGGGAACAAGGATGGCTGATGTGTATTCCATCAAGGCTTCCATACACCACTGGCATCCACCAGGGGGGATACCTAAATGTCGATTCAATGGTACAAGCACGTCACTTCTTACTTGATACACTGTTCATATCCCGTTCATGTCTCATTATTATCGAGTTCAGTAGAGCTATTTCGTAACATTGTGGAAAAGAAGAAAGAATCAAAACAAGTCTTAGCTAATGCAGTCTAATCCTCATGTCAAGACTGATAGGGTTTAATGCTCCTAGAGCAAGCGAAGTAAAAGAGTACAAAAAGACATTACTGTATTAAGTGCCAGTTACTTTACTGGGTGGTGTGTGTGTGTGAACAAAGCGCTTGATGCGAATTAGAAGCCAAGGTGGTAGGCAGAAATCAACTCTAATTAGTACCGATATCGCACAATCGTACCAATGGCCTTGGTGTACATCGCGATGTTGCATAACTTTTGGTCGGATATCGTGTGCAAGCAGGCAACATGTTCCGTCGATATCCAGTACAGCGTATAGTTTGCGCATACAAGTCATCCCGCACTGCTGTACGATACTAAAGGTATGAGCAATTTCAACGCACAGCTCCTCAGGCCAGTGGATAAGAGGTATGCCATCTGGTATCCAAACAGCCCACACCATCCCATGCCTCCATATTGGCATCCTAATCCAAGACCTCCATCATCGAGGCTTTCTTTTGCTCATCTTCGACCAGCATACAGCGAGCGCGACAGATGTCCTCGATAATATCGACGACCTTGCGAAAGCTGGATGCTGCCCCGCGCGTCTGTGTAAATCGTGCAAGGCAGAGGTTGGCGCGGCGCCCGTGTTCGAGTACGACGAAGAGTTCAATGACAAACGATACGGGCTTGATTTTCAAGTCTATGCGCATGTGTTAGCATCAGGCCTCGTATAGCAATAAGAAAATGAAAAATGGCGTTACGTTGCAGTGTCTGCTTCACCCTCAAAGCTTCAATGTCGAACCGCCAGTTTTGAAGACGCCACCCTCAGAATACAAAACATGCTTGCGATGACGGGTTGTACTTACGATTATTTTTATCAACGCGCGCACTGATGGACTTGGACTTGCGATCTAACACCACATCCTGAATGCCAAAGCGCTGCCAGTCGCGCAGCAGACGAACAAAGTCCTGTCGAACTTTGCCACGACCGACTTGCAGGCACAAAGTTTTGCTAGCGGGTTTGATATGCAGGAAGCGTGATAGCCAGTTCATCTGCATCTCAGGAGGGGCGATACGAACTACATCCTTATTGCGGTCGGGCCCCAGATCGAAGTTGGACGAGATAGAAGAGGAGCTAAAGTTGATTTCTAAGGCAACGTCAGTTGGTGTGAGGACACGAATACCTTTTATTCACTTACCTCTTAGCTCCATCGGGCTATTTCTTTTGCTATTCTTGAACTTCTTTCCGAACAATGCAAGGAAACCTTTGCGAGCTGTGCTATCGCCCTTTGAAGGGTTAGAGTTGCCATGGCGCATAGGAAACTCGCTCCCATTGCTTCCACCTGATTGCTTCTGGTTATGCTTTGGATGGCCGCCATTAATCAATGACAGAGGGTCCCTTTTGGTACGATCATTAAGACCGTGCCATGCCTCAGGTATTTGGAGTAGCCCGTTTGATTGCTTCGTAACTTGGTTCTCCTCTTCATCATGATCCTTGTTCTTTTCATCATTGTTTCGCCGAAACCATGACTTCTTTTTCCGGATCACAGGGTGTTGCTTTGCAGGCATAGAGACATCGTTGTCGAGTCTTGCTGCAAACGGATCATGCTGCACGTCTTGGTACGGGCAAACTGTTGAGTTGCTATTCGGCGCAGACAATGGCACAACAGTCATCTCCTTAGTAGCCTTCTTTGAGTCCAGGCTTGCTCCGCTTTTCTTGCGAATGTTTAGGGGCGCCACACGATTAGGCGATCCATTAACAATGCGAATCGTCTGCTGCTGGTCTGGTGCTACACGGTGACCCTGAGATCTAACAGGATTAGTGAAGACCCGGTGATGAGTAACCAGATTATCCGACCCATCTCCATTGTCAATCTTCACCTCTTCTGGGATCATATGTAGTGGCCCATGTTCAGGAGACTTAGTGGGGGCCGAAGCAATACGCTTACCTCCAATCGCTGCAGGCATCATCAAGCGATCGAGATTCTTAAGGAGGTTGTTATAACGTTCCGTGGTTTCATCCTCCATAATCCTTTGGGCGATTTCTGCACGGGTCTCTGCGAGCTTTCGCTGAACAAAGGTATTTGGAGTCTCGGCCGGTGTAGGTGGAAGAGGTCGCTCTCGGGACAACCATATGGCAGCTGGGGGAGTGGCAAGTATGCTGCTGCTCAAATTCTGCGTGTTTGGGGAAGATGTCGGAGGGTTGTCATAATGAGAGGCATTGTTATACGTATATGTGCCTGAGTAGACACTTGAACCGACAGATGATCGATTAAAAGCCTCTTCCATGACCTTGCCCAGCTCCATACTGACCTTCCGAACCTCACCCTGAATGTATTTGGTTGGGCTCTCCCGCTTATATAATTTTAGATGTGGAGTATCTGTACCAGCAAGAGCCTTTGATCTGGGGTTCGAGCGGACAGTGCTAGCCCTCATGGCTGATTCATACGATCCGATAAAGGTGTGAGGCCTGTGAGCCATGTAATCGGTACATGATCCAACCTCAGTCTGCCAACTACTACCAGTAGCAGCCGATGACCGACGATCGCGCAGATGCGAGAAGCTCACACCTCGCTTGCCTATACCGCTAGGGCGAGAAACAACAGGCGGGCTGCTGGGCCATTGGGAGCTCATGAGCGAGGATCGTGACATCGAACGCCTCTGGACAGAAAAGGCGCGGTAAGACAGGCTGCTTCGACTCGAAGAACTGCGCGATGTCGCATAACTACGTTTAGATCTGTTTCGCAGAGTCTGAATGCGCAATGAGCTGCCGGCCCGGTGTCCCAGAGCTGTAGTGGGACGTGGCTTTTCACTGCGGCTTCCACGTCCGCGATGTACAGTAACATGCTGGCTAAGAGGTATATCTCCTGGACCGGGCATTATAGGCTGCCGCGAGGCTCGGTAAGGATCGTAGCTCGCTTCGGAGGCTGGAGTCTCATAGAGGTTATGCTTTGAGTAAAGATGCTCGTTATTGAGAATCGAGTAGGCGGACTGTGAGCGCTTGGTATGCTTCAATGGAAGCTCTGAAATTTCCAAGGGTGTAGGTGCGTGACGTGTACTGTGATGATGATGATCGCTGTTTGAATGAGCAACAGCATACTGCGAGCTTGGCTGGTAATTCTCCAATTGATCAGCATGGTATTTGCGAAGTGCAGCGTAAAAGAACTTTTCCTGGTTTGATCTAAAATTCTTATTAGTAAAAGGATAACACAACAATGTGACAGACATTGCTTACTCTGGACTGATCAACTTTTGAATGAGGCTCTCTTCCTTCTCACTATGCCACAGCGTACGCAGATATCTCAGAATGTCGCGATTAACAGTGGCCCGGTCTAACGCCGTCCACTCAGCTATGACAGGAGAAGGGCCAGTCCAATGATCGAGGTGAGCATTGTTTCCCAAAAAGTTCAACTCTTGTTGGTACTTGCGTAGGAAAGGATGATTCCAGATTTCCTCAAGTGATATGCGGCGCTTGGGGTCGGGCACCAAGATCTTCCTGATGAGATCCTGAGCTTCTTTGGAGATATTGTCAGGCATGACATACTTGGCCTGTGCGATATCGCGAAATAGATGCTTCATGTAGCGATCATCACCCGAGTAATTGAAAGGGGGCGCACCGGTAAGCAGAACAAATAAGATGACGCCACAGCTCCAGACATCTGCCTTTGCGCCATCGTAGGATGTGGTCTTGATGACTTCTGGGGCGGCGTAATGCGGGCTTCCACAAGGTGTGGTGAGCTTCTTTCCGACCGGTTGTAAGGCAGCCATGCCGAAATCAACCAGCTTGACTGTCATAGTGTCTCTGTCCAGCAAAATATTCTCGGGTTTGAGATCGCGGTGATGAATGTTGATTCGATGGCAGTAGGTCAAAGCTGCGATCATCTGGCGGAAAATATGGACAGCGTGTATTTCGATCAAACCGCCCTGTTCTTGAATGTAGGCGAAAAGCTCTCCGCCTTCTACAAACTCCATGATGAGATAGCTGATGCTTGTCAGACAATGGCTTCAAAATGAGTAATCAATGAAACTTACAGCTCATCACGGTTCTCCCAAATATCAAACAGGCGGACAATGTTCGGGTGATCCAACAACTTCATGATACAGATCTCACGTTCCAATCCAAAAGGGATCACCTTGCCATCATGGCATAGAGTTGGATCCTGCTCAGCACTCTGGATAAGATTGGCCAAACTCAACGCCCGAACTTTCTCAGCTGTGGCCTTGGAAATGATTTTTGCAGCACCATATTGACCAGTTCCAGAATGCCTAACAAGTCGTACGCGTGAGCAGCCGCCTCGACCGATGGTTCTGCCCAGCTGCCATGGGCCTATGTGTGTCTTGAGACGGCGGTTGAAGCTGGAAGCATTAGTGCTTGCGTTGGAAATCTCCAAATCACGCTTGGAGTTTGGAGGGCGACCTTCGCGGGCTTGAACAGCTGAGAGACGCTTGTTTTCTGGAGAACCAAGCCCGTTGCGAACTGCAAGTGAAACATTTGTGACTACTGGATCTTTTTGAAGGATTTGCTGGGTTATAGAGACTGGTTTGTCTTCATTGACTTGCTTTTCATCGCGTTGCTGGCTGTGTAGACCCTCATTAGCGCGGTTTGTAACGTCTCCGAGGATGCGGCGGCGGGACGGTGGACGCCCATGGAAGACGGAGTCCATATTCTTGGGTTGTGTAATGCAGTTGTCAAGGCGCCGCACTTGAGTAGTGCTGCAATGGCGATTATATCAGGCGAGTAGACTGCTAATTAAGCTTTCTAAGATGTGTACAAAGAGCATGTGGGTATGCGTGCAAACGCCAAAGAGACCAGTAGTCAGTGTTGTGGTAAACAAATTCGCTATAGTTGGTGGGGCCAGGCAAGTGCCATGAGTGGGATGCTCTTGTGTTTGTTTACTGTTGTTAGCGACACTGAACGCGTTGGACAGTCGAGAGCTAGCAAGATGGTACAGTGGCGGGTAAAGGAGGGGCAGGTAGGTCTGCAATGCCAATTTTGACTGCAACTATTCCCAAACAAAAAAGCCAACAAGTAGTTGGGTGCATACGATGAGGCGGTTATACAAGGGTTGGTGTGGAAGTATCACAAGTGGTAGGAGGGGAAGTTGGTGCACAGACGGACCCTGATGGAAGCGCGACCGAATGCAAACGCTGTCGCGGCAGGGCTCGCGTCGAGGCGAGTTGCGGGCAGTGGCAACTCTCGTAGGCAAGAGCGCGTGGTAGATGCATAGTGTGCTCAAGAAGCAGTGGAAATGACACAAATCTGGAGCGAGGGATAGGAAGCATTGCCCGTAGTCCAAAAATAAAACGGGAAGAATAGTTTACTTGGTTGGACAAATGGGAATGTTTTGATTGTAGAATCAGAATATTGAGAATGAAAACATTTACCTTTCACCTTTCCTACCATGAGTGCATAAGACTGTGCCCTGTAGGATAAGAAGCGAGCTGTAGCTCCTACATTGACCCTTGCGATAGGGCGTAGTCTTACATGTCTGTCTAGCAATCGCAGAACTCTAAAAAAATTATTTCTGTACAAAACATACGTCAAAAGCATAATGGCACGTGGTTGCGCGTATTGCTGACATGGCATGAAGTGAAGTCAAAAATGGATCTGGAGCTCGACCCGCAGATCGTTCCCTCCCCAACTTAAGGCGCGGGACATGCCGTCGCGATCTCCATTCCTTGCCCGGGTTCATGGGTGCGCTGTACAACCGGGCCGGTCCTGGGCACAAGGAAACAGGTAAAAGAAGGTTTGATTAACATGCGGAGTCGACTTTATTAGGGAAATATTGCATGTAGTGATATACCCCCTGCCCCACCCACCTGTTACAACTCCACGCTTACTCTAGCCCTCTGCGATGCGAATCGTGAACGTGAGCACAGACGCACGGTGCAAGGTGATTCACTGCATAGATGAACATAATAAATATCGAGATAGCTGTATATCGGGAAATTATGCATTTAAAAATTCATTTGTTGCTTGCGCTGATCATACACATGTATATATGCACTGTGAAAAATGTGACAAGATGATGTTGCTTGCGATGCGAAGAAAAAAAGCAGTGGGGCGTATATTCCTATCCCTTTTTTTGCAAACATTACGGCCCAACATGGCAGATATGAACCTTCCTCAAACGCGCGTCCCACTCCGTTAGGAAACCTTCCTCATTCGTACAAAGCCCCAAACAGAACAAACACTCAGCGACTGGCTAAGAGAAACGCAAATCGAGCAGACACGAACACATACATCCCCCGCTGCATACATGATATACCTGATAGATACAGAGTCTGACCCGACCCAAGACCGAGAAACATCCAAAATGACCAAGAGGTATACGCGCTCCACACAAAGACAGAGATGAAAGGAAAAAAAAACGATACCAAGTAGACGTAACATAAACAGGGAAGATGAACGCGCATAAAAAACGACATGTAAAACTCCCATACATGTCCCAGGGGTGTAACTTTCCCGTAAAAAACATGAATACCATGACAAGTCGTGACCAGAATGCTTTGCTCAACCGCAGCAACCGTGCTTCCCGTATGAGAGGTATACACCGAAACCTCAGAGGGGAATTCCGTATAAGAGGGTATAGATAATACAATAGAAGTGAAGTAAAAAGGCCGAAAGGGACTTCTGGATGAAGCCGCGAACCGCGAGACGGATTACGAGTGGGATTTCAGATCTTCTGCCCGCGGAGAGTGACTTTCGCGCTTGGTGTCGTTTTCGCCGACGACCTTTCCGCAGCCTTTAACAAGGATGTGTCTCTGTACAAATGCGTTAGCAGTCTGTTTACACAAACAATAGTGTCTAGAGAAAAAAACATACCTTGAGCGCATCTTTCCTGGAGAAACTCTTATCACAGTGGTTACAAGGGAAGGGCTTGACGGCGAGATGGATCCTCTTGTGACGCTTCAGATCATGGTTCCTGTTGAAGCTCTGTGGGCACTGATCACACTTGAATGGACGATCGTTGGCAGTTGGTGGTTGGTGCTGGGGATGTCCCATGAAGTGGGGCATCTGCGCAGCGTGTCCACTGTTGAAACCAGACATCATGCCGGGGTGTCCAACAAGTGCAAGGCCTCCGGCGGGGTTCTGAACGTTAGAAAAGACAGGCGCTTGGCCTCCTCTATACTGCAAAGATGGCCTTTGCTGGTATTGGTAGGGAGAGTGCGCTGGGTTGTTGGATGGGATCGATGGGATCGGACCCTGCGACACAGCTGGCGACATGCGCTGCATCGAACCACCAGCGCTGATGGGGCTCTGCTGCTGACTCAAAGTTGGCGATGGTCCAGTCGAGTAGGGAAAGTTTGAGTGTTGGGGTGTTCCTGAGTTGTGGTAGCTGTAGGTAGGGGTTGGGGGCTGAGGCGGCCTGAACGAGTCCTGGCTGAGAGCAGGCGACTGCTGTGGTCCCGAAGAGGAGACGGGGGTTTGATTACCCATCATCTGCTGATGGTGATGATGCTGTGTAGAGATAGAAGGCATGCTTGATCCGTTGGACGAAGGCGTAAAAGGTGGAAGTTGCTGGGTCATTTCATATGGTGGCGGGTTCAGCCCTTTGCCTAGTGAGTCCTGTCGTCCAAGCTGGCCCTCACCACGCGATGGAGCGAACATACCTCCTCGGGCCTGTCCGTATTGGTTCTGCTGGTGATGCGCAGCCTGATAGCCATACTGCGCAGCTGATGCTTGCGCAGGCGGAGAGTAGATGTATTGGCCGTTGGAATAGGCCATTGCTGTGGAATAGTGTGAGCCAGCTGCTGAAACTCCAGTTGAGCTTATCACGTCACTGTGATTAGTGTTTGGCGGAGTCAGGAGGTTGCCAACGCTGGCAATAGTGACTGGAGCCTGTTGCGACTGTGAAGTGGTAATAGTGTTGCTGAAAGGATATTTGTGCATCGGTGGCGGTGGCAGCTCAAAACTGCCGAGTTGCTGGGCGTGAGGTCTCCGCGCTGCAAAGCTAGGAGGCGCACCCATTGGGTCAGACCCAGGATGCATGGAAGACGGATGAGCCACGGCAGCAGCCACGTTGGCGGTTGTGTTCCGGGTAGGTCAACAAGACCTACCTGCTTCGGATGGAGGAGAACTTGGGGGATATTGCAGCGGCGACGCTACAAATGGCTGAGTGGTGTAATGGTCAAGATTAGACCAATACGGACCACGTAAAGGCTGCGAGTCCACGGAGGATAATAGGCAGCTTGAAGCTCAAGGGCGTAGTGGGGAAAATCAGGGGCTCAAGTCCAAGGGGGACAAAGAGCTGATGATAGGCAGGCAGTGAAGGAAAAGGGAACTTGTAGAAAGAACCCCTCTAAAGTACACAAATGTCCTGTTGGTCTGTAGAATGGCAGTGGTGCGCCAATTCTAGTCTGTCGATGTGTCCGAGGGCTAACGACTGGTCCGAGCCCTTTCGAGATGCTGTAGTAGAAACGAATGGTCCGAGCAATGGTACCTGCGCTGATTGAGGCAAACGGTAATACCAAGGTACACACGTCTGGCTGTAAGAATTTCACCAAGTCTCAGTCGCTGCGACTTGTTAGTGTTGCTCGTCGTCTCAGGTCGAGAAGTAAGGGCGTACAAGAGAGCAAAAGCAGATTCTCGTGGAACTGTGGTTGATGTCTAACACGAAGTGTTCGGTAGGGCCCGATTTCCTGGTTGCGCAGATGTAGTGCTACCTGGGGTGTCACACAGTATCTGTGTATGAGGGTTTTGGGTTCAACGACAGTAGCTCATGTGCTCTGACTGTACTGGTGTTGTAGTTCGACACTGATTGGGGAATGCTCCGGACTGGCTCTGTGTTCTCCGTTGGTACTTGAATCCAAGGCTATGGATGGTGGCGTGTGATTCCAGATGAGTATGGAGACGACAAGAGGTAGTCACAATCAACGTAGTCTGCAGCGGCGTTGCAAAGAGGCTGTGTTGTGGGTTGGAGAAGGGTGATGCACTGATACTTTGGCGGGGAGCAAAGGTGAGCCTCGTCAAGTGTTTGGCAGTGGTAGTGGTGGTTGATGGTGGAGTTGGAGGCTGGAGGCGTGTGGAGTGGCGATCACTCCTTGTTAAGCTCAAGACCTGGGCGCCCTAGGAAGGAGCGATGGCGGAGAAGGCTGGAACCTGGGTGGACTAAGAAGGCTTTGTTACCGCGAGCGAGTGGAGAGCGCTGGGTCTTTACGTATATGTACGGCAGGCTAGGGTTGTCAGGGTGGGTGGGCTCGCGTGGCTGACTGGCGCGCTGGGGCTTTTGCACTATCAAGGGCTCAACCAGGCGATAGGGACCGTCCAAGCCTTTTGAGGGTGATCTGGATCGGGATGGGAGATGAAGAATCAGCCCAAAAGCTAGCCTCAGGTGAGGGTGCGGGAGCGCTACTCAGAGACGCACTTTGTCACAATAAGGCAATGCAAACGAGGCACGGCAGAAGCAATGCGACGAATGAATAATAAACCCACACCGTTCAGACTCAATTTAGAGAGCTAGACGAACATGGGGCCGCACACAGTAATGCATGACCAGGGGGTGAAAGCTCCTACCATAGCCAGACCCTGTCGGCAGACCATCTGTCGGAGTAAGTCCTGCTGGCTTGCGGGACGGCTTGGACCAGCAAAGTGGGCGAGCTCATGGCTTGCGCCGGACCGCAGAGCGAATGGACGTTCTGTCAGCACATTCACTAATATTGGTGATGATGCTGGATGATGGTCACTATGATGGGCAGCGCAGGCTGCCGAGGGGTGGGGGGAGGGGGATGGACGTGAGGGGAATTGTTTGATGCTGGCACAAGACGACGGGCGGGTGGCGCGAGTGGACAAATTTGGGTGGACATGCGGCTCTCCTGACCCAGGCTTGCGGCACGACAAGAGACAGACACACGGCGGAGTGCTTTTGTCTCCCCCTCCCCCCAGTACCAAGGGTCAGGAGCACCCTCAGAGCGAGTGTAATATGCATCGGGACTGGCGCCAAGGGGACCTGGGAGAGCCTGATGGCGCACGGACGCGGTCTGGCCCAAGGAGCGCCCGGAGGGGTGGTCAGAGAGACAAAGCCAAAACTCTACGATAACCTTTCCCCCCTTTGCTCAAGCCCGCCGTTTGTGAAGGGCCAATGGCCGTTAGCTAGCAGTGCTACCAGACTTGGCCAGAGGGATCGTCGTGATGTGCAGATGGGGGCATGGGAGCGCTAGGCGAGTGGACAGGAGCGCTCCAGTCTGTAGCAGACGTCGGCCATCCATGACGCTGCACAATCACAATCCCCAGGGCTCAGCGTCAAGTCCGGTGGGTATGGGTGTGCGCGTGTGTGTGTCTGGCGAGCGAGAAACAAAGTGCAGCTGGAGGAGAAGCATCCCTGCGGGTGGTCCAGTTCGGCGACCAGACCTGCGGCCGTGCTTTTACCGCTTTCTCATGTTAGCTGACGAAATGGCGCTGTGGAAAACGGGCCCAGGCTAGCCGAGATGGAGCATGACGGCCAGCTGCACATGATTGCAGTGATGGGCTGCCGAAGACGCTTGAGCATGTGTGTTTCGAGGTAAGATGGGGGTGGGTGTATGGATGCCAAGCAGCCGATCGACGCGATACCCGTTCCCTGTAGGTTATAGGGTAGGGATAGTGGGAAAAGACATGAATTGCGGAGCCATCGCATGAGGGTCGGAGCGTCATTGCGGAAGGCTGGTGATGGCATCGAGAGCGAAGCCATTGGGCGGAGCAGCAGTGGGTGACGGTCTAAAATTAGGCGAAATGGTATATTGCTTAGGGCACGTGTGCGCCTGCAAAGGGCAAGGTGGAATAAGCAGCAGCCTGGGTCCCTGTCCGCCTCAATCTCGTCCCTCACCACTCGCAACCCAGTGCCGTCGTACATTCTTCCTAGATGGGCGCCTTTCCACGTGGAGGTGCATTGGCTATACGTTTCCGGCCCATTGTTTTTGCGCGCGTCTGCTGCCGTCGCCTGGGGGGCCTATGATGGGATTGGTGCCGGCCCAGCCAACAGCGACAGACTACCGGGCGCTGCGCAGGCACACACACACACATACACATACACATACACGCCCGTCACTGCTGCTGGCCTTGTACCCACCTGCAATGCTGTCGGTGGTGGTGGTGGTAGTAGTAGTAGTAGTAGTAGTAGTAGTAGTAGTAGTAGTAGTAGTAGTAGTAGTAGTAGTAGTAGTAGTAGTAGTAGTGGTGGTGATGCTGCTTGAGGCATGCATATACCTGTCACTTTGTCCCTGTGCTGTGCAGTCACGTCGAATCAAGGCTAGGTGCAGCCCGCCTCGCCAAAGGGCCTTTCCCGGCGGCCTGGTTTGACCAGCTGGCGGAACAAGAGAGGAACAAGGAACCGGGGACGACTCCGCGGTCGATCCGACTCTGGGTTCGTCTGGATAATGGCAGGCCCCGTGCTGGCGCTGGAAGGCTGATGCCACAGACCATTGTTTTGGGGCAGCCGCTGCGACGACTAGCTCAGGCGTGCTGCAGGGCCAAGCGCACACAGATGGCGTAGCCGCGGGGCCTTGTCCGGCTCCTCGTACTGTACACTGTCGGGTTGCCGTGGGCGTCGCAACGTGGGCAAGCCCCGCAAGTGCCTACGTACGTACGTATAATACGTACCATAGTACGATTATGTACGTACATAGTTGCCCGTGTATAAATGGATAGACAGATGTATCCAAGCACACGCACACGCCCATGTATCCGCCTATGCTGGGGATGCCGGATATCGACAGGGGCGGTGCAGCCGAGTGTTGCAAAAAAGGTAAAAAAGAAAACAACACATGTCCAGGGCTGCGCAGCGCAGCGCATCGCACGCAAGACGGCATGCTCCCTTTCATCTCTCAGCGTGTTTTGTCACTGTGATGGGGATGCGAGGTTGGGTCTAATCCTAGATGTCCACAGCCAATCACGTACGCGGATAAGCGAAACCGGAGTAGGTTTCCTGATTCGCTTGATCGGCTGTACCAACACACATCCACCCACCCACCCACCCACCCACACCCACACCCTCCCTCTCCCACCTGCAACGCTCTTGACGGCTGAACGGGGGTCTGGAGCCTTGAGCGCCAGCAACCTTTCAACGCATCGTCTCGCTTGGCTGCTCCAACGCGCTTGTGCTTGTTTGCATCTACTGCAGAGTAGAGTACAGTACGAGTACGAGTACGTACAGTAGAGTGTGCACTATGGACGCATCTGCACGCTCTCGCACTCGCTCCAACCAGGCAGCCAGGCAGCCAGTGCCCCCCTCTCAGCGCCCTGGACAAATCTGAACCCCACTACTACACATCGTCATGTCATCATCCGCCCGCCTGTCACCAGCCTTGCCCGCCCCATCTAAATGACTGCTCGCTCGACTGCCTCCAAGGCCGCCAGCTAGTAGAGTGGGCATTTGCTTCCACACGGCGCCGCCAGCTCGTCACATCGCTCCCCCCTCCCTTCCTCCATCCACCATGCCTCCCGACGTGACGGCCTTCCCCTCCCCCCTAATCGGCCACCCGTCAAGCCAGATCAACGGCCTCCCCCGCCGAGCTGGCTACGCTAGAGGTCCCGCCCGTTCTACCCTACCGATCTCTCTGCACAAGCGTCTCAGGCGTTCGGGGTGCCCGTGGCCCCACATCTCTCTAGCCCTTGATAACACGCGGGTTGCAAGACCCAGTTCAGCGTCTGGCTTTAGCGTAACCAGCTGGCCCCCCTTCCCCGTCACCGCCAAGTCCACCCATCCCAGGTCCGGAGTCTTATTCCTCTAGCCGACGACGCCTACCTGTGCCCATGACGCCCACGACGCCCTAACCGCCCCCCTGGATCTCTGTTGACGCACTGCCTGAATTGCCAAAAGCAAAACCGCTCTCGCTCTCGCTTCGCATCCAGTCCGCATCCGAAGGCTGCGGCGGCCACGTTGTGAGCCGCACCTCCTCTCCCACCGCCCGCAAGCCCACCCGCCTCAGCACAGTCATGGCAGCCAGCGTGCTGGGCTTCACCAGTGCGCTTCTTTCCAAGCCCTCTGCAGCCTCCTCAAAGAACGACTCCAGGGCCCATTGCTTATACATGGGCCGTCGTCACCACCACCATTCTCATTGCGCGCGCGTGTGTATACATGTGTGTTGCTTGTTGTGTTCGCGGCCGCGGCCTCGTCACGGGTCACACCGGCTAAGGGAGTATATTGCACCAGTCAGACTGGCCGGCGTGTTGACAATTACCTGCTTGCATGACTGAGTCGCTGTGAAATGACGTCCTGTACCCCCCCACGTTACTAAAGTTTCCAGCTCTGGACTCAATAGCTTCGTCTCCTGCGTGATGCAGCCGAAAGAAAACAACCCAAGGTTTGGGCCTCAAGATTTCCACTACCAATTCGCAACTAGGGCTAGGGCTCGGGTTCGCCTCGCCTCCCCCTGCTCTACCCAGCTCGACCTGTGTCAAACTACGTTTAGGCCAGCTCCCACCAACCTGCATACTTGTTTTGTCGCTTCTAACCGCTCTGGAACGCTTCCAACACGGCCATGATATGATTACTAGTCTTGGTCAGCCCGCTCACGAGCGCTAGTTTCAATCTCTTCTCTATCCGGGACCGATTGGCAGCATGCTTCCACTGCCGCGCAGGCCGCCCGGCTCAGCCTGGCCTCTCTCCCTCCCTTTTCCCCCCAATTGCCGGCAAAAACTCGCCGCACGCCTGCTGATTTCCCCGAGCAAAAGCTGCGTACGTGCCCATTACGTTCATGTCGGAGTCAAGGCCATGCCGCGAATACATACAAGCCCAAGCTTTGTATGTGCCGGCATCGCATCCGGTCTGCTAAGACCGTACCTGCATCAAAGGCATACCCTCAACCATACGTCTGTGTGGCGGACGCCATCATCTCAACTCCGCACCCAGGATCTCGCTGATCTTTGCCAGCCACCTTGTTCTTTGCCTGAACCAGGACGCACCACTTATCATGCCCGCTAAGCTAAACGCCCGCAAAAGCCTTCCCGTCTGGCAAGTGCGCCACTGATCGATGATGTACACAGGGTACACCGTT
The DNA here is from genome assembly GCF_000338995.1 of Bipolaris sorokiniana ND90Pr. Lineage (NCBI taxonomy): Eukaryota > Fungi > Ascomycota > Dothideomycetes > Pleosporales > Pleosporaceae > Bipolaris > Bipolaris sorokiniana. Next base: position 516,274 of record NW_006911895.1, on the reverse strand, counting down.
GTACGACATTTTGCTGTCGTCGGAGGATAATCCGCTTTGGTCACCAGTTGACTGCCGTTGCCGAGTCTTTTGCCCACTTCCGGACGGTCCAGCCAGAAGACGGCTATTTCCGACTCGCCCATGCAAGTTTTGTTCCATCATGGGTCTAAAGAACACCTGATGAGTTGCATCTAGATGAGGTGTCCAGGTGCGCAGTGGAGGGGCGCTGACACAATATCTGTCAACAAAATAGCATGCACAGGTGAAACGCTATTCGCCCAAACATGTAGTAGTCGCTTGGCTGTCGGTCATCGAGGCGACAGCCAAATCCTTCTCGGCTGTTCGTGCATCCATATTGGTGGACAAGCGCGCAGTCTGCAAAATCTCCGCCAATGGTCTGGGTCGGCCTTGGGAATGCCGACCAGCTCTCCACACGCTGCCGGGTAGCCTGGACCAATCATGAGCAGCCCATATCACTCTCTCGGTTTCATCCATCCATTCTCGTGAAAAGGTGCATACCCTGACGCCATCTTCTCAGTACTATCTCGACGAAGCTCATCTGCTCCTACTCTACGCACGCGCGCACGCAACGCCATCGCACTAGAGAGTGGTTGGACTACGCTTAGGTTGAGGCGACATAATATCAAACCGACCTGGCCTGATGCTACAACTCACTCTGCATATGCAAGAGGGGCCCAACTCATCCAATTAGCGAAAAACTGTTTTTGCTTTTTCCATTTCTGTCACCGTTTTTGCAATCTTCCCACGCTTCCTCAACAAGTCATGTCTCAGTTTGCCGGGTGAAAATTTGCTTAGCTACCTCGTGAGAGCGCATACATGTCGCTGAGTGTAACATTATTAGAGTTAGTTGCTTATGTGTGGCAGGTACAAGGAAATTGCCATGCTGTGATGATTACATATCTACACAAGCAATAACTAGTATTCCTTGTGAGATCGCTAGTCCCGTGTACCAGTGTCCAAGGATGGCTGCTTGTAATTACTGCAGCTTACATTTGACGTGCAGCAAGGTTAGCCCCAAACACCATGACTACAACCAGAGCACGCCGTCTGACCTCCATCCACGCCTTGGCGCTCGTTGGTCCCGGCTATTCGGGGGCCATTTTGGCCCTGCTTTCGCTTGGTATGCTTGTTTGTCAGAGTGGCTGGCTTTCGTTGCTGCAACTCACTCATCGTCGGGCGTCAGGTAGAGAAGGATTGCCAAGGAACACGGCACACAATCATCAAGTGGGCTTGCGGCGGCGGCGGCGGGCGCGTTGACCGCACTACTGTGTACATGGCGCTTCGGAAGGTGGCTCTGTCCAATGCAAGCTGTCCAGCTTCATCCCCATTCGAACAAGGCGCTTTCTTTATTCTTCAAATCTTTGGCGATGGCGAATACCAATGACTACGGCATCCCATAATTGGAACATGCAAAGCAACAAAGTTGGCCTTTCCCGGCGGTATTCCGTATAGAGAGGTGAGCTGATGGGCTGTGCTGCCTGGCGACTACAGATAAAACTTTCCGCACGCAGTTTGTCACCCAACAGGCTATGACAAACTTTGATGCTGATGAGGGGCCAGACCGATAAGAGCTCTTTTCGGGTCTCCTTTATGCCGCAAGAGGGAGAAAGAGTCCCTTTTCGGCTTTATAGAAAAGTCAGAAGACTAGCTGCTCCGCTTAAACATAAGATACTGGTGTTGATAACCTTGCCCTGTTTCTAACCAATTTATGTGTTGAGTGTGTATGTACACTCAGCTTACATCCCCAGTGTTTCGGACTTGGAGAAAGAGAGACGCCAACCCGGTACTTCCTCGATTAGCTCAGAGGAGGATACGACAACGGTGGAGCCCAGAACAACTGATCAAGCAAGGGTTTTTTCTTCCTTACTTTTGCTTTGATACCCACAGTTTGTCTCACTTTGCTAAGAATATGCATATCTGTATTGATCATCTGCGCTTGCGCCTTTGGATAGAAGAAGAAGCAGGACGGGGCGTAAGTGTCAAGCTTGAATGGATGCAGGCTTACCTGAGCGGAGTCGGCAATGTTACAGTCACACTTGACTTACCGTAACAGAATTCAACGTCACAGGACCCAGTCTCGCATCGATCTATACGTTGAACACGTGTCCAGCTTGTCTGGCCATGTTGAAGAGTTGCAGTGTTATGAGCAACTTGTTCATCGAGTTCCTCCCTCCAGATCGGATCGCCACTTGCTTCGATAAGACGAGAACGCATTTGGAATCGAGCATTACTTAGCTTGAGGCGGGAAACCGAGTTACCGCTCTGGCATAGACTATCCAAATCGCAGCACAGTGAGGTTTCCATGGCGAGACCGATCTAGTTGCGTCAGGCTGAACCTGTCTGGCGTGCTATGCAATCCATCGTGACACACATACATACACGAATGCCTTACAGGGGGGAGGGGAGATTTTGTTGTCGCTTGTAGACCTGTGCTGACTATTAGGCCCCCTCCCCACTCTGAGTTAACGCTTCCCTGTATTGCGTTTACGTACTTGCCGAATCGGGTTTTTAATGCGAAGAAAAGTAGGCAGACACGTCACATCAGCTGTAAGCGCTGGTAGTGATTGCCGTATGTTATTTTGGTGTTTGGATGGCAGGTGAGTGTGCTGATTGTCTTTCAGACGCAACTTTTTTTCTTTGCCTTATTTAGTTGTCTGTCATAACAGATGGATCTGATGTGGTGTGGGAGCTTGAAAACTGAGTGAATTTCTACTCTAATCGATTCTATTGCGGTTTCCAGTATGTTTTTTTCGGGTAAGTTACTATGAGAAAACAGGCTGGTAGGCTCATAGTTACGCTTGTTGCGCTTGTAACGTCACATTCATTCCAACCTGTCGTTCTCTGTGTTTGTAAAATCATATTTTATCACTTGATTGGGCATGCCGCATTTCAGAAGATACAGCTGTCTTTGAGCTGTACAGCGTTGACAGACTCATACGGATTCCCCCCGTCTCCCTAGGTGGACAGTAGCCTGCTCACTCCGAGCCTTGAATCTGCCATTTCAAAATCCCATTTACGTCACATGAAGCTAGACTCACAAATTAAACAAACTGCAGCCCACAATGCCTCAGGACAAGCCCCAAGTCCAAGCCCAGGCGCCAGCCAAAAGGCGCCACCGCACTGTCTATATGACGTTACCATCCCCCCTCTCAAAAAACGCCCCAATCCCGCGTAAAGGTAGGTATACGCTGAACAGCACAAGAAGCAAGTCAAAAACTACCCAAAGAAGAAAACAATCAATCACTGCACCTCGTATCGGCCTTGATCTTCGCTACATCTACCATCGCCTGTATCTGAATGGGCAACAACCAAAAAAAATAGTGGGGCCCATATTCATCTGCTTCTTTTATTTTATTTTTTGGGGCCTTTCCAAGCTGATTGTAAAAGATCAATGGCCATGGCCAAAGCAAAGGAAAAAAGCGGTGTTGACTACTTACACGGAATCTTCTGGGTCATGTAGCGACTTGTGATTGCCGATATCGCGAAAAGAAGAAGAAAAAAAAATAAGATCTGAGCGATTTCTGGAAAGAGTGCCATGTTTCGGATGCCACTAGGGGGGGTTGGTGGGAATCTAAGCTACTTTACCGGTCGGTTTGGAAAGAAGGGGTGGAAGGGGAAGGGTGTGTGTGCTCTCCCCGCGAAAAGGCGAGAAAGAAGGGAACGGGACGGGTAAGCTCCGGGCTTCTGTTGCTGCGCAGTTTGTTTGTTTTTTGCTTAAGGTGAGGGATTGGTTGAAACGGGTATGTGGGATATACTGTCTTTTTGCTTCTTCTGTGATGTTTTTTCTTTGCTTGTTTGGAAAGGTTGCTTTTTACCTTCCGAAACGTTGCGTCGCACGCATTGTCCTTGATCCCCCTCTCTCTTCCTTCTCTCTCCCTCCTCCCCCCTCCTTTCTAGCGCGAAGGAAAGAAGCAAGTTAGACGTGCATGCACGCTGTGCATGGGAAAAAGGAAAGAGATAAGATGGACGGGGGAGAGGGGATCAAGGGAAAAGAAATGCGGCCGTTTGCTTTTGGCTTCGGCTATCGTACGTATCTTCCCGTACCTTCTTCAGGTTCCGTCATGAACATCTAATTTGGTTTTTTGGGCTGCATGCTTCCTGCCATTGCGGTACGGCCTTTTTGCTTTCCATCACCCTAAATCCTATACAGGGTCCAGTTAAGAGGCTGTTGCTTTTGACTGAACCCGCTCTTTTATTTTGTTCGCTTGTTTTCTTTCTTCTTCTTTCCATGTCGCTTTGTATTCTTTTTTTTCCAAGCAAGCGCTCATTGCCCCCCTTGCCCTACATTCCCTTGATCACTAAATCTTGGATTGGAGTGATGTCGGCATTAACGATATGTATCATGAGCACGTCATGCCGGTGCAGTTGCAGTGCAAGAGCGTCTAAAATTGCTTTTTTCTGACTTCGCTTTTTCGTCCGTGGGGTTCGCTTTCGCGATGGTGGTCTACTTGCCGGTAACAGGTTTTACACCTGCAGTACCCTTGTGCATGCCGTTTGATGGGCAAGGTGCCGATTTGATGACGGATTTTCTTCCGGTGGAGCAATTACGACTTGGCTGATCCAGATTTTGTTTCCAGTACAAAGGAAGGAAGGAGACGCATGGACTCGGAATCGGATCGATGAGTATGTACGAACATGGCACCCTACTCTGGAGCTTATGCTGTTTTGAATATCTGTGTTTACTTTTGGCGGCTGGAGTGAGGCTGGGGCGATAGGCATCGATATCGAGGAATTATCAATACGTTGTTATTATTCTGATAAGAGGCCTTGAGGCGGAAGTCGGCATTGTAGATGATGTCGCGAACGCAAAGATAGACAAGGGCAACGCATTGTATCAGACTTTTGAAGCTCAGACTCAGTCTCATATAGATTCTGTAGTTGCTTTCGCAAGGATTTGGAATGTTGTACTGGATTCTTGGTGACATGCCTCGATCACACTACCATGATCGAGTTCAGTTGACGGTCGAGTTCAGTCGTGAGGTGGCGATACATACTAAGTTGAGTATCTCTAAATACGAATTGCAAGATCGAACAGGAGGTCTTCTAGGCTACTTCTTGTCAAATCCTATTACTGGCGAGAAAAGCGACCTTGCACTGGAGTTTTATCATGTTTCTATCACATATCACCATGATGATGGCATTGGCACATTTGAAGATAGTTAAGAAGAATACATGAATATTTCCACATAATGGCGACATGGTTCACTCTGTAGGAACAACTATGAGATGATTCTAGTGAAAGTTGAGCTGTCAAAATTGAACTGGCTGCTCTGAAACCATGCACTCAATATCTTGTAATGCTACATCTTATCTTAGGTCTTTCAGAATGTTAGCTTAAATGACTGAAGTACCAACGTGATATAAACCAAAATATGTAATTTTGTAACCTGAGAGACTAGTCAAGAGAATTGTGATCACTTCCATAGAATAAACAGGTGGCGTAGAAACAAATTCCTGTGTATGTTGGGAATGACTTCTTAAAGTCTTGTTTCTGGGTAGTGCCCTTCACTGACTAATGTGGTCTGTTTTTCATGACTTTTCTTCACCCATCGTTCATAACATCATCACGAAAGACACACACGGAGTTTCCCGTTTTCTATGCAAGGTAAACATCTCCTTCGCCGACTTTCGCAGCTTTGTTACGATCATTTCTTCCAAATTTACTCAATTTCACAGGGACTAGTCTCGAAATACCTAGTGAAACCCTAACACCAAAACCCTCATCTCCGCTCCCACAAATAGTCAAGCAACCCTCACACCAACCCACCCCCCTCTGTCCCACACACCCAGCCCAAGTCCTCGGATACCACCACCCGCCCCAGCATAGCATCTCCGACCTAAGACACGAATCAGAGCCCATGGCTCTCATATCACACAAGCCCAGCAGCCCCAGTCAAGCCCTCTTCTCCGCCGTACAACAATGACTCCCAGCTCCACTAGTGCGTATACCGTGCAACCAATCGCATCTCAAAGAAATGTGCGCCTCTGGCGTTTTTTCTGCGAGTCGGAGACAGAACAACTGGTAACACAGGATTGGTATGTAAGACTGGGGTGGAAATCGGTGGGAAATTGAGGCAATGAGTTGGATTTTGTGGGCTGATGTTCGTAACTGAAAGCGGTGGAACTTACCGACTCTCTTTTCTGTCTCTTCTTACCTCTTGCATTTTGGAGATGCGGTGTCGTACGAGCTGTTTTTTGGGATGTGGGTGGGGGAATGTGGTTGTACAAGATATAGGAGGTGGTCGGACGAGATTGGGGGGCTGACGCAGTGAAGAGGTAAGTTTGTGTAAGTATGGTGATTGGGAATAGGTGCTTGGGTAGGAAAATGGGCTTTTTTGGCATGAGGATAGTGATTGGTGTGGGGACTTTTGGTTGTCGCGGCAGTGATTTAATCAAAATGTACACGGTGGGTATATGACTTTGCAAGTTTTCAATCTATATATTACGTCTCACATTTTCATGTTCTCCGTGAATTCTTGCTTAGAATTTCCATTCAAACATGCTTTCCATCCTGGTCATTCGTGTTATAAAGGGTGAGAGATTCGAAAGTTGACGCGTTGTGGCCTGTAAATGGAGAAACAATTGTTACGCGGAACCTCGTTGTAGTCTACTCTATACTATGAACCGTAGTGTGATGCCAGGCGATAATTAACTTGAATTGTATTTAATATGAGCAAATAAGGTTGGTTAGTATCCGTTTAGAGTCGTCTAGCTGTCGAATTAAATTTTTCAAGTCAGGTTTTCTTATGAAGAAGCTGGCTAGGTCATGACTCGGGTGTATTCTCAATGACAGTACCATAATCTTTTAATCTCACGATTTTCCTCTGCGCCCTCAATTTCTTTATGACGGCCTCGGAGACATTTGCTCGCCGGATTCCGGAGACGGAGACTTTTTGTAAACAAGGCCACCGCTCCTCGTTGTTGATCACCTACAGTCTTGAGCATAGCTTCCGTCGAAAACGGCGATTTCCGTTCCGTTTATGCCCTCGTGCCTATATTGAAGGCAATATATGTAGTATGCGCTTCACCCGAGGAGAGATTTACTGGCTGTACTCTCGACTACCCTCTGAACCCCACCTTTGCACCACCACCAGCCATCATCATGACCGACTCACAAGGCACCAAACCATCTCTACCTAAGTTTGATCCAGACAACTGTCAAACCTACCCGGCAAGTTGCCACTGCGGTATCGTACAGTACTCGGTCCTTCTCTCCCCACCACTACCCCAGTGGAAGGTCGTATCGTGCAACTGCAGCATCTGCACTCGCAACGGTTACTTGCTAGTATATCCCGAGAGGTCGCAGCTACACATAAAGAGCGGTGAAGATATGCTAAGAGACTATTCTTTTGGGATGAAAAGAAATCTGCACAAGTTTTGCGCAAACTGTGGGAGCGCGGTTTGGTTTGACCCAAGAATGTGGCAACTTGAAGAGACTGGACCCGATTTATTGGGTATGAATGTATGCTGTATGATTGATTAGTCGGGGTTAGAATGTAGCTAATAAACTGTGTAGGTTCGCATGTTCCACGATGTTGACATGAGGGCATTGGACATTATGCTAGTGGATGATAAACAACAGGCAGGAAAGCCAGAAAAGGAGCAGTCGTGATGATGTATATTGATATGGTTCGACATGTATAAGAGGTAGCAATATCCAATGTTTAATGCTCATGTATACTTGAATTGAGTGCTTCCAACACAATGCATCTGGGTGTGTAGTATGGCGGAATAATGCCGCTCACAAGTCGAGGCACCATAAGTGCCAAGCCGCTAAGGTTGAGCCTCGGTGAACTAATCCTTGTCACCAGCTCAAGGTTCCGTCCCAACTATCACCGACTGCGATATCTGCAATCAAGAATACAAAATATGTCTCGAGCGCGCATCTTCCTCAATCGCACTCCTTTCACAGCGCCTTGTCGGGCTTCGCGCCAATTCGTCCGCCACTCCCGCAATGCCCAAATCCTCGAGCTTCCCCTCCAATCCCGCATCCGCTGGTCCTACCTGTGGTACGCCAGCATCCTCGCCCTAGGAATAACAACTGGCATGGGTGCCCGCCATTTCGCTGCGCCGCTCGGTCTTCCTGAGCCCGGTTCGCCAGATGATGACCTAATCCTTGATTCCCTCAGCCGCGACGTTGACGCTCTGGAGATTGTACAATCACTCCGATCGCAATCATACAACCTACACACCGATACTGCCCTCCGGTCAGGACCAGGATTGACGTCTGCACCTGCTCCCGGAAGTCGGAAGATATCAGCTTACAAAGGATGGCTGGAGCTGGATTTAGATTTCGGTAGGGAGAATGACGGGAAGAAAGGCGTTTTGGGTACTATGGGCGGGGCAAGGGGACTGGGAGTGCAGAGGGCATTTTGGAATGCCGAGACCAGAGAGATGGTGGCGGTGGTATGGATTGGAGGAGGACTGAGTGGCTGGCCAGGCGTCGCGCATGGAGGGGCTATAGCGACTATCTTTGAGGAGATTTTTGCGAGAATGGCGAAGGGTCCAGATGGACTTGTTGGTATGTATAATAATGCATTTGTACCCCATTTCACACCCAGGTTTTTCACTGACGAGAGTATCCAGAACCAGTCCATCGCCCCGACTCTCTTTCCTTGACCTACGCGAAACCTACGCACAGCCTCGATTTCTACGTCATACGCGCTGCTTTCTCCAAACCTGATCTGCCACAGTCTGAACCACCACCTGAGCCGGAATCTGAACCTACAAAGAGCTGGTTGGCATGGCTGTCACCAAAGAAGGACCTCACAAAGAAGCCACAGGCTTCCAATCAGGAGATCATTGCGACCCTTGAGAATATCAAGGGGGAGTTGTGTGTAAAAGCTAAAGGCACTTTTGGCAAATTGTGATTGAATTGATAGAAGGTATGACGGAAAATTTGGGAGCGCAGTAGCGCAGAGTCGGTAATCCGATGTGCACAATGAGATACCCACGAGCGAAGAGCGAGTTTTGAAATGCACCTACCCCTGTCTCAACAACATGCGTTTAATTTTATGTTGAGCCATAAATCAATCGGGAGCTTTGATGTGCGCACTATGTGGAAACTGTTTTCTCAGTACACGCTCGTTTTAGAAGTTTACGGGGTTGCCAGAGTTTTTCAATGCCAAACAATCCTTGTACATTGATTAGGCTGGAAAGAGCTTGGAAGATGCTCCTAACTCATAATAAATGCTCCTGCTTTCAAAGACTTGTTCCAGATAGCACAACCCATATTGAGGCATGGTGCCATCCCAACGATACTACCTTCACTCTGTATTTAGTTTGCTCGCTTTTCTTCTACACTGATCCATAAACATGCCAAAGAACTGAGACTCTTCCGAACGCAACTATAACACTACAGCGAACAAACAAGCATACATACAAGAAACTACTCAGCTTCCATAAAGCTTTCGCCCACAGTTTACGGTCTACACGCTCCATAATCTGAATATACCACCACCCACGTCAGTATGCGCATACAACAGCGCACCACCTTTCTGCTACCAATTTACCTATCCCTTATCCTACCCAGCACCTTCACCGCCGCCAACCAAATCGAATATGTACGAGCAACAATCAACGGCATCCGTACACTCGTCCGAGACGACCGCCAACCATTCCTCTACACGACCGACTACGCAGACTGCCTCGGCAACAGCGCCATCAATATCACTCGCTTTGATGCAGCGTACTACAAAGACAACATGACAATCATGTTTCATCTACGAGGAGAGGCGACGTTACAAGACCACGTCATGCTCAACATCGGCGTCTTTGCATACGGCGAGAGCAGATTCGATTTCACATTTAACCCCTGTGACGCGAACATCTGGAGGTAAAATCACCCCTTGTCTCCCATCAAGAAAACATCACTAATAATTGTTGAAAAGCGCGTGTCCCGTCCGGCCTGGGACGCCCATCAAAGCCGCGGGTATCATACACATTAGCGCAGATGACGTAGCAGAAATCCCCGAGCTGGCACTCAGCATTCCGGACTTCGAGGGGCAGGCTGTGATACGCTTGTTTGCAAATGCGACGAAGAGCGAAGTTGGGTGGCTTGCTGCGGGGATTACGAATGGGTGGACGTTTCGACATCAGTACTGCGTCGGGGCTGTTCTGGGGGGTTTCACGCTGGCAGCGATCACTTCGTCGTTTGCTACAGCTGCGTGCGGCGCTGATGTGCTCAGTATGCGGATGCATTATGCACATTCAATGTCGGTCTCCGTTGTGCTTTCCGTGTGGCATCATATTTTCTTTAGCGGAGCGCTTGAGATGGATTGGCCGAGTGTTCTAGTGGCTTTTTGGAGTAATTATGCTTGGGCTGGGGGAATGATATGCTACGAGCCGATGCAGAGTATTATTAATGGGTTTATCGGCTTGAAAGAGGGGGACGAGGTATGGACTCGTGCTGCTGGCACGGGTCAAAGCGATCCGTATATTGGGAGGGGAGTTAATATTCATGGGATATATGGACCGGATGCTCTGCCCACAGAGCTCGGTTTCCAGAACACTGTCAAGAAGCGTTACCTGACCAATGTCAGCAGTGGATTCAAGTACGACGGAAAGCAAGTCAAGCCTGGATTACCACTTCCGGGCGACTACTCCGGGTTTGCAGGTACACTTGCGATGCAGCGAATCCCAGCACGCAACGCCTTCATGACCGGGCTCCTCTGGCTTCTGTTCCTAACCGTATGCGCCATTATCTCAATTCTCACTCTGAAAGCAACCATCGAGATATTGACCAGTCTCCACATTGTACGTCAGAATCGCCTCAAGTACTTCCGAAGCCATTACCTCGCATACATTGCTGCAACGCTACTACGCATCCTTTTTATCAGCTTCTTCGCAATAATTTTCCTCTCCATATCTCAGCTTTCCTTGCCAGCATCACCAGAAACCATCGGTATCACCTGCATAGTCTTTGTGACTGTAGTGCTTGGACTCGGTAGCGTTGCTGCGTGTGCTTGCTTTTCCAGGTTGCGTCTCAGAGGATATGTGTTTGAGCCAGATCGGATTAACGTATCAAAGCATCGACTACTTAAGGTGATACCGTGGTACAGTATCTCAAGGAGTAGCGGAGACCCGCCTTTGAGAGACACAGTGTGTGTTGGCTCTGTTCTATGGTGGAGAATACATGCCATGGCGGACTTGCCGTCGATTCATTCCGACGAAGAATATACAGCGAAGTTCGGATGGCTTGTATCTCGTTACAGAAAAAGCCGTTGGTGGTTCTTTGTGGTCTGGTTGCTCTATGAATTCTTCCGAGCCGCTTTCCTTGCTGGGGCCTCCAGTCAGCCTACTGTGCAGGTTTTTGGTCTACTGGCAATCGAGATAGTTGCGTTCGTTACTTTTATTCTCCTCCAGCCATTTGAAGGACAACGTCCAAATGTAATAGCGATATATCTCCTCGGCTTCAGCAAGGTTACTACTACAGCATTTTCTGCAGCCTTTAATCCGCGTTTCGGTATCGCCCGCATTACTGCGACAGTGATTGGGATCGTCATCATTGTTATTCAAGGCCTTTTGACTATTGCCGTCATGATACTTATTCTGATTGGCGCGGTTTTGAGTTACATGTCGATATCACGAGACCATGCAGAAATGAAGCCAAAGAGTTGGACTGCAACCCGCGAGAAATACTTTGAGAACATGGCTCTTGCAGAGCAAGATTCTCCGCGATGGAGAAAGCGCCCAGGCACAGAGTATATCATAACGGGTGTCGCGAGAACCCCATACTTTGAAGTCAAGCAAGTACCGCGAGTGGCCAAGATCGAAGATGAAGACATCGAATTCATGGAGGAAGTCTCCCAAGTCCCTTACCCATCCCAGCCAGTACTATCTCCAAATCGCACTTTAGTCTCAGATTCGCCGAGATCTCAGCTAGAGCGTAGCAGAGCAGGCAGCTTCCAATCACAAGCCTCATACTCGAGCTTACTACCGCGAGCAGCCCGCTTGCACCGTGCAAACTGGAGCACGCACGACCTCAATGACGCAACAGGAAGTAGACGCCACAGGGCCGTGAGCGATACTAGTCTCATTTCCAGACCAAGGCATGTAGAGAAGTTCGAGGGAAAACCAAGTCCTGGTGGGGCTTCCATGAAGCGATCGGATACTCCCGCGCTCTTGTCATATGGGTATGCAGACGGGGGTCGAATGGAGCATGTGGAGAATGTGGCGCTGGGTAGATTGAAGGCGATCTCCTGAACAAAGTTTGGAAGGCCGATTGGAGATTAACGTGCCTCCCGACAAGACGTTTTCCCCGGGAGACAGTATACATCTCCCCACTTTCAATGGAGATGGTATGGTCATACGACAGTAGCGATACACGGAGTATGTGAGTGAGTTATCTCATAACGGCTTTTGATCACTCTGCTGGAATAAGAACAGTGTCATGGCGGATGACAAGACTGGCAGCGAAGCCTTGCTTGCTATAGCCCTGGTTGCTATAATCGCATAGCATTGGTATCTCAACCCAGTGTCAGGAACACGAGGGTCTCCCTATTATCGGCTGGGAGTGTATATGGCGATAGAAGGGTGAAAGAAGGCCTCATCTTGTAGGACAAGACGTCATTAGTCACAGGTCTATGATATCACAACGGGTATCGTCTCCGGGCTGTATTTAGGAGGCTGGCCATGGCATGTTTATGACAGGTATGCGTAACGAATATAGCACAACAAACAAGAGCACAAGAGGTCAAGACGACTATGCAACAGTGCCGGCGTGGCTGGGAATACGTGATGTAGTTGGGACAGGCCTCGGCTCCAGACCCACCTGTGGTGCCCAAGTTCAAGAGCGGTGTCGAGCTTGCCAAACGGGCGTCACCAGCCACATCAATCCACCCAGCACCAGCGCTAACACGCCCATAGCGCGCCAACACGGCCAAAACGGGTGCTCTAGTGAATGTTTGTTCCAGAGCAGCTGACCAGGACCGACCGTAATTTCCACAAGCTCGAGGCGGGAAAGCTAGGACGACCCTGGGGATTGGGGGAATTAAAATGACGATTGCAGACTTTGGCCACAACAACCTGTGATAGCATGCAGTTCAGTCTGAAAAAAACACTCCGACACATTTCCGCTTACGAACAATGACAGCATACGCATCACCTTCCTTGCAGCTTGCAAGAAAGATCGAACGAGATCGAGACGCGAAAATGCGGTGGGGCCCTTTCCATGCCCATGTCCCTTTGGAGCTAAAAAGCCAGACCTTGTTCCCGATAACCGCCCCGTGCATTTTCTTTGCTCGGATCTGTGGCGTCACTCTCTGAGTCGAACAAGCGAAGACCCATGGGTTCGAGGCGGGAGCCACAGCCTCTACGTCACCCTGACTACTTGTGTTGTTTCATGGGGGATATTGGCAGCCGAGCCGGTATAATGTTGCCGGATAAGAAAAAGTACAAGGGCTAGATGCGGAGATTGTGATGACTTGAAATGAGTGGGTGTGCTGAATGGTAGGCTGGTTTGGCAGAGCGATTCAATATGGGCGTATCGAGAGAAATGTCAGGCTACCTGCTTTAGGCACGGCGTGTGTGATGGCAGGGTGATTGATTGGGTGGTATTAGCGATCGCTTCTGTTTCAGGGACTAAGAGTGACGTCGGCGCTCTTTTAAGGTTGTGGCGGCAGACCCACTATCACGCGTGCAAGCAGGGTACATTCCCATGTCTTGCGTCACGCCTCGTCCATATGGAAAACCTGCCTTTCCCACTGACGTTTTTGCGCGTCCTGTGCGTGTGTTGGTTTGCAGAACCCAGATCCAGAAACGGGTCCAAAGTCAGCTTGCAGGGCCATGATGGGCTTTGACGGAAAATTTGACTAGTGGGCGGTATGCCATCCACCCCAAAGGGGAGTGGGGCGGGCTGCGGCTGCTGCAGCTGCTGCAGGCTGGGTTGCGGTGTAGTATGTACGTACTATCGAGAAATGAGATGAGGAAAGCGAACAGCGAGCATCAGCAAGCACCCAGGCACGGACGCTTGTGACGTAGCGTTTGTGCAACCGCCTATCCTGGCTGCACACAATATAAGCCCTGTTCACCACCTTTGTTTGTTGCTTCTTCTCCATCTTATACCACACACCACTCACATATACCTATACAACAACAATCTTCTTCTCCTCCAACCCATTCCACCACACAAAAACAAACACCACTTATCCGTCTTCTAAAAAGAACATCGCAATCATGGGTGCCGTAGTATCCTGCATCAAGTCAGTCGTACGTCCGCTCTTCTACCCTCCACCTCAAGCTCCCCAAACTGACATTCCACTCTAGTTCCGCACCATCGGAAACTGCATCATGGCCATTGTCAACGCCATCGCCGCTGGTCTTAAGGCGATCATCAACGCCATCGTCTCGCTCTTCGGCATCATCATCAGCTGCCTGACATGCGGCCGTGGCGGCGGCGGCCGAAGGAGGACGACGCACACGAGTAGAGTCTAGTTCTGCGTCCCAGTACCTCTCTTCTGCTTGACTGACGCCGACTCTGCTTTCCACCCGTCAGCATGGCGCTTGAGAAGATACGGGTACTACTACTGAGGCTGCAACCTGAGCACGCAACCGCGACTGTGATGGCTGGGACTTGAACGGTCGGTACGTGTCATGGGGGTGGCCAAAGGTTACTTTTCCTTTGTTGTTTTTCGTTGTATCGAGAGAGCGGTTATACCCTTAGAGTGGAGGTTGATGGATGATGTGGTAATGGTCATGGCATGGAAGCGAGCGAACAACCTCTTTTTTTCTGATCGTCTGTATTACCTTTTTATTGTATGGTCTAGCTCGACAAGATGGATGCAAAGGGGGAGTGGCAAGTCGAGAACATGGTTTTCTTTCTTTTCTTGATCGCTCCACCTGCGCATAGATTGATACCCCCAGCTTTATATGAATGGACCTTACTTTAATTACTCTACAAGTTCACTTTGCACCTCTCGATTTGCTCGTCTTTAAAGTCATGATACTTGCAGTTCCTAGTCTACACGCTACAACTCTAGTCTGCACGCCTCCACCAACGCCGTCGCCACGTCTCTAGTCCCCCTACCCTCAGGCCAAACTAGACTAAATAATCACAAGCCACAAAAAACTAAACAGCCACATCTTTCCCCTGATAAACTCAACTGATAAAAAGCCTCATGAACCAACCAACAAATGACAACAGAGGAAATCACACCACCAAGCCTCACAGACACAAAAAGCACACTTAAGAGTAAAAAAAAATGGTGGGGGTATCAGAAGAAGATTCACCAGAATATTCAGACAACATAAAAAAAAACTAAAACTAATTGTACATCACAAACCCCCTATATATCCCTGTACGACCCATCAACCAGTTTCCTGCCCACACCCCCATACTGCTGCTGCTGCGACTGCTGCTGAGTCTCAGCTCCCGGGGTAAATGCTCGGTAAGAAGGCTGCGGTGGGGCTTGTTGCTGTGGTGGTG
This sequence comes from Bipolaris sorokiniana ND90Pr, assembly GCF_000338995.1. Lineage (NCBI taxonomy): Eukaryota > Fungi > Ascomycota > Dothideomycetes > Pleosporales > Pleosporaceae > Bipolaris > Bipolaris sorokiniana. The sequence goes on along the minus strand of NW_006911895.1, from coordinate 500,850 downwards.
CTACCGTGTCCGCGGCCGGAGTGTAGGATCTTTGTCCCGGGTACGCTGATACCGGTGAGGTTGTTTGGTTGGGACGGCCGGGGGTGAGGGATGGTGGGGGACCCGAGGATTGTGGTGGTGGGGAGGGTAGGGGCTGCACAGGTGGTGGTGCTGGGTCGTAGGTGTGGTACGAGGGGGCTATGCTTGCGTTGTAGTTGTATGCGTTGGAGGGGGGTGCCTGGGATGAGTAGTTGTGTGTGGGCTCGTCGGGGTAGTCTCGTTGGTCGTAAGTGTCTTGGTGGTTGTTGTAGGGTGCTGACTGGTTGTATGACTGCGGTTGGTCGTAGGATGATTGTGGTTGATTGTATGATGTTTGGGGTTGGTTGTAGGATGTTGGTAGTTCGTGGTACGGTGCGTGCATGTCACTCTGTTGGCTCAGCTGGTCGTGGGAACCGTATGCTTGGGATGGTCCTGGTGAACGTCGACCGTATGGCTGTTGCTGCTGCTGGCCGTACCCTGCACCGGCTCCATACACTGGAGATCGACCGTGTCCAGGCGAGCCCTGGCGATATCCGCCTTGCTGGCCATATGGCTGACCATACTGTCCCTGGCTGCTGCTGTTGTTGTAAGACGGGGCATCGCTCACAAACGAATTGTTTTGTGGATATCCATAATCTGGCGAAACTGGGGACCTGCCCGGGCCAGGAGACCGTCTTGCTCCAGATACTGCTGTTGCCGCCACGCCTCCCATGGATCCACTTGTCACACTGCCATTGTGATCTAGCCTGTCCAACTCCATGTCTCCCTTCTTTTGTGCCACTGGCTGTTCCTCTACTTCTACGTGCACATCTCGTCCTTCCTTCCACGTCGGCATAGCTGGAAGGGAGTCTTCGTTTGCTGCAGGCTTGGATGAATCAAATGTGGCATATTGCGGCCTTTCTTGTTGGGGGGCAGGTGTAAATGTGGGCATAGGGTTGGACTGATATTGCTGCTGGTTTGCCAGTCGCGGGTTGAAGACCGGTGGAGGTGGCGCGGCAGCATGCGCCTGCGCATAAGGGTTCGCTTGAGGAGGAGGCGGGCCATACGATTGAGGAGGATATGGATGTCCAGAATCACTCTTGATGCGCTTGTGCGAGCTTCCTCGGCGGCGGCCGCCGCCACAGCAAGAAGCGCAGCATCTGAAGCAACAGCAGGCGCACTCAGCGCCGCAACATATGCATCGCGCAATGCAGGTAATCACTGAGAAGAGGATGAGACCGCCAATGATGATTCCGACAATAACTGGCCATCTGTTGTATGTGAGCAAAGGGGAATCGGGCAAGGAGAGCCACTTCTACGCACTTGCAGTAGGATTTGGCCATGCAGTTATCCCATGACGAAAAGGTGTTCCTCGCGTCGTCCAAGGGGTTCTGGCGCGCCAACAGCGAGGTCCCGAGTAACGACGGCATCGCGATGCCAGGGGCGTGACAGCAAAGTCACAGTTCACGCGAAGACAGAGGCGTCAGGAAGACGTGTTCCGACCAGCGGGTATAAAGTGAAAATTGAATTGCGATACGACGTTGATGATGAGACTAAGCTTATGACGATCGACGGCGGACAACAGGCCTCACATGACTCCCGGGTATATCGCAATCGGGAAGGGGGGCAAGCATGGGAGAGCCTGAGAAGAGAGAGGGAGAATTGTGTGTATTGTGTAGGCTGGTGTCCCTGAATGAAGGCCTGCTTAAGCCGAAACGTCGCAAAGGCCCGGTAGGGGCGGCGGCAGGTCAATCACCCTTGCGACGCGTTTCGGTGGCTGAGCTGCCGCTTATAGAGTTTGGGCCCGCTATGGGCCACTCGTTCTCCGCGCCATTTTCCTGCCGACTGTCAAAAGAATGGCGTATATCTATAGCGTCCAAGTAAAAAAGCACAAGGGTTGAGCTTGGCCTCCGTGGTGCACACACACATTAGCCGTTGCTGTCGCCAACAAGGTGACCAAGAGGTGGCGAGTCTTGGTGGGGAACGCGAAGGAGCATGATCAACCTCCACACACCCACGGCACCAGTATCGCCACCATCTGGCAAAGCAAATGGCGTCAAACGTCCAGAAGTCTTCCAGGTTCAAGCATATTAATAGAGGGTGGCATGCGATCCGACGGGCCGGAAATTCTATGCATTTATATCCTTCTCATGTGACGAACAGGTGTGTATGCATGCAATGATGATTGGTTTTATGGTGAAACTTGGACATCTCTTGGATATACCGGGCACAGAATATGTACATGCCTCCTCTAGCTAGGTCAGTAGTAGAGTGCATGTAACCTGTCTAAAGTCTTTTGCATCATAATCGACGGCTAGTCTACTACTATACAGCAACCATGCCATGGCTAGATAAGAATCAGGTTACTTTTAGTGCATGCCGTCCACATTGCACAAGAAACTTGGCCGAATACACTACACACTTGACCTGGACTTGAGTCTCACTGAATATGAACGTACCTAACTTCCAAGATCTGTGAATACTACAGAAGGTCGTTGTAATTGCAGGTATGCTGTGCAGGCTGATCCACAACTCCCAACGCAACAAGTGGGTACATAAGCATCCTCCATACACCGATAGCCTCAACAGATTAGAAGACATGAAGAGATCCAGCCTCGTCTCAAAGTCGAGTCTCAGAATAGCCCGGCCAGCGGCAGCACCCGATGCCGATATGACACGGAGGAAACACTCAATGCTCCTACATTCTAGTCTTCCAAGCCAGACCATAGTAGCCTTACCTTTCCTCGTCACACCTTAGACTCTAGGCTCTCATTCCACGAGCCCCCCAACTACCTACGTACATACTACTAGAAAACTATGCACTAAGCTACCCCGCACTAACCCAAAAGGATTCCTCCGTCCATCACCACTGCAACTGCAAGCTCCCCGCTCTCCTATCTCACCTTCACACCTACGTCACCGATCACGCACCCGCTACCTTGCCGCCTACATAACCCGCATCATTCCCTTTGCCCAACATGGCCTCTTCATCTGACTCGCAACAACAACAACCGCCAAACTTCAACGCGCTTCTGCAATACCTGCAGAGCCAAACCGAAACTACAGACAGCGAGACCGCAGCGCTAGCCACCGACGTCCAGAAGCTCGACGTGAGCGAGGAAACAACCGAGCAGGATAAAGTCAACGCCTACGTAGCCGAGTTCTTGTACATTGGCGGCCCAGAAGTCCTTCTAGGAAAGAAATCAAACAAGCAAAACTGAAAATGCCTGACCACCCTGTTGAAGAGTCTGCTCCTGGTAGTAAGTCTTTCCCCATCCTCTTTCTTTGCTTTCTTGTGCTATGGTGTGTGGCTTGGTAACTGTAACAATGAAACTAACAAAAACTTCACCCCAGGCATCACCGATAAGATCGCAAAGGAGTCTTCGGACTCGACGGCTTCGTCGCACGACATGCACGACACGGGCAATATGCAGCATGCTCAGGCTCACATGTCAAAGGTACGATAAATCATACTTGATAAGGACTTGGTAGAGCAAGCGATATGTTCCTGAGGCTAACAAAATATGTATGTATAGGGCCCAGTTATTGCCAAGGACCTGCCCGAGCCCGCGAGCAAGGAGGAGTTGAAGAAGAGGGCCGAAGAGCTGAACAAATAGATGCATCATGGCGTTCGAGTCTCTAGCAAAGTATACTATAAGGTTACATATGCAAGATGAATAATATATATATACATATCGTGCACTGTTTCTTCTTGCTCTCCATCAAGTGACTCTCTGTCGTATCATGGCATGTGCCCAACGCATCCCTCAAGCAAGCATGTCACGATTTCAGCAAGCAAAGCAAAGCAGCGCATAAGGTCATGGACAGAGACTGTTGGATTCCTCAATACCATCATATCGAACGACTACGGGACACAAAAAAGCGAGCCGCTTCAAACAGCCTGCTCGTCAAGAAGAAGAAAATCTGAGAGCGAGGGAGAAACACGGCTTAGAAACGAAGCCAGGCTTTAATCCAGCTTGACCCAAAAAAAAACTCCCCCATTTTTTTTATATAGATCCAAACAAACACCTTTTTTTCCTTGGTCTTTATCCCTTCCTAAGATGGAGAATAAACACCCCGTATATCCTATCGAATAAAGCCAAGAAAAAGACAAAAAGAATTTGCCCTCTTCTTCACTAGATATTTAGTGACGTCAACACACACTCGAACTCCAACCACAAAATCCACACATGGCACACAAAAAAGGCAAAAAAAAAATAAAGACCTCTTCCTTGGTTATCATGTGGATATACTGTAGTTAAGAATCCAAGTACGTACAATAAAAAAATGCCCATGAATATCTAGACAGAAGTGAATTTGAGAGACTGACAAGTAGACAAAGAGAGGTATCGTGCAGATTTGCCCACCAAAAAGAAACAGAGAATGAAAGAGACAAAGAAACTAGGACTACCAAGATGCTTCGTAATGTGGTTCAAAAAAAAGAGCAAAAAAGAAAAACAGGTACAGGTCGTTACAAATGCTGTCCCCAATCCTCCCACCTCTGCTGGTGTGGGAGGGGGACAAGGTGGAACAGAGATGGGTATATATGGCAGGCGAGATAGAGAGAGGGAATGTCTTTCAAAAGAAAAAAACAAACAAATCAGAGTAGTCGGCGCGGCGTTTTGCAATCATTGTCCCTGTCGAAAGAGTACGCAAGCAATGGCGGTGGTGATGAGGGTGCTGCTGCTGTGTATCTGTGGCTCAATGCTTTGTTGCATGCACGCATGGGGGTTTGTGTGTGTTAGGTGCCTGATGCTGTTGCTGCCGCTATCGCCGGGTGGGTCAACGTCAACGCTAAAGGCATTGAAGGCAAAGATATACGCCCAGCTAAAAGTCCTTGGCTTAGCTTCTCTGCTTTCAATGCCAAGATTGAGAATGGAGAATGTGACACGCCCGCAAGGAGACAGTAGGAAAGAAAGAGGCACTAACGCTCTCGAAACCATCGAGCTATTCTACCCTTTTCATTGGCTCCTTGGGCTTCGAGGTGGGCACTGCGTTCCCAAAGTTCCTAGTGCGATTTCTTAGCTGTCTGACACTACGCCAGTCTAGGGTGCGTTACTTACTTCGTCATCCTTGTTGATCTTGACGTCGAGGATCAGGGTTCGAATTTCTTCGCACTTTTGCCAGTTTGGATAAGGCGTGCCCTGGGCACGTTGCACGCCGACAATAACCTCGCCCATAATCTCAAACTTGCGCCAATTGATCCTCTCTTTGCCAACAACTCCCCCTGGTAATGGTTCTCGGCTGTCGCGCTTTCCTGCAGCTGCCTCGAAGACGCTGACACCAGGATGTGGCGCCAAGGCTGAGTCCGTCTTCTTCCTGTCGCCAATGAATGTTGAGTTACCTTCGGAGGCTGATACGAGATCGCGGCGAAGTAGCGGAATGTACGGAATCCGTTCTCCTGAACTATTGTCCCATGCCAGTCGATACGCGGCGTGCGATTTGGTGTGGCTCATCAAAATGTCTAATTTCCAAAAATCTTGAGTCGTGGCCTGTGGAACCAAGTCCTTGGTTGCATGCAGGCGAATAACAGCTGTGCCCTTGATGCCAGCCATGACAGCGCCTAGCATGTTGTAGTTGTTCAACTTGCGAAGCTGTCGCGCAATCTTCATCCACTTCTCCATCATGAGTGCCCTGTGCTTGGGCTTGTCGCGGAGGAGAATGTAGTTTGTGACGAGTAATGCAATGTAGTTGAAATGTTCGGTCATGCGCGTAACGTTTTCGAGGTTCTTGCATCGCTTCTTTTCGTCGTTATTGAGGCTGACATGGCGGACAAGATCTCGTGGTCGGACCGAGGAGAACATGATCCAATCTATGCGGGTCAGTTCTCTGGCAATGGCATCCTCTGGTTCGTTCATGAACTGGTGCCATTGAATCTTTGATAGGGGCTTGACAGGGTTGGGCTCGAGTTGTCGGGCAAGACGTTCATTCTTTTCGACCTGGGTGATGAGGGTCTGTGATGAGCCCATGGACTCGTTTGTAGATGGGGCGCCGCCAGTCAAACTACTTCGGGCAATGGAGTTTCGTGAGGAGTCGTCCATGGACATGTGGCCCAAGGCTCTCGAGAATTCGTCTTCGTCCGAGTCCTCGTCAAGCACGTTGTTGTGGAATGCGGGTATGTTTTCATTCTGCATCCGTTGACGATCGCTGCAGGCCCAGTCGGTGTCGTCGTCTTCGGTGACCATTTCCAGATCGCGAAGGATTTCGGTTGCGGCAACGGAGAATTCACGGTTCGAGGCCAACGAGGATGCAAATCGTCGAATCAAGCGGCGAGTAGTGGGGTAGGCAAAGTCACCAGGGTAATAAGCAACCCATTGGTGTAGTATGGTCAGGTAGCGGAGTTGAGCAATGATGCGGATCATCGGTAGGTCCTTTTCCTTGTTAAGAGCCTCGAAGCGTTTGATAATGGCCTCGAGGAGCTGGCCCGGTGTGGCAAACCTCCGGTACAGGGCGAGGAAGACGGAGACGAATTTGGTGTCATTCTTGGACATTGGCTGTGCCAGTAGTCGGTCGACGAGCTGCTCAAAGGTGTAGCCATTTTCGTCAGAGGGCTTCACCGACATGATGCTTTGGCCAGCATCCGAATCTTGATCATCGGAATCCTGCGAGTCGTAGCCGGGCGACTCGTCGGCGTTGAAAAAGGTTTTGTTGACGTCGCTGGGCTTATAACGGTGGCCTTTGATCTCGCTAGGCTTACGTTGAAACCTGAGGGAGATTTCCGAGCTAGCACGCTCGTGTTTGCGGCTCCAAAGGTCCTTTTGGGTCTTGGACTGTACTGCGGAAGAATTGGCCCGGCGCCGCGCCATTGAGGCCTGCGAGGAAGCTGAAGTACGTCAATGACTTGCATCCTTGTGCACAAGCACGACAATGCTGGCCATGGGGGACGCGCTCGACACGTCACGGGGGGCTTGTCAGGGAAGAAAAAAGGAAATGAATTACTTACGTCGCTTGGCCGCTATTGCTGCGCGGGTGATGACCGACAGGCATGCTCGGTGCGCCTCCGGCGACGATTCGGAGGTCTGAAACACGCTCACGTCTCCAATGAAGGACTTTGCTTTGTGCTCCACCACAGATGGATCGACCTCGCGGTGAGCGGGGTGTTGATCGCATTTGCATGCAACCAAGATGAACGGCAGTTGGGCCTTGTTAAACGTGTCTGCGAACATGGTTAGCACGATGCAGGAGCGGAGGCGCCTCGTGGGCCGGTCGGAACGGGCACTAACTGAGCATTTCAGGCACGTTAGCCAGGCTTTCCTGGTTTGTGACATCGTAGAGGATAACGGCGGCATGGATACGAGGCGTGGCACAGTCGTCGGTGCTGTCTGCCCACTTGATGTTCCCGCGCTCGCCCACTTGCACGTGGGTGAAGGTCATTTCGACCAAGCGGACTACATAGATGGTGCCATCAATGGTCATTCTGCGCGAGCAATTGCCTGGGGGTGCAGCTTCGGGCAAGCCGAGTGCGCGTCGGGCAAAGGTAGATTTGCCTGAACCCCGCACTCCAACAACGGCAATGTTGAGATCTTGCATGGTGGTGGCGGCTGAGTCGCTGTTGGTGGACTAGATGATCACAATGTCAGCCAGTTTAAAGTTTTTTGTGGCAGGTTTATTTTTTTGATGGTTTCCCATTTGTGTTGTTGGCAGGCTCAATCTCTGTCGTTCCTCGTCTTACTTTGCAGTCCTCCTCTTTTCTTTTTTCTTTGCGCCGTGGAAACGCTAGCACCATGACGACAATAACAACAACAATAACAACTAAGGAGAGAAAAAATCACGACTCACCCCCGTAGATGGCTCCGAGACGGAGTCGCCCGCTTGGCTACGATCCTTGACATGAGTGGGAGATAGTGGGCCTTCGGTGTCGGACGAGGACTCGGCGCTGCTACCGGCCTCTTCTTCCTGGGCTATGGGAACGGGCTGGGAGAAGTGGTATCGCTGGAAAAAGGCATCGTCGGCAATCTCCTCGCCTTCGTGGTCGTCGTCTGTGCGTGAGGAGTCGGTGCTAACGTCACTATCGCATTTGGGCACGTTGGGAGCCGAATAGGCGCGTGTCTTGATGCCCGGGCGCTGGGTCGAAGGTGCCATGGCACTACTCTCTCTGCGCGAGGAATGTATCGTGGAGGGCGGGGGGCGGGCAGCGCGTCCTCCTCCTGTGGCGGGCATGGTGGATATGGTGGGGACGCAGAAGCAGGGCGCTCAACTGGCACGGGTGGGCGCAGACAGTGGCCTGTACGACGTGGATGCGGGCGTGACGACAAGCCCCAGGCACAGTTGGGACATTGGAGGCGCGCGTGTGCCGAGCAGAAGACGGGGCGTGTGCTAGGGTGGGAGCAGGCTGGGGGGATAAGGGCCCAGGGGGCTATTAGGAGAGGGAGTATGTAGATGGATGGAAGGGCTGAGTGGATGTTGAGTGGTGCCCACGTGTTTGGGAGGGCGAGAGATGGGTGTGGGCGTGTGTGTGTGAGTGTGTGTGTGTATGTGCATTCGGCGGGGAGAGAGTCGCAGTCGCTTGGGCAAGAGGCAGGGTCTTGCTCGGCCATCCAATCCACTTGTGCGCGTACCGAGTGCTTAGCTTCCGCCCCAGATAGCCCATTCTCTCCACATTAGGCCGCCTATCCATGGCTTGGATGCATACGTTCTTGTATATCCATCCATCCATCCATTCATACATACATACATGCATGGTAGGACATGGACACGCTGCACGTATTTTCCCCCTCTGCTCACCACAGCACCCGTGGCACATGCTGATGCTATGATCAGCTAACCACACGTGTGAGTGCTGCCCCTTAGATGGCCGTCAACACGAGGATAGGACAGGATACAATACGGTCGGGCCTTGCGGGCCGCAACATGTCCCTGCCCCTGGGTGTAGTGTAAGTAGTAGCAAAGGCTGTGTGTCGAGGACAGGTGTGGGTGAGGGCCAATGATTGGCGCTGAGCGTCGCGTGTAGGCGCGTGGGATTGGCCGAAATGGGCTACTCCAACACCTCCAATAGGCTGATAATAAGCTTCGATGTGCTGCAAGCTTCACCTATGCTATGCGTTGCTGCATCACCCGAGTTCGAGTCGTCGGTTTGCATGACTTGTTCCCCGCCGACAGGGTCAAGGGCAAGGATAGCGACAAGGACGCTGATACATGAACAACGTACTTGGATACTAAGTATATATCCATGGTGGGGCAACGCTCTCCGGACCGAGGCTTTTAAGCTGACGCTCGACAAGACGCTGGGCATGTGTAAGCCGTGCACTATCCAAGAAGCGTCGTGTCGAGAGTCTTGGGCATGTTGGGTACTGCGGTCGGAGAAAAAAAAGACGTCTCGCGCGTGTGTGGGCGTGTGTGTGTGTGAGTGTGTGTGTGTGTGTGTGTGTATCGAGTGCTGTACTGATCTGCAGCCATATTTCCGAGCGATCGGCGGGCCTCCACCCCTCCATTATCGATGGATCTAGTAGCACGTGGAGTACTTAGACAGTACATACACATAAACTTAGTTACACAACAAACCATGTGCTATCTAGCCTCGGTCGGCCTTCATAACTATCGGGCCATGGTTACGGGCATACATGTAAGAAAGTACTATCCTTATACTGCTACGTACGCATGTTCGTAGACCGAGCAGACTAGCAAACTTACTAGTACGGACCGCAGCGGCCTGACTCGATGCCAACGTCTCCAGTAGTGGCCGTCTTGGTATTGCAATCTCCAAATCCTCGTAATCCGAAAACACTCGTCATCCACTGCCCTCCGAACCCAGGCCGACGCTCTTTGTCTCTTCCGCCTGTCCCGCGCAAGGTTGGCCTGGGCCTACCCATCCCAACTGCCTCCCTTCCCTCCCTCCGATCCAACCGGCGCCCTTGCCTCGGCCCTGTCACTTTCGGAACCTTTTGGCCTCTCCCCGACCCGCGTCATGCACTTGCACTGGCACTTGTCACCTCTGTGTCTGCGCCCTCATCATCTAGCTATCTTCACGTGCTTTTGCCCGAGCATCCAGACCTCTGTGCCCGCGCTGCTGATACCCACCGTTCCTGCCTGTCTGCCTCCCTTGCCCTTGCCCATCAACGCCTCACCTTCCACATCCACGATCCCTTCCTGACTCGCCGCCTTCCATCTACATCTACTCACATCCATGTAGATCCACCTCGACCCTTCCTCTTTCCTTTTTCACCTTACCCATCCTGCACCCCCCTTTGCTCACTCCGTCTACTCCTGGTCATCCGATGGGAGAGTACGTATGTGTCTATTCACATCGATCCAGTCCCTTTTCAACATTCATGCACATGCCGATAAAGTTTCTACATGACGGCATGCATATTTGCGTTGCAAGATGCTACAGATGTGCAGTATCACATACTACTAGCTCAACACTCTCCCATTCACCTTACCCCAGCATCTGCACCGATAGTCCAAGCTTAAATTAGATGCAGAGTTCCTGCCAAGCTACTCGTTATCACACTCGCGCATGCGAACTCTATTCCATTTCGCTCCCCGCCGTTAGCTGGATCAAGTAGCGAACACTGGGCTCCCACATTGGCAGGTGGGAGTGCAAAATGGTGCATTTTAACCAGCGGACTAACATGCTCATCCTACATTGCCTTTTTAGTCTAGTATCATTAGAAGCAGTACGACACTCAACTCTCTTCATTGAAAGTTGAGAAAATTACTCGTTACTACGGTTCTACTTGAACATGACACATCTCCGAGTAACTGTGTTCAAATATATGCCTCCTCATTCATTGACTTATTTGCGGCAAAACTAACAAGAATCTATAGTCAATGCTCAACCGTGCTGCACATTTACTAGCGACGATATATACGTCACGTGACCATACCCTGTTTCTTGGTCTCGATACTACATCCCGTGCCCTTTATCACTACCACCCCACTTTCCTCCCGCAACACTATATCCGTGCCTAGAGGAGACTTGATTCAATTCCATCCTTGAAAGATCATCCCTTTGTTCCCCCTGATCATGGCCATAGCAATGTCGCCGTTTCGGCCCTTACCACACTGCATCCCTGTCAATATGTTCGAGTCTGCAACATCACTCAATCTACACGCCCATTCCTCCTCGAGAAAAACAGCAAAGAAATACACAAACAAACAATCTTCGATACCGGAAACAGAATCAGACCACTCGAGAAACAGGAAGGAGCCATCGTCACATGTGTCATTATATCAATATTTCTCTCTTCTTTCCACAAATGCTACACAATAGCCCTAGAAAGACAAAAATGATTTCCCTAGTAATAAACTCCTCAAACGCTCAGATCAAAGTGCAAGTTTCTTTATATTCCACTCTTCTCCTCGTCTTCATATATAGGCAGCAATCGCCCCTCTCGTATATACCTCTCCCAGGTGTGTAAGGGGCCATGAACCCGCACAATCGTCGAATAAAAATTTTCCCAGTTCGATTTGGAAAAAAGGATATGGCTCAAAAAAATTCAAAATGCTGATTGAATGCCGACTGTAGATTTTTCGAAATTCAAGCACTATTCACTGTTAAGTTCAGTTACTATTGCAGGCCAGAACACTGGCATGTTTGGAAAGGAGAATGAAAAAAAGAGTAACAAATGTGGTAAATAAGAGACAAGGGGAAGAGAGAGAGCCGCAAAATATCATTGCTCCAAGACGGACTGCAACGATGAAGAAAGAGAAAAAGAGAGAGGCAATAGACGATTCTTGACACAACTCCGCAAGCGGGGAAACAAAAAAGAGGCAATTATGTTATTGGCTGTTGAAAGAGGCCAATTAGCATCTTGTCTTGCCCAAATACTTTTTGTACGAGCGTTTGTGCGTGGTGAGAAAGATGCTTCCCATCGCTTTCTCTCTCTTCTTCGTCTTCTTCTTTTTTGTGCTCTCTCGTGCAAGTCCGTATACATGGCATGTATTGGCTCTCCATGTAAGCGAACAAAAAAAGAGGACGAACGAGAAGCGAAAAGCGAAAAGCATAGGACTGAGAGGGGGGAGCACAAAAAAAGGTGTGTATGACAAGAAAAGGGTATAAAGAAAAAGGTATAAGGAAGAAAAGAACGAGGGAAACTTACTACAAACTCAAGGTCAAATCTCCCCGAATACTCGCCTTGAGCTCAATCTCAATCTCCAGGTTCGCCTCAAGTGTCAACTTTAGTCCATCCTGATCTTTCAGCTCGCTGCCGCGCTTCTCCGGCTCCATACGAAACGGCTCGTTGGGATTCGTGCCACGCATGGGAATCTCGCCACGCATGGCACGCGCATACGTGACAGGCCCATCCATGGACGTGCTGTCCGGACCAATACGCTCAAACATGCCCATCTTCTGCAAGTCGCCGTTTGCATCTGCCTCCTCGAGCACCTCGAGCGGCGTCGTGTGCATGTACTTTCCGTTCTTCTTGTCTTCCTCGAGGCGGGTGCGGCGGGCACGGCGCGACGAGGAGCGCGAGCGGGCGGATTGGAGTCCGGCTTCGCGCCGCTCTTGCTTCTTTTTATTGATGGCTTTTTGCTGCGCCATGGTGGAGCGCTCGTGCGGCTCCGAGTCCGAGTGATCATTCTGGTTCTTGTCGGCCATGTCGGGCGGGAGGCGCGCGATCATGCAATGGTAGGTTGGGGGTTTAGGTGTGGTTGTGTATATATGGACCGTCAAAGGAAACCAAGAGATCGATTCTTAGGGGAGGGGAGGAGAATCGGCAGAGGTGGGTGGGGAAGTTAGAGAATTAGAAATTCAAAGTCAAGACAAAAAGGTTCCAAGGTAGTAGAGTAGAAGGAGAGAGTATGAGCAGAGCAGAGCATACAACAACCGGCCCAGCCAGCAGGCCAGCCAGCCAGCCTAAAACCCACCTCGCCCATGCACATGCATCTGCGCAATCCACAACCAACAGCATGGCCCTGCCCTGGCACCACCCCTTCGACAGCAAGCTTGCTTTTCGCACTACCCACAACCCCCCGACCACCTAAAAAACAAGATTCATTCGATTACCCGCCCGCAAACCAGCAAGCTTGCACCCTTGCTCTTCTGCTTCCCCACAACCCAACAACGGCTGACGTCAATGTAAGGATCGGGATCAAGTGGCGCGTCGTATCCACAATCATGACACCAAAACCCTCTTTTTTCTGGGTAATTCAGCTTCCCGCATCATTCGGGAATAATGCCGCCTTATGCGGAAATCCCCGATAATGGCTACGTGTTGTCTTTCACCTTGCGCTTGTGAATCTTTTACTTTGTTTGTTTTTTGTGTGTGTGTCTTGTCGGTTCATGTGGTATCCTACCCGTCTGACGACGCGCAAACGTACATACGGGCTAGTGCTAGGGCTTCGGTCGCTCTCTCTCTCTCTCTCTCTTTTCTGTTGTAGATCTAGAACGGTAGAACCCATGCTTTCCTCCTTGCCCTTGCAAAACATGCATGCACATGGACTTTCTGGGGAGCGGGTTTTTTGCCTTTCGGAGCAGAGATGATGCAATAATGTTCATCATTTTCGCCATTTCCGCGCGTACTTGTTTTGCTTTTTTGGAGACAGCGTCTTGGTATGGGTTACAGCTATGACGTCACGGCGCAGTAAAGTGTACATTCCTTCCTTGTCGCTGTCTCACGATTACAAGTGTAGCGAGAGACATGGCAAGAGGCATCACGCGAGACTTGTGACTTGACGTGGAGAAAATAACATTGTAATAGCTCTGTCTGTCTGTCTCTGCCTAACTACGCGGACACTAACAACTTTGGTATACCGCTGCAAACAAAATCTCCGGTTAAATAAGCTAGCCAAATACGTGTGGATATACATGTAATTTGCAATTCCTATGTAGGCCACTACTCGCATACACTTTGCAAGTAGGTTAACAAAGGGGGGGCACTTTGTATGCAAAACTCCCAGTTCATAAACGCCTTCAAAATGGTTCCAATTACTAACAGGTCAATAACATGCCGTGCATTAAATCTTTGTCGTCGTGCCCACGATCTTTTAGTTACTATGACTCGTCGTTAGTATGAGATAATCTAACCAAAAAAAAACACAATATCACTTACAGCAATCCAAGGGTAAGATCACCGTGAATCTTAGCCTTGAGCTGAATCTCAATGTCAAGATTGAGTTCCAATCGCAACCTGAGCTGCTCGCCGCCGTCTTTGCCGCCGTCATCTTCTTTGCCGCCGCCAGTCAGGCCACCAAGAGCCTTGCCGGCTGTGTCGCCGACGGAGCCAACGGCTTTTCCAGCAGTGTTTTGGACCATGTCGCCAGCTCCGCCGACGAGCTCGCCTCCTGGCACGTTCTCGGTAATGTCGTCCAATGGGCCACCTCCCTTTCCGCCCTTCTTCTGGCGCTGGCGGTTGCGACGGCCTCCGGATTGCGAGACGTCTGATCGAGCATCAGACTCGGCGCCAGATTCCGCGCCTCGTCGTCCGCGGCCTCGGGACTGGCGGCGCCTCGATTGCGACTTTGACTTTTCCTGCTGAGGTTCGTCCGAGTCGTCGTCGGCGTCGCCGCCGTTGGTTTGCTTCTTTGATTCTGCGTCCTCTTGCTCAGCGTTCCCTTCGCCATCGCTATCAGGGGCAGGAGTGGCGTCAGGAGTGGGCTGCTGTTGAGGCTTCTTTCCGCCCAGCTTCTTCGGCGTCTTCCTTTCGGTTTTCTTACTCGATGATTCCGCATTGCCCTTTGCTCCTACAGAAGCATTGGCATCAGCCTGTCCCTCTCCAGAAATGGATTGCTTGCTCTCCTCGACTGTGTCCGCCATGGCGTGGTACTTTGGTTTTCAGAAAAGGTGTAGTTGGGGCCTTAGTAGGGATTTGCTGGTTGTATGTTATGTATTTGCGCAACAAAAATAAAAGTGACGCGCTGAACAAAACTCTTGGGAAAATAGCAATTCACGACCCAGGACCACGGAGCAATTCGTTAATAAGAGAAAGGCGGCATGAGCAACTGGAACCGGTTTGAAGGCTCCCAGGTACTTGCTACCCCTGCCGCACCTGGCCCACCTTTGCATGCAGTCTGACGCACCATGTGGCGCCTACACTCACCCCACTGCCAGGCGAGTTCCAACACGTCCAAAAACTTGACGCCATCCCTGCGTGCATCGTCCTAGCTGACAGCTGCGCACACGTTGCGACCATCGTCTTGGGGCCTAGAATGTCTTGACCGGGGTGTCCTGTCCATCGCGTATGTTCCAACTTTTTCCCCGCCAACTGTGCCGCATACTCCTTGGACCTGATGTCAATGGCAACGCGTCAGTCGAATCCGATCGGCAGCCTTTCTCATCGGCTGACCGGATGCGGATTTTGCCGTTCCGCGTAGCATAAGCGGCAAACGTTACACAGAACATACACCACCATGTTCCCATTCTGAAGAAAACAAAACAGTAGACCGCAATATGCGGCACACTTTGGGAGCTCGCTAGACGGCGGTTTTGTGGTAGCGAGAACGTTGTCTGGTTCGTCGCTACCAATCGCGGGGCGCGGCACGACCTTTCCGTGCGATGACCGGGCCGAAGAGCACCGGGTCACTGCAGTCCAGAGATGGGCAATCTACGATCACATCTCCGCCCGCTGAACACCCACGATAGAGCAATTGCAACTCTAGCCCATAGCCCGGCCGCTAATTCGCCCATAATGGCGACCAAGGAAGCTACGGATGAAGCCACCAGGCAGCGCATCGTCAAACACATGAATACCGAGCACCACGACTCTGTACGTGCCGTCTATAGGTCTCTTGTCGAGTGCCCTCCAGTTCCTGATTACGACCGCAGATCCGCCGATACGTCGAAGCTTATGCTTCACGATCCATGTTCCAGAGCCGCAGCGCGAAAATGATCGATATCGACTTGGACAAGATGGTGTTCAGCTGCGGTGGCCAACAAGCTGTTATTGGGTTGGATCCGCCCATGACGACCCTGCGTGAGTCTCGCGAGCGTATGGCCAAAATGGACAAGGACGCTTTGGAGACTTTGGGCCGGAGCGACATCTCCATTACACGGTTTGTCCCTGCATATACGCGGCCGGCTCATCTATGGAACTTTACGCAGTGTCTGTTGGCCTTTCTTTTGTTGCCTCGTGCGGCGAACTGGCAACCTGGCTCGCCCATTTACGATTACGCTCTGTTTATGGTGCCGTCGTTCGCGAACTTTGTAGCTCAGTACGGCTGGCTGATATTTATGATCATGCTTCCGATTCATTTAATCGAAGGTGTTATCATGGTGATGAGACTGGCAAAACATGGATGTACCTTTTTGGATGGCGTTTGGTGGAAATGGGTGGGCACCTGCTTTGTGGAGGGAATCACTTCGTTCTGGCGGCTGGACGCATTAATTGAAGAGAGGAAAAAGGAGAAGGAAGCAAAACGGCATTGATCATAGAGCGGCACTGGCCTCATGTTCGAGCAATATTTGTGGTGTTCACACAGCCAATGCTATCTAGTTTAAGATGTTCTTCTCGAATACATAACCTAACGTGTCAATTGCGGAACCCTTCGTACTAGGGTTATGCCTCGAGCTCATGTATACAAACATGCTACATCATACCCATTTAGGGCCGAGGCGTAGATGCGGCCGAGGGCTGCAATGAGGCACTCGAGCTCACATTGTCGGCATCTTCCTCATTCTGTTTCTGCACAATGCACACCTGGCCCTTTGTACTTTTCCAATGCCGATTCAACATATCACCACGCTTGAAAACACGTCCACATCCCCAATCAGACCCGTCCCTGAGCTTACCCCCACACACAAATGATTTTGCATCGTCATGGCTGGTTGTCACGTGTCGAGTGCGATCGCCCTTCCTTGCAAAGCTCTTGCTACACATTGGGCAAACATAGGCCACTGGCTTGCTCCCGCTCTCCGCATGGCGACTCCGCATATGAATCTGAAGGTTTTGCTTACGAGTAAACTTGGCATCGCACTCTTTGCAGTCAAAAGACACTTTCTGTTGAGGCAGTTCAGGATAATCTGCTTCTTCTTCTTCGTCATCATGATCAAACGTCCCATGGTATTCCGTGTCGTGCTTGTAGAGCTCCTTCAATGTGTTGCAACCTAGCGCGGCCATTGGGCAGCCCGGAAAAGAGCAGAAAAAGGATCGTTCGTGCTTCTTTATGTGGTCGTTCCGCTCTTGCTCTGACGCGAAGCCGCTGTAAAATCGGATGCAGTTGACTCTCGGACATTTGAAAATTTTCTCGCCGTACATTGACTGTAACTTCACGGTCCTAGTTGCTGAAGCGCTTTCCAGCTCTAGGTGCTTGCGCACTTTATTCAATGCATGGTGGAGCTTGAGCACTTGAAGATCCGGAGAGTGAGCGGTTGAAGCAATGAGCTGCTTATGTGCGAGATGAGCAGCAACAGTGAGTTTGTCAAAATTGCGATTGCTCGAAAGCGCCTCCCATCGTGCTAAGAATGATTTCGGGGGTATCGACTTGGTCCGGGGCTGCGCCCAGTACATGTCGATGAAAACTTCCGCCGCTTCGGATATCTCGTCTAGGGCGTCTTTCGGTTCCTGCACACGCAAGAATGCATCCAGGTGGCGAGCCCAGTATGCGTATGCATAGTCCATGAATCCATAATATCCCGATGGGATGTAATCAGGCACGCTGAGATTATCATCCTCAACATTAAACCCTTCGAAACAAAGGTACCGTATGCATAGAAGACCCAGATTGCCCTCGCCCGATCCAAGGTTGACGAGGTTTTTGTCAAGTAGATATCTGCGAAATTTAGTATATTCGAAACGAAGAGAGAAATTTGTTCGCTGGAGGCGATCCATATACACGGGTTTGACAAAAGGACTTACTTTTTGGCTGAATGATGGACAATGACAACCGTGCCGTCAGCATGTATGTTGACCAACGACCCACACAAGTCTTTTGAATCCACGCGTAGTCGGTCGCGCTCCCAATCTACAGTCTGCTCTTCCAAATTGATTGAGACTGCACATTGAATCTCTCGCCACATAAGAGGTCGCTTCGCACATACAAGCCATGTCAACAACTGACCAGTTTTTGCGCTCAAAGATCCTCGGTTGGCGGTTAGCCGTTGTATGATGCGGGAGTATCTGTTCATGTCAGTCGTATTCTATACATCGTTCCACACTATGTATACATTTTTTCAAGTCTAGTACCGCCTTGGGGAAAGTTCTCCGGTAAGAGCTCCTTGTCGAGCTCTGCTCGTGAGCTTTGGTCGATAAGGTAAGAAGTCGCAAGATGTGCGAACAGAAACATACCTGTATTAATTAGAAAAATGGTGTTAAATGTATGAGGGGGGGTTGCACCCACCGTCAGCGTTTTTCATTACCTGATCCTGCACCCATTGTTGTCGGTCTGCAGTTAGGTCAAACTTCACTTTTATGGTCATACTTCTCCCCGCTACAAATTCAACAATGTCTTCTCTTGTATGATTCTCCGTAATCTTTAACGAAGACATACTAGCGAAGTGTTTCCTCGCAATATTGTCGTCTTGACTGACAAACATACACCGCAACGAATCCATATCGGCAGGGGGCAGTGAATCCCATGTATCCTGGAAGAATGACACAATTTGTTGGCGTTGGTCACCCTCACACTCATCGATTCCGTCTACAACAATATATAACTTCTCGAAAGCCTTCAGTGATGTTTCAAGCAGTTCTCGTGCCGTCGCCTCAAGCGAAAGCGTGACCTGCCCACTTGTAGATGCTTTTTCATAGAGATAAGACAACAGAGCATCATCATGAGATAGCAGTTGAGATAAGATACCGCGCGCAACCGCAAGAAATGTATCACGTTCACTATCCAGATAACGACAGTAGAAGAACGCAACGTGGACATCTGGTAGCTTCATAGCTTCCTCGACAACTAAAGAGGCTAGAACAGTTTTTCCTATCTTTGTGATGAGCAAAAGTTCCGGCGAGTTTCAGTACGAGCTTACCTGCTCCAGGAATGCCATTCATCCATAGCATATGTGTTGAGCAGAGGATTGGGTCGAACCAGGAACAAAAACGGTTCTCTCGTAGAAGCCATTTCCCCGTTCCTGGATGCTCTCGGCGCACCTTGGTACAAGCCTCTTGATCAGCACTACAGTTGGCTGCAGCGAGCCATTGGTGAACAACCATGCGACGCTTGCGCACTTCATTCGCTCTCTCATCATCGAATTGTAGTTCAATACGTCTCCTCGTTTCAAGTATCTCGGAGAACTGAGACACTGTTGCCTGTGATTCGATCAACGCCATGTGTTCGCGTA
The DNA here is from genome assembly GCF_000338995.1 of Bipolaris sorokiniana ND90Pr. Taxonomy (NCBI): domain Eukaryota; kingdom Fungi; phylum Ascomycota; class Dothideomycetes; order Pleosporales; family Pleosporaceae; genus Bipolaris; species Bipolaris sorokiniana. The sequence continues at coordinate 481,694 of NW_006911895.1, read as the reverse complement.
AATCCCGGAGTATTGCGGCGAACTGGGTGTTGAAACTTTTCCATAACGCTTGAAACAACTGTTGCCACACTGTCCTCTATCAATACCATGTCCATCCTGACAACCAAAAACTCTTGAGATACATACTACGCTTTTGAAAATACTTCATTGCTTTGAGATGAAATTTAAGTATGTCCTCGTACATCAATTGTAGCACTCGAGTCATATGCGGATGGTTGCGGAAATAATCTTCGTACTGGGCTAGTAAAGGCATATGCTCGCCAATTCGTTGATATGCATCCAGCAAGGCGTCAAAGGCCTCATGAAATGTACTGGCTATCTTCATGAAAGTCAACTCTTGGCTCTGCCGGTCTCAACTAATGCCTGTTTTGTGTACTATAACCTGAAGGCACCCTAGCCATACTGTAGAACACTAATCTTCAGGCGGCGTGGATCAAAGTGTCAAAGAAGAGGATTTATACCTGTAACAGAAATTTCATTGGGCCCTGAATGCTTTGAGTTCAGCATGACTAGTGTACAGTTATGGTCGGCGAGTCGTACCCAAACGAACGCCAGAATTGCACTTGTGTTGAGAAATACTGACACGACTTTTTCGTACTCTTTCATACCCTCCAAGAATAGCTCTAGCCTACTCATGGCGCGCAGCCTTTTGTCGGATTGCTGCTTGCGTTGAATCTTCTCTATAGCAACATGGACGTCATTGAGCGTGGTTGTTGCGAATTGTTGCTTCTCTTTCTCACTCAAGCCTGACTTGAACTTTTCCAGTACAAGATGAAAAGTCGTAGAGTGCATAGCCATCGCTTATCTCGTGTATGGATGTCGATCTTGTCGTCTTCAAGGAGAGTGGAAATCAAAGTGTTGTGGTGGAGGGAGAGATGGAAGAGGAAGGGGCAGGCTGGACATGACGGCCGGTCTGTGCGCATCCCACTTTCGCCCCAAGGCAGACACTGTGGGCGCCATTGGCGCCCACAGTGTCTGCCTTGTGTAGCCTGATCCATTATCAATGCATATTGGCCGATGGCCTGAAGTGTTGGACAGGGGCGGTCAGACATGAAAAGGATGTCAACCTCAGCGCGTCCCTGGAAATCATCGACACTGAAGCGTAGGTCCAAACTGCGGACGTGACCAAAGACGTCTCTAGCACATTGGCCAAAAGACGATGAAAAGACCACTATCTCCAACTGGCATCGCAGAAGCATCCAAGCGGCGAGAAGAGGCCCCTTACATTACATTATGTAAGTAGGTGCAATCGTTCAAGATACCTAGTACTAATAACTGCTGAAGATAATCAGCTCCCCGGAGTAGAGCCTAATTCTAGGAGAGCCGGTAGTAGCCCCGATGAGGAAAGATTGCGCAATGTTCTGCAAGTCTCAGAAAAAAGCTCGCTACATCAGCCTGAAATGCTGAGCAACGTGGAAACGATTTGTTACGGCGCGGTAACGACTATGGCCAAAACTGATTACTATAGTACAACCCACTGATATTCTTAGCTACTTGAACTGAATCTTCAAGTCAGAGAAGATCCGTTTACATATAGAGAGTACTTATCTCAGGATACGAGAAGCGATTTTGTCGAACTTGAAACTACGTTTGCCAGTAGCTACCTCTGGATGAACCTCCATGACGCCATCAGCTTCGGATGCTTGAATCAGAAGATTTCGCAAGCCCTGAAACGGCTGAAAGCTCTTTCAAACGTCGAGGTCGAAGGTGTTGTGTCACGAGCCAGTCTAGGGAAGGTTAGAGCCGAATGGAAAAAATCAGGACGCTCTGCAAACCTACTTGTAGACGTCAACGTTTACGGTCCCAACACTCCTGGAGTTGCTAAAACCGCTGGTAGAATCCTCAGCAATGCGAGACTCTTCCTACAACCCCCAAGCTTCGTTACACGGCTGGTCACATATGACAATCCTCAATATCTTAAATTGCCCAATGTTTCAGAGTTGCAGATCATGGAAGCACCAAGCACGAACTTTGCGGCCCCGCTTTCAGGCAACGCGAAAGAAAGCACATACTCCGAGCTGGAATCCGTATTGGATAACATTCCAAAGTCGAAGGTTTTGAGAGAAGTGTCTACAAGTTGGCGAATACGGACAGTGCTCAAAAAGTAAGTTCTTATCATCACTAAGGAAGGCCATCAAGTAATCTTGGGAAGTTATCAGCGAGAAGCTGTTGATTTTCTGAACAGAAGAGAAACTGGGGACTTGTCTCTTTCACTCAGTCTTTGGAAACTTGACTCTCTTCCCGGTGGTTCATTCTGGTATGTCCGTATGCCAAGGTCATGAATATTTAACTGACACTTCAGTTACAAACACGTCATCACTGGTGCAAAAAGTAGCGAGATGGAGGACGCCCGGGGAGGCATATTTGCTGATGAGATGGGCCTAGGAAAGACACTAACGATATTGACTGTCATCGTAGAGTCTCTGCAACGAGCGCTTAACTACGCTGTAGGGCTCACAAGAGGCTCAACAAACTCTTGGACAGAGACCGTCCCTTGCAAAACTACCCTCATAATTGTCCCCTCTTCGTGTAAGTGACTCACAAACACCACATCCATTCTGATCTGATCTGGCTAGTGTTATTAGAGAGCTGGGAAGAAGAGATTGCCAAGTAAGTCTAGAATTATACCGCAGTGAGTCGTCTAACATTTATTAGACATATTGAACCTGGAACGCTCATAGTTCATCGCTTCCATGGCTTAGGAAAACGTCTGGATCTTGCTCATCTACTTCGCACTGATATAGTTCTCACAACATACGCGACTGTTGCTGCAGACTTTTGTCGTGGAAACAGTACACTGAACCGCATTTCGTGGTACCGCCTAGTTTTGGACGAGGGTAACCCCGCCTTATCATTTCGCAGCTTATAGAAGATGCTCACTTACTTATCTAGCTCACTACATCCGCAACCCTTTACGGAAACAATTTCGCGCCATCCAAACCATACCTGCACACATCCGCTGGTGTTTGACAGGTACCCCGATTCAGAACTCTTTAAACGACCTTGGTGCGCTCTTAAAGTTTTTACGAATCCCGATGCTTGATGACCTGGCATCGTTTCGCAAGCATATCAGCACACCAATCCTGTCAAAGAACAACAATCGTTTTGGTAACCTTAGCAGACTTCTAGAAGCCATATGTTTGCGTCGTACTAGATTGATCCTAAAGCAGCCTGAACCAGCCGAAGAAATGAAACTCCTTCAGTTTTCCGCTGAAGAGCTGACGCAGTATCGAGATTATACCGCGGTCTGTAGACACTCCATCGACTTGGCTGTTGCAGGACATAGCTTCAAGAAAGCTAATCAGCAAGTTATCCAGGCTATTTTAGGTCTAAGGCTGTTCTGTAACGATGGAGAAAAGTCTCTTGCCAAAAGAAGTTCATCATATGGCCTCCCAACCTTACCGGAAGAAGTTCTGAGTTCCTTGCAGACTTCCGCGGATGCTGTATGCATCCAGTGTGGCTGCGAAATTACGGCAATGTATCAACGCGACGACAAAAGCTCAGGTGTACTGACTGTTTGTCATCATCTCATATGTGGTGAATGTCTTACAGATTTTGAAGCGGATCTTGACGAAAACTCGGAAGATGGACGTAGCTGCTGCCCGTTCTGCGGTTTCAGAGCAGAGAGGTCGTCATTTGTTGTTGTACCTTCCTCGGACACGGAAAACCCTACAGATGTACGGACTATAGTGTGGCCTACAAAGTTGCGCGCAATTCTTGACAGCGTTCAGCAACAAGGCTCAAGTGATAAGTGGTACGTCTTTGCAGCCATCGCCAATGGCGCATTGCATTCTATCAGCGCAAACTCACACAATACTTAGCATCGTATTCTCTGCCTGGAAGACAACCCTCGACATCATGGCTAGCATATTCGACGTTGCCCTAGTCCCGTATTTTCGTATACATGGTAGCATACCAGCTAGTAGGAGGAGTAAAGTTCTTGACAATTTTGAGCAGTCTACAACCACTCGAGTCTTGTTGATAACACTAGGAACTGGAGCAGTCGGGTATGCCTTGGTCGTTGCTATGCCTATATTTGACTAACACTGATCCAGCTTGAACAAGATGAAGGCTGCCAATATCATACATATCATTGAGCCCCAGTGGAACCCTTCAGTCGAGAATCAGGCGATTGGGCGCATTATACGACTTGGACAGGAAAAAGCTGTCAAGATTTTCCGATACATCATGAAAGGAAGTGTTGAAGAGGTATTGTATAACCAGGGATCTTGTAGACGATAGCAGCTGACATTTATTAGGCTGTCCAATCTCGCCAACTGCGCAAACTCCAACTTGCGCACGGAGGATTTGGTCTTTCCAAAGACGACCATAGCGAAAAGAGAATCGGTGAGATCATGGTACGTCATGAAGCTCTTTTCTCAACAAAGTACTAATGCATATCCTAGAGCTTGATCTGCCCTTCGATCTCGCAAGACAAGCACGTCGGCCTCGCATCCTCCGCATCCTCCGCTCTCGAAGTTTAATTCAAAGTTTCTCGGGCTGATTAGAATTTCAAGGCGGGAAGAAACTTTTCCCAACTATGGTAGCCACATAGAGCACTCGCAATAGAAGACCCGGTATGAGTGTCAAAATTATCCAGTTGACTCCACGTATGTTGAACTAGATTAAAATGGAACTAGCGCTAAAAGGCCTTACCATCTCAGTGTTCTTGTGCCTGCATCGCCGCAATTTTCCAGGCATCTACTAGCTAAAAACCAGTTAGGCTCATACCTCTGGCTAAGCGAGCCAATTGTAATCCAATCCACTGATACGGAATCGCACATAGCACCTTGCCCTTCACAATGATGTCTTATGATTGGCTCAATTTAGCCGCTGGGATACTGCATGTGGTCAGTGCGTGCAGCATTTCAGCCAATGCAACACTATCTGCCCCATCAAAATATCTACCCATCATTTTCAACACGTGATATCTCCACCACCATGACAGCCATCGAGAAAGCGATTGCGGCAATTAATTCGTAAGATGTAGAAGGTTAACTCTTATAACGTGACGGATAAGCGAGTCGGTCAGGCAAGCGAGTCGGTCACCCCACCAACTTCGATCACCCACCACACCTTTGCGTACAATGCCTCCAAGCCACGCTTCTCAGTCAATCTCTCATGAGGCAGATATTCAGCTTGCTCTCTCTTCTTTAGATAGAAACCAAATCCAGAGTACCCGACGCGCTGCTATAGCCTTTAATATTCCAAAATCAACACTAATTGACCGACGCGCTGGGAAGCGCGCGCGACGCGATTGCCAGCCCAACTCAAAGAAGCTAACTAAGCTAGAAGAGGAGGTAATAGTTGATTATATACTTAATCTTGATTCACGTGGATTTGCGCCTACGTACGCTGCTGTACGCGATATGGCTGATAAGCTGCTAGCTGCGCGCGGCGCTGGCCAGGTTGGGCAAAAGTAGCCAGCTAACTTTGTTAAGCGTACAGACAGTCTTACGACGCGTTTCAATCGGGCGTACGATAGGCAGAGAGCTCTATGTGAAGATCTAGTCTTAATTAAGAGCTGGTTTGAGCTTATGGAGCAGACAAAGGCCAAGTACGGTATTTGTGACGAGGACGTCTACAACTTTGACGAAGCTGGATTTTCAATGGGCAGGATTACTACTCAGCTTGTCGTTACAGCTTCAGAGAGACGAGGCCGGCCAAAGGCTGTCCAGCCAGGTGGCCGAGAGTGGGTAACGTTTATCGCTGGGATCAATGCAGCTGGCTGGTCTATCCCACCATTCCTCATCTTTACTAGCAAGTATCATCTATCTGCCTGGTACGAGGAGGCAGAGATCCCACGCGACTGGGCGATCGCAGTCAGTGACAACGGCTGGACCACTAACGAGCTAGGAGTTGAGTAGCTAAAGCACTTTGTTAAGCATACAGATAGCAAGGTCGTTGGGGCACGCCGGCTGCTTATTCTTGACGGCCATGAGAGCCACCAGTCTCTTAAGTTCCAAGAGCTCTGTAAGGAGAACAATATATATACGCTCTGTATGCCGCCCCACTCCTCTCACCTACTCCAGCCTCTTGACGTTGGCTGTTTCTCACCGTTAAAGCGCGCGTACAGCCGTAAGGTGGAGAGCCTGATACGCAACCATATCAACCACATCACTAAGCTAGAGTTTCTGCCAGCGTTCAAGGCAGCCTTTGATCGATCCTTTACAGCAGCCAATATCTGCTCAGCTTTTCGAGGCGCAGGCCTTGTCCCTCTCCAGCCAGACGCTGTTCTGTCAAAGCTTGACGTGCAGCTGCGTACGCCTACTCCTCCAGCTATTCTAGCAGAGGCTCTCTAGCAGGCTCGTACGCCTAGCAACGCACGCGAGCTTAAAGCTTAATCAACATTAATACGTGATCGCGTTTAGCGGCATTAAGACTCGTCGCCAGCTTCAATTATTGCGGCAATTAACCAGCTTAAGAAGGGGGCAGAAGTAATGATACTCTCGGCTGAGTTAATGCGCGATCGGATTGCTACTCTTGAGAGAGCTAATACAGTAGTATCAGAGCGTAGGCGGCGTAAGAAGAAGCGGATACAGAAGCGTGGAGTCCTTACAAAGGGAGCTGGAGAGGATATACTCGCTCAACGTGAGGCTGATGAGCAGATTACTCGTGAGGAGCGTCAGGGAGGAGAGCGATCAGGTGTCAGCCGCCAGGCTCTAGCGCGCTGTAGTAGGTGCAGAGAGACTGGCCATAACTCACGTACATGCAAGAAAGATACTCTAGATAGTAATTAATCTATTGCGTTAATATCTATCAAAACTAATATAATGTGGTAGAGCTATACGCTTGTAGAGGTGCGCAAAGTTAGTGAGGTGACCGACTCGCTTGCCTGACCGACTCGCTTATCCGTCACGTTATCGCGCAGTTGTAAAAAAGTTTGGTGTTACAGTTATAATATTAACGCGCCGGCACTAAAATAAAACCTAGTTGCGAATAGTAGCTGCAAAAAAACGTTAATTACTTACTCTACTATAAGAATCTGAGCTAGTAAAATATATAGAAAATCTATTAAAATGCGGGCTACTACCTTCTTAATCTATAGTTAAAAATTATGTAGCTATTATTATAGAATAGGAGCTCTCTAATAGCTAGGTTACTCGTTTTTTATACTATTACTACGATAACTTATATATTAGAAAAGCTACTAGTATTAACCGCGACTGTTATCTAGCTAAAAATCTAGCTAACTACTAATTATATTTTGATCTCCTTTATGCTAAGCTTAATTAATATAAGGTTGCGCTATATAATATCTATAATATAGATAAGAAGGGCTTCTTGTAATGGGCTGAACGCCCTTTGCCTCTCATACTCGTCTACGACCTCGTCTACTCCACCTGCCCGGCCCGATTGTTGCTCTAGCAACTAGTATTGTATATAGATAGCTACGTAGCTGAGAGCTTAGCTCTCTATCGAATACAATCTTGTTACCTTAGCCTATCTTGTGCTCTAGAGCTTAAGGACCCAACGGGGTTACGCCCCATTACACTTCTTACTTAGCTGGATCTTGCTATCTAAAAGAATCTTTTTAAAAGCTATGTGGGAGTAAAAGAAGATACGTAAGGCACTCTAAGATAGGAGTAGGGACTAGATTACGATTATTAGGTGTATCTACGCTAATAGGAGCTTAGTAGATTCTGCGATAATCTTTAAGGGAGTAGATAGTCTTCGCGATGAATGGCTGCGGGATCTAGAGGCTAAAAAATACTAGATTTTTTACTGTAGTAGCCTATCTAGATAGAGTAATAATTAGCTTACGTTAGCTTAGGTTAAGTAGGTGTTTAATTAGCTTATAAAGGATAAAGTAAAACGCGACTATAGGATGCTTCTTGTTAATAGGCATAGTAGTTACCTTACGCCGTCGTTCATTGAGTATTGCTATGCTAATCAAATACTCCTCGTAGTATTTCCGCCTTACGCTACTTAGAGTCTCTAGCCACTTAATATTAGCGTATACTTACCTCTAGTAACCACGTATAGTACTGAGCTTACTAATCTACTCTATAGCGATTAAGGATTACTTAATATACGGAAAAGTGATTTTCTACGTATATTTTAGGCGGCGTATATATCTACTTTTATAGCTGATAATACATTAAGTAGTTTTTGTACCTTTAGGATCTATCTGCGCAAGCCCGACGTTGTAATGAAACGCTTTAAAATACTACTATCACGAGCTGATATAGATATAGAAATTGGAGAGATAGGTGATAGAGATACTTAGTAGGAGCTGTTAAGAATATATACCGCTGCGGTACTGGATATATTAAAAAATGTAGCTAAATAGCTTAAATAGGCGCTCTATTTATTATAGACTTAGAACGAGCTTTTGTACTATAAAAATAAGAAACTGCGTAGTAGTATTACTACTAGAAAACGCTATAAATCTAAAAGAAAACTTCTTAATCTGTAGCAGCATGAAGAGTATTATAGTACCGCGGTAATATAGAGCCTATAATTAGTGAGGGAGGCTAAAGCCCACGAGGTAGTAGAATAACAGTAATGTAACGGCGCAGGCAAGACTACTCGGATCAGTATCGGCAGTAGCGTCACTCAGAGGCATATGGGAGTGCGTGGGACATCAAACGAGCCTTGATTCGAATAGACACCTATAGGCCTTGTACGAAAGGATATCAAAAATCTATCGAGCTACGGTATGGAGAAGGTGGGGTTTTATATCAGCAGATCTGCCCTCGGCTAGTGCGTGCCCATGTTCGGATCCCTTTCGGATGTTAGTTCAGTGTGTACTCGAACCGTTACACCTACCCCCCCCTCTACTTGACAGCTAGTCCCGTAGCTGTTGAAAAATTTTCAATGTTTATTTGTTTGTCTGTTTGCTTGATGTCGTCATCCTTCTATGCAGGGTCTCGGCC
>NW_006911895.1:293689-462608 GCF_000338995.1 Bipolaris sorokiniana ND90Pr | reverse complement strand
TTTTCCGAAGTTTAATCCGACTCGCGTGAGTACAGAAATTCCAAACCCAAAGGCTTCGGTCGACAGGAGATCAATGGGATCCTGTCTATGTGAATGTTAGATGTAACGGTGTAAGGTTCCGGATCAACTCCGGAAACACTTGGTTTTGGATGTAGTCTGAACAGACAGCTGCGATATTGTTTGAATGCCGTCACCGGCGGTGGTGAGATTTTTGATATAATGTAACGGCGCAGGCAAGACTACTCGGATCAGTATCGGCAGTAGCGTCACTCAGAGGCATATGGGAGTGCGTGGGACATCAAACGAGCCTTGATTCGAATAGACACCTATAGGCCTTGTACGAAAGGATATCAAAAATCTATCGAGCTACGGTATGGAGAAGGTGGGGTTTTATATCAGCAGATCTGCCCTCGGCTAGTGCGTGCCCATGTTCGGATCCCTTTCGGATGTTAGTTCAGTGTGTACTCGAACCGTTACAAGTAAGAGTATAAAAAAAAAACTCTAAAAAAAACACTAGAGGGAGGAGCGAGCTGCCGTAGCCGTATATAAAAAATAGATAGTATAAGCTACTCGTGAGCATCGCGAAATGGCTAAAGTGGTGCGGTAGGAGGAGCGGGCTACGAGGGCTGTATAACTGGCTGCCGCGCGCGCCTAAAAGGCATAAGACTGCGCTGCTGCAACCGCACTAAAAGCTCGCGATAAGTAGAATATAGCTAAATAAAAAGCTTTATTAACTTAGAATAAAAAAATATTAAAGCGGCGTTGTGTTGTAGAGGCTAAAAGTAGTGGTAGTAATGCATTACCGCCTGCTAAGCCTCCCACCAAAACCACCACGCGCGGCCGCAACGTGAAGTTACCTAGCAAATATTAGTAGATAGATATCAAATATACGATTATGGTAGTACTCTACCAAAATATCTTGCGATAATAACGTTTTGGTGGTGGTCAAAAGCTTCATTTTTTGGCGGGCACCCATTTTGGTGGGGTGTTGCATTGGGTGAACTGTTGCGCGCACTGACCACATGCAGTAACAGACTGGGCGCCGCAAATGTCGCGTTGTCATTGAAGCAGTTCTGAGATATATACCGGCTTCTACAACAAGAACAACATCACACACATTCAAAAAGCAGTGAGAGAGGTAAAGGAGTGACCAGCCACATTGATAATCTAACGTCCGTCCCTACGTGCCGGGACGCACGGTGTAACGGGACACATTTTCTTTCCGGTGCCCGGATTATACCCACCATGCCTATAAACCGATAGGTCCAGCGTGCATCCATTCTGCAGCTCTTGCTCTTCCAGTGCATCGGCCCTCCTCCGGCTTACAGTCAATTAAGCAGTTTTCTTTCTAGTTAATATTAGTGCAGAGTCAAGTTAGGTGACGTGCAGCTTACTGACGAAACAAGTTAGTGCTGAGCAGCCTACGCGCTGTAAGGGGCTGCGCTCCAGGGAGAAATCGCGAGGTATACAAGAGGTTATATTCGATGAAGAGCTATCTACTCTACTATCTAGCATATGAAATACATGCTTAGTTTTGGAAACGTAGGTTACACTTAGAGTTATAGCGAACTTGCGTTATGAAGCAAAGAAGTCACGATCTGCTACGTAGGGCACTGACTGCCTCAGCTAGCGCGCTCAGCACTTGCACAAATATCTGCCCTGTCTGCCTGCGAGAACGCCTAGACCTCCTGCCGCTGTCTGACTGTGACACAATTTCGGTACTTCGGCAAGGGACAAATCTCACAATCATCCCTTGTCCTACTTGCAAAACTTTCGGTGACATCTAATATTGCTGCCCTGAGCGTTATCTGACATGCAGCCTCTAAACATCGAATCAAGGGCTAAATAACGTGCATCCCTCCGCAACGGACATTATATATGTAGCCTACTCCTTTGCTAAACCAAAAGATACTTCCTATTACCACATCTTCCTTAACACCGACAAACAACTAAACCATAAAGAGTAAGCTACGTACCTCTACTATTTCTAGACTATTAAGCTAACAAACCTTGTAGGTTTACTAAGCAACGATGCGTTTCCTCTTCGAAATCTTGATGCTATCCGTCGGTAGTGCATTAGCAGGTCCTGTAGGCTCTGATATACTATATACTAGAGGTATTTTTATCTACTTTCAACTCTAAATCTAGTTGTAGCATTCTTCTAAATTCGTTTTTAGACCCCCAAGCTACTACTGGTTGTCGAGGGTGCTACCACAATTGCAATACAGTTTACCCTCGTGGCTATCAACGTAATGATTGTTATAAAGGGTGCAAAACTCTATTCGGGGATTGTTAGTGAGATAGGAAATAGTTAGATGCGCCTCAATTAAAACCCCGCCTGCATCAGTTGAAGTTCTTCTAAGATTGCATTTAGAGATATAACAGATAACGAACGTCTATCCCTACGTGCCGGGGCGCGCGGTGTAATATGGCGCTTTCTCCTCTAGTTAAACCTTCGGCACTGTATGTAACGGCGGAGTGACACTAACTAGAAAGAAAACTCAATTAATTGTTAGCTAGAAGAGGGTCGATATAATAGTAACGCTGCTATATTGTTATACAGCTACGGTATCGGCATCTTTAGGGAGCACAAACGGCGATAGGAGCCAAGGTCACGTTGCAATGTTGCAATTGTCAGAGCCTAGCCTTCTCTGACTCCCTCTTAGCACCTTTGATGCCTATTATTCCAAAGTAGCCCTCCTTAGACATCCTTGACTTAGCATCGTAGATATAAGCCCAACGAACACTATCTTAGCTCGATAGCTGTTCGTCTATGGTGAATACAGACTATTTGACTACCCTTGCTATTGTTGCTCTTACCTCGTGCCTATTCAATCCTATTAGTCTAACAGCAATAGCATCTGCTACGGGCATGCGCCATAGCTATTCTTAGCCGCAAACTACTATGGGTATAGGGCCGAATTTGTTACGATAGACATCTGAGCGCACTACTGCACGCAGCCTGCACGCCAAGGACTATTAATGGTGCCTGTTCTGTAGGACACGTTTTAACGATCTTGCCATCTACGCGGCGAAACTGCTAGGATATATACTTAATGCTCTAAATCGACTTTCTACGGCTACAGTCTTAATTTTTTATCATCCTAGCTTTCTTCCTAGGCTACTAAGCTTTTTGTAGATATACAGGGTAGTAAGGACTAGAGAATAGATCTGCATTATACTTGTCTGCATGCAAGCACACTGCGAACAACCCGAGGATCCAGAAGAGAAAGTATCCCGTCATACAGTGCGTCCCGGCACGTAGGGATAGACGTTAAGTAGTTGTGACACACACTGCACTTCACAGTACAAACTCTACACCTCGCTAACTAACCTAGACACTGTGCTTATTTAATCTATCAGAACCTGTAGAACTGTATAAACCACATGCTGATCCATAAGTTCTCAAAACAGGGCAGTGACAAAACATGGAGCTAATTCTATCTAGATATACCATAATGGTCTCATCACCAATAACATCTATGTTCACCGTAATCTTGCACGATAAAAGCTATAGTAGAGCTGTTTTAAGCCGAATGCTAGCCGATCAAAAGCTACGTAACATACATACCATGAAGATCCATGTAATAGAATGCAACAGAGTAAAACTGAGGCTTTAGGTGAAACTATGGTGGCCTGTATGAAATGTAGAGTAGTCTATTGCTGGTAATGAGAATCACGTGATTAATGCCACTATCTTGCATTAGGTAACATGACAACACCATTGAACAAACACAAGGTCAATACTACCTCAAAACTCACAAACACTTACTTGAAGAACGCCTCATCATACCTAAAACCATCGAAACCCCACCATCCTCCCTCAATCTACCTACACCCTCAACAATCCCTAAGTAGCCAACCCAACCAGCTTCCCATACGCCCACCCACTCTACTCCCAAAACACCACAACCCTAACCTCAATACTTTCCCTCGCCTCCTGCCCTTCACTCCCCGGCACCCTAAACGCCGTATGCGGACACCTCCACCCAGGCTTCTCCCTCTCGGTATCAAACCCCTTAAACACCACCATCTCATCCGGCATCATATTACTCAAATACCACCACTGATGCACCTGCCTCTCCTTCTCCCCATGGCTCATCACATAATTCTCACTCTTAATCCCTGTACGACTAAACTCCCTCTCTCGGATTTGGTAGTCCGAGTCCGGGACGCTGGTGGCGTCACAGACGGCAAGGGGATCTCTGTGGACGGGTTTTAGGGGGCGCCAGGCGCCGAGGAAGGCGAAGCGTTGGGAGTGCGTGAAGAGGGTGGAGATATGAGGTGGGAGGGAGAGTTCGCGTTGGGTGCCGGCGATGGCGGAGGGGCTGCCGGCGTAGTCGACGTGGGGGTGGCCCGAGGGAATGTCTTGCCAGCGGCCTTTGGGGTCGAGGATGCCTTTTTCGCTGGGGGAGGTATGCGCGCGGATTACGTGGTTGAAGACGTGGGCGGTTGTGGCGCCGGTTCTGTTCGAGAGTTGGTTGTTGTATTCTTTTATTTGATTTTGTTCGGAATTAGAATGTGAAATGGTAGAGCTTACAATTTCTTTACAGTTTCTTCTATCTCTGGGTAGTATTCGCGCTTTACTTCTTCTTCGGTGCTTTCGCGGGTGACTCGGTTTTTTGGTGGTAGCGTGACGAATGTGAATCCGTTGGTGTCGAGATCAAAGGTTCTTCCGCTCGTACGTGCATCTCGGATGAGCATATACCGAGTGTGTTCGTTGTGGTCATCTAGGAACGGCGTCTTCCAAGCGGAATTTGGGATCGGAATACCTGTGACAGGAAAGTAGTTAATGGGGACAACAACATCGCCGCTTTGCGAGTCTCGACGGGTTTCCTGCATAATGGAAAATATCCTCAAATTTGAGAATGTGAAACCTTGTTGTTGAACGATTATGGCGCAAAAATATGTTCTTCTTCAATATGGTCACATCACCATGTTCGCGGAACCGCGGCCAGCAGAAGTGGGGTAGACGCGTGCGCAAGGTCATACTGGACAATCAGTCGTACAATTAACATTTCTCATATACCATCACCGGTGACGTAGCGATGTTATGGTATTTTTCTAACCCTTAATTTCCATGCGCTCAGACCTACATCGCTCAAAGAAGCTGCTTCAAAATGTCTATCTGCTCCATGACAGCGCTCTTGCTTGTGCCGCCAGTAGCATTCTTTAGCTCGACTGCGCGCTCATAGTCCAAGCATTCTACGACATCATCACCGAGCCTAGAGTCAATGCCCTTGAGTTGCTCCAAACTCAGTTTGTCCATGGGTACATTCTCCTTCTCTGCTAATGCGACTACACGGCCGGAGATGTGGTGGCCCTCGCGGAATGGTACACCCTTCCTGACAAGGTAGTCTGCGAATTCTGTTGCCAGCATCTCAGGTGCTAGCGCTGCGTGCATCTTATCGGCATTGACGGAAAGAGTCGACAGGACACCAGTGGCAATCTGAATAGAGTCGCTGACCGTTTTGATGTGGTCAATGAGGGGCTCGACCGACTCTTGGAGATCCTTGTTGTAGGTTGTGGGCAGACCCTTGATGGTGACGTACAGGCCTGCCATGTGTCCGAATGCACGACCGCTCTTGCCGCGGATAAGCTCGAGTGAATCTGCGTTCTTCTTCTGGGGCATCAAGGAGCTTCCAGTCGAGTACGCGTCAGCTAGGCGGACGAAGCCAAATTCCAGACTTGAATAGATGATCAAATCCTCCGCCCAACGAGACATCTTCAGCATGAAGCTAGATCCCCATTGTAATGTCTCAAAGACGAAGTCGCGATCTCCGACAGCGTTCAATGAGTTGGGCAAGAGACCTTCAAAGCCGAGCTCCTTGGCCATAGCGTGGCGGTCGATGTTGAACGGGTTACCCGCAAGCGCACCACATCCCAGCGGGGACTTGTTGACGCGCTTGATTACTTCGCGGAGTCGCTCAAGTTCGGATGCGAAAGCGGTTGCGTGTGAAAGGATCCAATGAGACCAGCGCACTGGTTGGGCTTTCTGGAGATGCGTGTAGCCAGGCATGAGGATGTCAATCTCAGCCTCTGCTCGCTGCACTGAAGTCTTTATCAAGAGCTTCAGATAACCCTCAAGCACCTTGAGCTGCTCTCGCAGCCATAACCGCATGTCGGTTGCGACTTGCTCGTTCCTGCTACGCCCTGTGTGCAGCTTTCCGCCAATGTCTTTGCCGATGATCTCGCTCAGCCTCCTTTCGTTGGCAGTGTGAATGTCCTCGTCATTTGCCTTGACCTCGAACGTGTTGGAGGCCCACTCTTCCTTGATCTGCGCCATGCCCTTCTCAATGGCAGCGAACTCGTCTTCGGTAAGGATACCATTGTTCTTGTTGGCTCGGGCGAACGCAATAGAGCCGGCAATATCTTCGGCGTAGAAGAGGCGGTCGTAGGGCAGCGAGGCGTTGTACTGCTCCATGACGGGGTCAAGACCCTCTGTGCACGTCTCAGTATCATACAGTCATGCCAAACAAGTTCGTATGATCCAATCAAGTCATTGACAGGTACGTACCCGTGAAACGACCACCCCAGAGCATGTTCTCTGCTACCTTCTTTTCTGAAGCCATTTTGTGTATGAGAAAAGCGAAAAGTTGTTGAGTTGTGTTGTGACTGTTCGCGCGTCCAGAAAAAAGATATGACGCTCCTGCATCGGCGGGCAGGGGTCTGCGCTACTAAGCGCTAGTTACTGCGGGGAATCATCACAATTCACTTTCAGTCACCAACCTTCAGATACAGTTTCTACAAGGCGAAGCAAAGTCTATATTCTATGTAAGAGCACATATCTAGCAGGTCTGGGTATTGAATCCGTACCTACCATGATATTTGACGCCCTCAATTCATATTATCCTCCAGCGTCAGCCGACTCAACCCCGCTTCAAGCAACGCCAGCTCTGCAAAATATGTAGATTGTCCACGAGCGCGAAAATTACCTTGCGCGTTTGCGATCATTGCCTTCTTTCTTAAATAACCTCCAATACTCTGCTGATTGACAGTTGGGAGAGTAGCGTTGCTATTCGCATAGCTCGTTGGCAAGAAAGCAGGGCGAAGCCCCCATAGACCCTCACGATCCATTTCCTCTTGCAACTGCTGCTGCCTCTGCAAGAACAAGCCAAATGGCCCGCCTTGCTGTCCTTGTGCTTCAAAAGAATCGAAAAATACAGTAGGGAGTCTACGCGTAGGCCTTGGATGCGTCATTGCTGGGTGGCTGTAGCGTACATACATTGGTTTGTCTGTCATGGCTGTTTGCATTTAGGTTCGATAGATGGGCGTAGTTTTTGTTGGAATCTTTTCCACGCACGATAATATAACAACTGAACTATCACTATGTGAACCCACAGTCATAGATGGTGAGCTGTTCGGTACTGAGGTGGTTTCACAATGCAATTAGAACATGATCAGAATGAGTGAATTCAGCTTCAGGTGTTTGAAATTCGTTCTTCTAGTGTCAAACTAGATAGCTACTGCTCTTTGATTTGAGTTGTTTCGTTACTCATTGTGATTCAGTCCCAACGCCGATGAATGCAAGAACCCAGTACGCGATGCCATCGCTAATGCTAACCATTTGATATGCAAAAAAAAACGCTCTTCGCTGCAATGCCGTAGTGATAACAGAAACTTCTCAAACAAGCGCACCAACAACGCTCAAGCCAATAAGGAGAGACAGGGTCCAGCTCCCGCTAATCTTCAGCCCAGCGCTCACATACGATCCTTCATTGCCACCGTTGGTCTTTCTCGGCCCAACCGCCTTTTCAACATTGAAACACCCAAACATGCCAATGCCGGTAGCGCCCTCCTTGTCGAAAGCTTGCATCTTCTCTGCGAGACAGGTCTCGACGATGTCTGGCGAGTCGGTGATGCAGTACTGGAAGCAATCGTCACCGTCCTCTGAGTTGACAATTACAGGTGTTGTTGAATCGCGGGGTGTTAATGAGGTGGTATCTGGGGCCGAGTATGTGGCAATAGCATTGATGTGGCCGTTGCAGCAGGCATCCAGGATCGAGCTGTTTGAGCCGCCGATGGGTACTGCGCAGGAGGGCAAGGTGGTGGGTGGTGGAGGAACCGAGCTGAGAGGTTGGCAAGACATTTTTGGGACTTTATGTGTCTTTTTGTGATGAATAAGATGTGAAGCGGACGATCGAGGTCGTTCAAAGTGTAGTGTATCGAATTGAGATTTAGTACCCGGCGGTTCGATTAAACACGGCTAGCGTGTGATCAGGCGAACTTTTCAAAGAGAGAATATAGAGATCGTTCAGATGAGATGAAAGTTTGGCCCCAATGCAGTGCTGAGATTTGACTGGAAGAAAGAATGCAAGTTTTTGAAAGAAATAGTATGATGAGTTGTTCGCAGAACACACTCAGAACAATAAGAAAAGAACCTGATGAAATGATAAAAGGAAAGAGAGAATCTTGAGGCTGTTGGATGATGCCATTATCGAGTGCAGAGCCTCATTCATATGTACAGAACAGATTCTAAGAATATCCTGGCAGGATTGGCGGGTGGATAGGCGGGTAGATGGGCCAGCGCGAGAACTAGCGTTACGCGCCCGCCGCTCGGCTGTGGGACGTTGTTGGTTGGCCAGTAACGCTCGACGGGACTACGCGCTAAATGCTCGGCCCCATCCGAAACAACCTGTTCTGTCGTGTTTGAAACATTATTATGCGAGGATTTGTTGTCTTCATGCTTTGTCCAGTCCAATGAGGTGTGAATATAGCGCGGTAGAGACAGGTCACGTGTCGTATACTCCACCAAAACAAAGACCCATGCGCTTGACCCGAGTAATGACAGGCGGCTTTCAGGTACCAAACAGACATCCCGCGAGGCTGTTGGACAGGAATAATATCTTGGGGCCCCGTTGGCGCGGTAAGATCGGGAGTAACGGAGCCCACGTTGCGGGCCTAAATAGATGGCACCATGCTCCATTGATGAAGTGGGTACTTTTACTTCAAGATACATGCGTACAATTGATAAATTGAAACTGAGATATCACTACCTAGATCAGGCCATCTTTTTGCGACTTTCAAAGTCCTTGTCACTCTGCGACCGTTGTGTTCTGGGAAATGAAGCACAAAACTGAAATCAGCCAGGAATTAGAACGCTTAGGGCGTCTGGTGTTGAGTCTTAGTCGTCTTCATTCTCATCCTCGTGCGCGGCTGCCCAAGGGCTTCTCTTGCGTAGGGATGCTCCTCGCACCTCGAGTACAAATGGTATAGGCGCTAAGCAGATAGCGATAACCGTCAGTACTAAGGTTGCATTTCTAGTGCCGATGTTCAGAAAAAGATGCCTGCCGACAAGTGGAAAACCAGCTCCAGCCAGATTTCGGATAAGTCCGATCCCAGCAAGTGCTGATGCCGAGTATGTTTTATAGGCATCCTCAGTATATGTAAGGGTCATGAGTACTACACGTAAATTGTGAGCATAGGTCGTCTTCAAACCCAAGATAAAACTTACTTAGGGTATAGAAGGACCATCCCCAGAAGGCGCTCGCGAATACTGCAAAGAGCGGGTGTATGTGCGGCGTAGCTGTGAATGCGAAAGCTAAAAGGGATATCGGCAGCACTATAGCGGCTAGTTTTGCATAACGCACCCGTGCTTCTGGGACATCATGACCATCGGCTTGAGCGACACGCCATTGGTAGTATCTTTCTTGAAAGACGTTTGTCATGAGGCCAACCGTTATGCCCACAACTATCCCAAGAAAGCAGATGCCAACGCCAATAGTGTCAAACCCGTAGCCACTTGGTCCAAAAATCATATGAAAAGCGCCATTGAACAGGAATGAAAGCCCGTATAAAAAGCCATTGTAGAGAGCACCAAACTGAACGATGGCTTCAGTGCCAAGAAATCGGAATGGTCTCGCAAGTGCGGTGCCGAAGAGTTGTTTCGGTCCTCGCTGCTTCAGCGCATCCGGCACCTCTAGACTGTCGTCTCCTGTTACTTTGCGCAGCGCTCTCGCCCTTCTCAGCAAAATCACACTGTGTCGGGTCTCTCCCAAAAAGTTCAGAGTTACAACTAAGATGATCCAAAACGCGAAGCAGATGGCCAGCATGATCCGAAACACATCGTGCCATGGTCTGCCCTGTGCAATGAAAGAAAAGAGCACAAATCCAGTTGGACTTCCGCCCGTGGCTGCCCAGAGAAACCAGGACATTGCTGGGCCAGTGTCGTTGTGATGGAAGAGATCTGCGATAGTTCCACCGAAATTCGATATCGTTGTAGAAGAAAAATAGCCAGAGAAGTATCTCAAGACAAGGAACGGTCCTAGAGTCTCAACATATGTCGTTCCCAAAAGCATAAGTAAGAATATCCCATATGACACAATGTACACAGGTCTGCGTCCATAGTACTCTGAGAGTGGTGCTAGAGTCATAGGTCCAAAAGCTAGTCCAAGGACGTACATGCTCAGCCCCAGCAATGCGACGCTGGGAGACACACCCATATCTTTTGCAAAGTCACCCGCGACGGGACTAAATCCACTGGCGCCCCAAGAGACACTCAGATCTATAGGTATTATCGCGGCAACCATAAGCCATTTTCGCGCTGTCGGCCAGTTGCGTGGGTCTTCGGGATCGTTGGGTTCGAATGTTATGACTTTGGCCGGCACTTGGGAGAGTAACGGCTCTCTCTCAGCTTGGGAGGAGCTCATCTTTCCATAGGAAAAAAAATAAGAGAATGAAGGTCTTCTGGCATGTCCAGAGTCAAGGCGCAGCTACGGTGTGTTGCTGCCACGTGAACGTGAGAGATACGGCGATCTAGCGCCGATGATGACGTACCAAGCCATGATTTCATTGGACTAATCCATTCTGTACTACATTTGGGTTCTGATATCTCCACCACTGAACACTCGCATATCACTGCTGAACAAGTTGACGATGCATCGTCTTGATTTACTTAGGATCAATATCTTTGCTAGTCTGAAACTCAAGTTAGCAATTGCTGATTTCCGATTCCAGTACGCTATGCCGTGCACAAGTTTCGTCACTGCATAGCTCCCTAGAATTTAGACTACATATGTTTGTACTTGTTGGAATCAACGCATTTCTTTCCTAACCCTTCTGTGTAGACTCGAACGGATATGAGCCAATCCTCATCGACATTGTATGAGATCTCCTTAGTTGCACTAAGGTCATTTATCATCTATTCTGATAATCAGTCCCACAGTGGCATCAATGACTCGAATTTCCCTACTCTGCCAAAACTAGCAGGCCCGACATCAGCTCAATTCACACAGTATATGGTATGATCCGGCAGCGATTGCCGCATGTGTTGCAGTTGCGCATCGATTGTCGACAATCAAACGGTGTGACTGCATCTTGGTAATACACAATGGGCAAGTAGATGAGCAAGGGGACCCACGAGGAGCTTGTTGCAATGAGAGGTAGGTGTTGTGCTATAGTGCTGGTGCAGTCACTAGATCGAAAGACGTTATGTGTTAGCGCACAGTAGATGTACAGCTAGTATTGCCTTCATCTTGTAATTCATTAACGCACAACCCCGTTGGCATGAGGTACAAATTTTCAGATTTTAGACTAGAGCATGAAGTAATTTGACAAAATTTGTAATCTCTCTCAAAACATCTAAATGTAGTTGATTAAGAAAGACTGGGATGTTGCTGTGTAATTTGGCACACTGTGACCTGCAAATGCCCCTGGCAAAGTACGCACCACTAGGGCTCTCGCAAAGTGTGTCTGGATTCTTGGATAACATCCTAAAAACATAGTATTCATCTCCCGCCCCACATTGACTAGTCAATAATTAGTTCACCGTTTGTCCTATACGCAAGTAAGCGGACGTAAATGGTGGCCGTTTTCGGTCTACATACCACCGAAGGCCCGACTAGCGTATTTATCCTGTATCCCGGACTCCTCCTTTACCCTAGATTTCGACTAGTCCACCCGTGATTCTATATTAATTTTCCCGGATGTTTGGTTATAAACAATGGAAACAAGAACGCCGTCGAGCCAAGCCCGTGTTTGTCGCATCGCTCAGCATCCACCATGCGCGCTATTACGGTCACAGCGACGCTTCTATTCTGTGCCAATACATGGGCCTTTCTGAAAGCCAGTCAAAACAATCGGAGTCTCACTATTGCTAATGAACGTCTGGTTGCATCGGTGAGCAAATCGAAAGGGTATATCAATGTTTTGACACTCGACGGCCAAAACCTTCTCGGAACAGAATCTAGTAATACTGGTGTTGGGCCATATCTTGATTGCTACTGGTTGGTGAAAGTCATGCTCGAAAGGCACAGAGACGATCAACTGACTTTGTCTCTTCAAAAACAGTACCCCGAGTGGCTTCTGGACGCCTGGTCGTGGTAAGGATGTTCAATATCAACTATTCAATGGCACCGACTCAACCGGCACTCCGTACGGCGGTATCAGCATGGGAGAAACGTATGCGCCTACTGGCCAACGGCTGGAGCAATACTGGTTTCTAAGAGAAGGAGAGACCGGGCTCCACACTTTCAGTCGAATAGTATACCACAACGAGACTACGCCGTTTTTGCGGAACCTGCAGGAGTTCCGGACTCTATTCAGACCCAACCATGACCCTCCACTTTTCACTCACTTTGTCACTAACGACAAGTTTTCTGCGCCTCGTCCAGATCTCAACGGACAAGTAGTAGTTCAAGATGCCACCTGGAAGCTCGCCAATAAGGACGATCCATACGTGAAGGGTGTAGGAGACTATTTCACCAAGTACACCTTCCAAGATAGCTGGCGCAACCACCTCGCCCACGGCATGTACGCCGACGGGCGCACCACAAACGGCACCACCTACGGCGCCTGGCTCGTCCACAACACAGTCGAAACCTACTTCGGCGGCCCCACGCACTCGGACCTCGTCGTCGATGGCATCGTCTACAACTACATGGTCTCCAACCACCACGGCGCCCAAACCCCAAACATAACCTCGGGCTTCGACCGTACCTTTGGTCCGCAATACTTCCACTTCAATGCCGGCGGTACCCTCTCTGAGTTGCGTAAAGACGCAGAACAATACGGCCAGCGTCCAGATTGGAACGCACCCTTCTACGACTCCATCGCCCCGCACGTCCCGAACCTCGTTGCTTCCTCCTCCCGCGGTACTTTCGAAGCAAAAATCACTCTTCCTCCAGGTGCACAGAACCCCATCGCCATCCTCACCACCACCGGCCACAACTACCAAGACAACGCTGCAAACAGCACCGCATATCAATACTGGACCCCGATCCCTTCTTCAGGCGCCATTTCCATTCTACGCGTGAAACCAGGATCCTACCGCTTAACCCTCTACGCAAACGCCATATTCGGAGACTACGTCCGCGACTCCATCTCTATATCCCCCTCCCACACCACCTTCGTAAACGTAACATGGACGCCCCAGACAGCGGGAAAGGAGATCTTCCGCATCGGGACCCCAGACAAATCCTCCGGCGAGTTCCGCCACGGCACTACCCCCTCACGCACTCACCCACTGTTGACAGAAGAATACAGACTCTACTGGGCTGCGTACGATTTCATCACGGATTTTCCATCAGGCATCACGTTCAAGGTGGGAAAAGACAATGAGAGTACAGCGCTGAATTACGTCCACTGGTCCGTCTTTGGCGGGAAAGCGAATAGCGTGCGGCCTGTCCCAGTGCCGGATCATGTGTATGATTGGACTTTGCTCTTTGATTTGGGAGAGGAGGATGTGAGGGAGGGGGGCAAAGCGACGTTCACTGTGCAGCTTGCGGGTGCGAAGACAGCGGCGGGGAATACGGATTTAGATACTGGGGAGAGGTGGTCGAATCTTCCACTCACTGTCTCTGTCAATGGTGAGGTTTTGGAGGCATGGGTCGTTCCGTGAGTTTTATCCCTCCTTGTTTCTTTCCACTCCTAGATTGTGCAAGAGGAATGTGTGATTGTTTATGTGCAGAGAAGTAAAGCTAACATAGGGATATAGATACTACCAGTCTTCCTCGTGTGCTGTGCGTTCAGCAGTCTCGTGCTACCATCTGTCGCACAAATTCGAGTTTCCGGGGGACTTGTTGAAGGAGGGGGAGAATGAGATTGTGTTAGGATTGCCGTATAATGCAACGGGAAACGAGAGTGCGGTACTACCCGAGGCGGTGTATGTGCAGTATGATGCGTTGAGGTTGGAGGTGGAGTAAGATTGATGTATTTGGACATATTGTTTGGTAAACGTTGAGGTGGTTATCTAACCTTGGAAATTGAAGTAAAAAAGTTAAATCTTAAGGTGAGAAGAGGATAAAGATGATACTTTGTGACTGAGAGCCGGAAGAAACTGCTTCACTCGCTTTGTCATATGTATAGACTGGCGCTGTATATAAGGTAGCAATCTCCTTACACATACCAGCAATAAACATGCAACAAGACACATCATCACCTCAACCTAAAAACACAACCATTCAAATGACAGACTCTGGTATTTCCGTAGCTACTAAAATCCAATATATGTATATATGTATATATGTATATATACGACTAACCACCACTCATATCGCATTCTCACCGTGTTCCCCCTCTTTCATCGCCATATACGACATTCCCATATCAACCCATCCTTTACAAACTGGCCAACCTCATGGATCCCATGACAAAATCCAAGGGTCCATCCAAACAACAAGAAGCAGAAAATAAAAAGAAGTGGATGTATTTACACAAAAGGAAAATAACCTAGAGTCGTAGGACAAGTCCTTCATCAAAAAAAAGCGCAACGAATGGCAAACAAAAACTGAAAAAGGTATACGAGTGCGCGAAACAGAGATGGAGAAGAGGCAGGTGGTAAAAAAAAAGGAAGGACAGAAAAGATGAAAAGAAAAACAGGCAGAGCAAAAAAACTCAAAACAAGAGTGGGAGACGGGGTGAGGGGGAGGGGGAAACAAAAAACCAAGAAACAGAAAGTTTGAAAAAAAAAGACTGGCAAGGTTTCCCTCCCCCCGCAACGCTATGCAATTCATTCATTTCCCTTTGTATCGCTTTAATTTCTCTTTCTTCTTCTTTTTTGTTCAAAAAACCCCTTTCAAAGAAGCCGAGCACAAAACATTAACATTTTATAATCCTAACCCAAACCCCCCTCCCGCACAAGCGGTTTTCGTTTCGAAACAACCAACCGCAACAGGGACTACCTGGGCGGGCTCGCAGGAGGCGACTTGGGCACTGGAGATTTGGGTACCGGCGGTATGTCTGGTACATCCTCGCTGTTTGGTTGTTGTTGTTGTTGTTGCTGATATTGTCGGAGATGCTCGGGCAGCTCTTCGCGCGTAATCGTTGCTCTTCGTATGGCGTTGCGTAATCGGCTCATGACGGCCGGTTGTGAGTTGGCGCCATTTGCGGCCTGGTAGCTGGTCCGATTGCCCTGGAAGCTGTTTCGGCTGTGCGACGACTCAAGTCGCGTCAGCATGGCTGCCGACGTAAAATCGTTACTCTGCTCGAAACTAGGGCGGACACGGTCCATCGACATGCGCGCACGGTCGTAGCTCGGTCGCACACGGCATTCAGTCGACATGCGGGGGTTGAGTGGAGGACCGTCTGAAGTGGGTGCTGGTGGGAGGCCTTCCATAGAGCGACGGAAGGTGTAGTCTGTGCTGTTGCTGCCGTTTTGGCTTCTTGGGTTGTGCGTCGTGGCCGTGGGCGCAACCGAAGGTGGGTATATTGGTCGTACATCTTCGTCAGTAGGAGTAGCATTTGCGGCCGTGTACTTGGAAGCATCGGCTTCTGGGATGCTTGAGTCTGGTGAAGAAGCGATCTTCTCTGGTGGTGGAGGAATGAATGAAGTGGATTCTTTAAGATAGTCGAATTTGCCTTGTTTGACTTGCTCTCGAATAATGTCGGCATCCAACGGAAAGTACATCTTCTGCGTGGCTTTGAAGATAAAGCGGGGAAGCAAACAAGCCATGGTAGCACACAGAACGTATGCCCAGAAATTGAGGTTTCCGTAGACTTCGGCTCCGGCCTTGTAGAACTGTTGACTGGAAGTAAAGGAGGTGTAGGCGCCAGTCCAGAGCCAGATGAAGAGGGTACTGATGACTACGATGAGGACCATTAACCAATCCCATCGGTAAGTGTTGTACAAAACGTAAATGTTGGCGGCACAAACGGCAGTGGTAGCGGCATAGATACCCATGCGTCGGTACTCGGCAATGTCCAGGCCGTTAGAGGTTGCAAAAGTTGCAGGCTCGAATATCTCGTATAGGAAGAAGAAAGCAATGGCGGATTGATAGATACCATCAACCATGTACGCCCTACGAATACGTTAGAGATTGTCAAGTAATTCTTGAGCATCACACTTACCAAAACTTTGGTTGCGTCCACTCCTTGCGTTCGATACCACGACGATATAGCTGTGGAACAGCCAGAGACACCTTGTCGTCGACATCCTGGTCCAAAACACCCATGACAATAACAGGGAGTGACGTAAACGCCAAGTTGAAGAAGATGATGTATGTGTAGTCGAAAATATACTGGCTGTCAAAGTTTGTGTAAATCTGGTACCAGAAGAGGGCAAAAGTCCAAACAATGTTCTATTGAATGTTAGCATAAGCAAATTAGTCATAATGAGAAAACGGCTCACTTTGTAGAAAAAGTTGGCAATGGTCTCCGCAAGTCTGCGGTACGACCATCTGCCATGAACAAGCACAAGGCGGGTCAAGAAGCGGAATTGGCCAATCGCGTAATCCGAAGACATGACGGCCGCGCGACCCTCAACACCGGCGATACCGACACCAACATGTGCCTCTTGAATCATGGCAACGTCGTTAGCACCGTCTCCAATGGCAAGAGTAAGACAATCCAGTCCAGTCTTGACCATGTTGACAACAGCCGCCTTTTGGCTAGGACTGACTCTGCAGCACAGGACAGATCGACATCTCCTGCAGAGCAAGAGGAACTTTCTCTTGACGGACTCATCCAAAGCCAGCTTGAGTGTGTCTCCATCGATGATGATGGCATGTGTGGGTGGAGGCGGTTCGTGGTCGTTTTGAGCGGCAGCCAGCTCCTCCTCAGAACCCTCGAGACCAAAGATTTTGAGCTTTTCGTCGAGCTGAGCTTCCACGGATGCAACGGCGTCATCTGTTACCTTGAGAATAATGAGATCCATGTCGTTATCGAGCAGGTTGCACGAGAAACCAATGTTGATGGCCGTTTCCACCTTGTCACCAGTCAGGACCCAGAGCTTGATACCTGCCTGACCGAGAAGCGAGATGGACTCTGGTACACCGTCCTGAAGTCGGTCCTCAATAGCGGTTCCTCCTAGTAGCCAAAGGTGGTTTTCGATGCGATCAGACACTTCTTCCAACTTGTCCTCACGTCCCTGGATGGCGTTGGCAGCAACGTCGTAGTCCTTGCTCCACTCTTGGTACTCCTCTTCAGAGATTTCTCTCTGAGCAATACAAAGTGTTCGCAGTCCCTCTCGTGCAAACATTTCCAGGTGCTCTCCAGTATCAGCGCGAAGCTGTTTTTGCTCATTGGGGATCAATCTCGAGTAAATCATGCTGTCAGCACCCTTGCAGAAGAGGATAATCTTGCCGTCGGGCATCCTGATGATTGCGCTCATGCGCTTCCTACTGGAGTTAAATTCGAGCGTATTGAGAACCTGGTACCTGCGCTCCTGTCCCAAGACGTTCAGAATGAGATTGTCATCTTCGCGGCCGACAAATGTGAATCCAACATCACGAGCCGTGGCAACAAGTGCAGCCTCGTCGGGTGATTGGGCCTTGAACTCAATCTTGGGTGGGTCGCCGGGGGTGCGTTCGGTAACAACGGTGTGGCAAAGAGCCAAAGCAAGCATGAAATCCTCATTGGCCCTCTTCTGTTCCATTCCGGCATCTCCGCGTAGATCATCGATGAAGTCGGGCGCAACAAAAGTCAGGTCGTCGTCCCACAGATAAGGATTATCGTGCATCTTCCGGATACCCTCGAGCATGCGCGCACGATCCCTTGCAATTTGATCACGAGCCTTTGCGCCTTCCACCTCGACGTCGATGCCTTGTCTTCGCTGCATTCCGGCTTGGGCTTCGGTGTATGCTTCTCCGTAGGGAACACCGTTGATGGTTGCTTTCTTGAACTCCATGACGTTCTGAGTAAGAGTTCCTGTCTTGTCCGAGAAAATGTATTCGATTTGTCCGACATCATCGGAGATGTTCCAAGATTTCGGGGTACACGGGTAGTCGAGCTTTTCGTAATACATGTTGATGTCGCTGTAGATGAAGAGGGCCTGGAGTGTTCGAATGATTTCCAACGTAATGTAGAGCGAAATAGGGACCAAGTTTTGGAAGAGAATGACACCAGCCCAGAAGGCGATGACACCGTCAGTAGCAGGGGCGCCTCCATATGAGCCATACTCGAAGACGGAGTGCGAAGTGTCGTTCCGAGCCCACGAAACTCCAAGCACAATTCCAGACACCAGACACATGGCGGCCAAGATGAAGAAGTTGTACACGACGTTCCAATTAAGTTCTTTTGAGATGCGGGCTCGCTTACTAGGCGTGATTCCAGAGTTGATCATGATCTTGCTCTCGTCGCCGGTGAAGATGACTACTCCCAGAATCCACTCGGTGTTTCGCAATTGACATCCACGGAGGACCAGATTGTTGATGGAAATGGGCTCGATCATTTCGTAGGGTTGCGCCTCGGGGTCCTTTGTGTTGTGTTGCTGCCACCGGATGGCTGCGCTGTATGAATAAAGGTTCGAGTGGGGGCCTTCACTCTCAATGACGAATTCAGCGCGTTCGCAGTGTCGAGCGTGTCGTACATCGCGGGTACAGTGCAGTGCGCTGCGCACCTTGAGGTTCGTCTCGCCGTCCAGATTCTTAGTTTCGACATAACAGGCGCCATCATCGGAAGATGTGGAAAGGACAATGACGTCGGCGGGGATTTCTTCGTTGTTGTATAGACGCACAAAATCGCCAACCTGGACGTTCTTCCACGCGTCCTTCTTGAAGCGGGCTTTTTCAGGGACGGACTTGTAAGGGTTCAAGACGCTTCCCCAAAACTTCTGAGTGATCTCGGGTTTGGAGTCAGCGCCGCGAATCTTGTCGTTATCTCCGGGTCCTAGAGGCCAGGATGGGGACTGGGTAGGGGACTGTCCAGGCAGAGGTGAAGGGACTGGTGTCATCTGAATGTCGCCTTCGTTTCCCAAGTACGACTCGGTATGCGACACAACCGAGGATCGGCGAGCATCGATTGAAGGCCGGGTGACGTCGACGGCCCTGTCGCTACCCTGCTTTCCCTTTCCACCTTTAACGCCCTTGATTAGCCGCCAGGTTGTGACTATGCTCTTGGTTGTCGCCTTCTTGATCCGGCGCCATAGCGATATCGAGTCTTCGGCCGTATTGACATTGTTGAAGTCGACAAGTCGGTGGACTGGGGCGTTGTTCAGCTCCATGTCGAGGACGGTTCTGCGCCAATCCTCAACGGCATCCTTAATGGCAGTTACGACGAGAATGACAATGAGGGGCACTGCGTTAAGCGCTGGGTTCGAGGCACCGAAGATGGAGAAGATCTAGAGGGGTTGGGGTCAGTTTTGGGGAGAGATGAATGGGCAGAGGGGGGGAGCGAGTGGGCGAAAACATACACCCAGAATGATAATGAACAAGAAGTAGACATTGGCAATGTTGTGGAACTGGAACCACAGATTCTTTGGCACGAAACTGAGAGGCGTATATTTGGCGGTTCTTATCTTGTTGCGGGCGTATGATTCGAGGGGATGGCCTTCTTCGTCGCGCGCACTCTGGGGCAAGGGCACGTTGAAGTAGACTTTGCGACCTCCTTCGTTCTCGTCCACTTCGGGCTCGACGTCATCTGAACCTTCGACCGACTGGTCGCCGTGCTGGGAACCGTCTTCCTTGCCGAGCGAATATCGCTTCTCTCCTCCCGAGCCTATGCGCCGGTGCAGGCGTTCCTTGAGAGAGTTTCGCTTGATGGCGGCTTTTGTGCCCGTCGCGCGATGTGTGGCCCCTACGAGCAGTGTCAGCACAAGTCGCAGCCGGGCAGGCGGTAAGCAGCGGGTTCAAGAGCAAGCAGGCGACTCACATCGGATGCGCTTCTGGGGGTGCGAGACCTCAGTCTCGTCGGGCTCGTTTTGCAGCGGCATGGTGCTTGTCGTCGGGGGAGCTGCGGAACGGCAGGGGAGGCAGCAGCCTGAGCCAGAAAGGCTCTATGCGGTGATGCAAGCCAATTCGAGCTGTGCACGGGACGTGGGTGTGACGATGTGTTCAGTACATGTGGTGACGGACGTGCGGGCGGAGAGGGGAAGGGCGATCGGGTGGTTGTGGTAGGTGTGGTTGTTGTTGTTGTGGCGGGAGGGTGAGAACAGATGGATGGTTGACGGGCGCGGATATTAGAAGCCGGCGGACGAGAAACAGCGGTTACAAAGACCAAACGGTAGTTTAGGCTGGGCGCGGCGCGCAGCCGGAGAGCGATTATGCGGCTGTGCCGCAATGGGAATGATTCAATACGGGTGCAATGGCGACTGTAACAGCGACGTGGATAGCAGCGACTGACAAGATGCAGGGCAAGCAAGCAGGAGGGGAAACGGGGGCAGAGGGCGCAAGTACGTTATTGTTGCTTTGCCAGACCCTTGACGGGGTGCTTTGCTTTGCGCTGGCTTGGCTGTCCTGGCGGGTGTCCTTTGCTTTGGCTTTGGTTTTGGCTTTGCTGATTGCTTACATACTACAGCGACAGCTCAAGCAGCGATGCGGGAAGGGAAGCACACGCCTCATCCTTTTGCTCGGCCGGCCGCTACGGGCTCGCCCAAGACGCAGCGGCGCTAGGTCGCCTCTTGTTTCCGGAGGTCCGCCCTGCGACCTGACCGTCCGAAGCACGCGTACCAACGACGGGCGGCAGGCCATGGCATTTGGTGACGCGTGGCCCGTCTCTGCCAGATGGCCAGAACAGGACGTGTGTCTATGTATTTAGTACGTAGCGCCGCCGTGGTCTCTAGTAAGCCTACGGCTGTGCGTAAAGTGCATTATCAATGTGCAATATCGACATGCACCATACAGACGTAGAAACCCATGGACCAAAAGTCAGCCATGCCATCAGCATGCGCCGTCTCAGTCAGCACCGGGATGGTTGGCTGACGGGGACAGCCACCACGTCGCGCGTCATTTTTCGCCCTTTATTTGTCCCCTTCTGTTCCCCGACTCCACTCGAGGCTCTGCATCTGGGTGAGGCGGGAGATGGTCGGGTCCGAGTCCGTCTGTGCTGCTGCTTTGCCCTCGTTGCCATGCTCCATCCGACCACCCTCACCGTTGCACTGGTCCACAAATAGCACATACACACACCCTCTGTAGCACCCCGTAATCAGCCAAACCCCTCCAAACAGCCTTGTTTTCAGCCCCAGCCCCAGCCTCAGCCTGCGCCCACTGACCCGGGACGCAGACAACCTGCGACGTTAGCTGCCAAACCATGTGTGCGCCAAACAGCGAGCATACTGGCACGGATGCCGGCTGAGGCGCCAGTCCGGCCAGCCTATGTCGTCAATGCCCAAATCGGGTTAGTATCTCGGTCTCGGTCGAAAGCGCCCACCGCCCCCGACGTCTATCGTAGTATACTTTTAGTAAGAGCATCACGTGACACCGTGCCAGAGCTTGCTGCCCGCTAGACGCGTGACGCCGCCTCTTGACTGCACCCCACCATGGAGCCATACACCACCAACCACCGTATATAACCCCACAAGCCATCAAGTCATGAAGCCGCACAAGAAAAGCATCCGTGACTTCTTCTCCCCTGCCCCACCCAACAACGCCCACGCCGCCCCGCCGCAAACAAATATACATACCCCCGCACCATCACAGACAGCGCCAGTCCCAGTCCCAGTCCCACCCACCACCAGCAGGCGCATTACCTCCAATGGCACAGAGGTCGTGCTCAATTCAGACTCCGACGATGACTCGCTGCCCGATCTCGACTTTGGTATCACTGCCCCGAAGCCCAACCCCCCAAAGACGGCCACAATCACCACCCGATGCAAGCGCACCTCTGCCAACGACGACGACGGACTACGCATACCCACCAAGAAGGCCAGGGACGACAAGAAAAAGTTCGACACCCTAGTGCAGACGGCTCAGAAGAACCTCGAGACTGAGCGCAGGATCCAGGAGCACAAAGCCGTGCTCAACAAGGCTGTAGAAGAACCAGTGACCACGCGAATCACCATCAACGAGGAAACACTAGGCCAGGCCGTGCAAGATGACGACGATGACCCGCACAAAGCCCATCGGCTCCTTCAAGCCATGCAGAGAACAAACGCTACGCAAATGGAAACCGTCTTTTACTTTTTTGAGCATGACGTAGGCACAATCCCTATGCAGACCAAGTTCCCCATCAATATCCTTCCCCAGCATCGCTGGGCTTCAAACTTCCAGCGGCCCGACACCAGAGACCAGGCATTCATGACCGGCTTTGCACAGCATATTTTCCGTGTCCAAGAGCTTCCCAAAGAGCTGGCCTCCTGGATGATTGATCAAAGTACGCGCACCGCCTCATTATTATTTTTCCTACACTAATCCTTGCAGTTTGTTACAACCAGAATGAGGCACTTAATTGCAAGTACCTTGAAATCCTCCAGGTGGCGTCTTACCCATGTTTAACGCAAAACAACTTCTAACATTCGTCAGGCTCACCATGACCATCTCCATGACCTGCTCGACGCACAAAGACTCGACGCCATATTCAAAACCATAGGCACCAATATCACACAACTCGAGGCTAAAACTCAGCTGCTTCCGCTATCTGTTCCACAATCTGAAATCAAAACATTCATTCCGCCATTTTTGAAGCAAATCGCTGGACTGCTTACACAAGCCGCAACATGGTAAACACAAGAGGTTCCGACAAAGCGTACTGTCATTGACGCCCGCAGGTTGCAAACAGCCACTCGCAGCCACGCATTATATCTACTATGTCACGTATGCTTGGATACCCGTGTTACCGCAGACTTTGATATACTGCATGCTGTACAAGACGCCATGGAAGCCATCATCTGCAATTTCGCCGACAACAAAAAGCTAATATCAGGCGTAGGAGGCCCTCCTCTACAAGACGATGCACCCTTTCTAATCGTCTCCCAGCTAAACACAATCATACCCCAGCTACTTACCAAAGTCACTCATCCCGTGTTACAGAGAAACTTGACCTGTGCCCTTCCAGCCATGTGTCCATTGACCGCATACCTGCAGCGCCATCTGGCTTTTTCGTTCCTGCTTCACCCTACACCAGTCAGCATGTCTCTTGCAGATGACAAGGCACATGACCTTGTACTTGACCACATTACAAAATCACCTGACTTCTTCATAAACAAGAATACTGACTATGGTCACCTCGCCGCCCGGCTGGCCCTTCTCGACATCGCCATTGGACCAGGGCTCTTGGCTGTGCCGTACCAGCCGTTGTCAAGTTCAGCACCATCCGAAGCAGGCTCTTCCCCAATTCATGCTCCAGTGCCGGCTTCATCAGAGGTCAGGCAGTTTAACGAGCAGATCGATGCACTTGCGCAACAAATCAAGCTCCTAGGCAATTCTATTGTCGAAGCTGGCGCAGTGGTGGACATTGCCATTCTAGAAACCAAAAACTCTATAGAGCGAATGTGCGCACGATTGGAACACGCGTCGCGAATAGGTGGCAAGAAGATTCACGACGTTTTTGGGAGCGACGAGGAAGATAGCCAGCTCCGGCTCAGCAAGTTTTTCAAAAAAGCACACAAGTCATCGCCATCTGCACCCTCGCGCGGCATCTTCAAGCAGAATGAAGACTCTGATCTTGACTTGGTCGATGGTACACAGACCTGAAAACAGCTCGCTGTTCGGACACTATTTACTCCCAGACCCCACGTTCCCAAAGCATGCCGTCAGCCATGACCGACAATCAAACCTCGTTCATACCAGTTGCGCCATGATGGCAGCAACCCCTGCACCCCTCAATCAGAAGCAATTCCCACCGTCGTCGGCTCAGTGCTTGGCATTGTTGGGTTCCACGCAACGCTCTCAGGGGGATCTGCAGGAGCAGGTACGTGTCGTATCCCCGCGTCGCCCGAGCCACCCTCATCAAAAGGTGCAACGATTTTCGACGCTCATTTCATGCACGCAAGCCGTGATTTCCTTCGGGCGAAATTGCCAAGGCGGTCTAGAAAGAGAGACGAGGCTCCAACCGCTGCCTGAAAAGGAATCTCTTCAAACGTCCACCCCTTCGCTTGGTCGCGTCCAAGCCACGGCAGCCAATATCTGCAGACAGGCAGATGAAACCCCACTTTGCCTCTCGCACATGCACCTCTAGTCCTCACCTCCCAAAAATGTTCAAGCTCGTCCTGCCCGCCTGTCGCCTGTCGCCTGTCTCCTGTCACGCTGCATGGGGGGCTTGCTGCGAGACGGCGGCCTTGTTCATGCAAGCTAGGTGCTGGTCAGTCGTCGTGGGTGGGGGTGCGTTGCTTAGTTCCCGTTGTACCCTGAAAAAACTACGCTTGTTGCATTGACTCAATTCCATCACGTGTAAGCCATAATGCCACTCGTATTTTCTGTGTGTTGCTTGCCTTGTGCTTAAAACTATTGATTATACCCCTCCCCCCATGCTACTTTTTTTTGGGATTAACAGCCCTGTAATGAGATACAAGCATGGGATCTTGGTCCATCCTTGGTTATATGCACGGTTCTTTTTGCGCTCCTGGTGCGCACAGTAGAATAACGGCATGTGGGGTGAGGCGGCGGGATATTGGAGCAAGGGAGCGCGACGTTCGGGTACCGACATGCGGCTCTGTAACACCACCTCTGACTCTCCGAGATGCTTTGTCCGGTTTTGAAAGTGAGAAGACGGCGTGTTGGACTAAATGTAAGAGGAGCCTGATAGTTTGTTGACCTGTGAAATGGATAGCTTGTGGAAGAGTGATGTATGCTTTTTTTTCTGGCTTTGTGCGGGGTTGGAATGGTTCTTGCATTATGGGTGGTGGTTAATCGGTATTTGTTTGAGTTGCAGATGAAGAACAGTATACACCCAAAAAAAAAAGAGAGACAACAATACTATTAAATATAGTGATACTGTTGAATTGGAAATAGTATAGCCTCTATACTTAATTCTACTCTTCTTTTCTTGCTCCCCTTACAAATGCCTGTGAGTAGGCATTCCGTGAACTTGTTAAGCAAAATATACAACTTCAAGAATAATTACAATGACATCGTACTATACCGTGGTGTTTCTCGCAAAACCTGGACTACGCTAGCAACTAACCGAACAAACAACATTATTATCTTTCTTAATACGTCCCCAAATTATGAATGAGAGAGAGAACAACAACCTGCAAGGGCTCACGTCACTGGAAATCGTAAGTTGACAAGAGCGATACAATATCACCGTGTACACGCATCACTTGGAAAAAGAAGAAGAAAAGTAAAAGAAAAGAATGAGAGAAGAGAAAAAATGGGAGCATACGACGTGTTTTACGACCCTTGTACCGAGGGAAATAAACATTAACTATTACACGCATTGTGTGTTGTAGTCTGGAGCAAATCACTTTTCAATCAAAAGATGCGTGTGCAAAGGAGTTAAAACTAAACTCTTATTCTCAGCCTTTTATGTACAATGAAAAAAAAAACGTACGCTACGTAGCTCAGGCAGTATATCTATATGAAAAAAAAGACGATCCACGACGTTTAATAAATCAGAAAGCGAGGAAAAGAAACGAAGATATGATACTTTAAAACCCCGAGTTTTTGTTCAGCACTGCTGAAACTCTTTCTTTTTTATTAATGTTTCCCTCCCACTCACTGACAGCCCATTTACATCACCTAGGAAGGAAGAGAGAAAGGGTTAAGGAGAGGAAAGGAAAAAAGAAGAGGAAGGAATGGTAAGATGTCCCTCCCCTCACCTCTCCCACCTCCCACCCACTCCTCCTCTTTCTCTTTCTCTTTCTTTCCTAATCATGCTTTACTCCACCTTACAACCCACCAAACCCATTCTTCTCATCAATGTGCCTGTAGCGCTCCTGCTCCATACGGTACTTGAGCACCATGGCAATGCACAGGACAAGAATGACATCGACACCAACGATACCAAAGGCAGCCGTGAAGATCTGATCGAGGTACCTGTTTGCAAAGGATGAGAATTTGCCGATGCAGCCGCCCTTTTGCGCGGCGACGAGCGTGTTTTGGCAGGTGCTGTCTTGGACAAAGGGTGGCGTGGTTGAGTTTACGTAGCCGCAGCAGTCGAACTGTGTTTGGCGTTAGTCACAACCCCATATATATATAACTCTCAAATCGGATTGAAGAGAAGAAGAAAAGAAAACCTACACGTTGCTGCAACAGAGACTGGATAAGAGGAGACTCGCCTCCCCAGAGGGCACTGAGGTTCCTACGCGTCTCGAGGGTTTCGACCCAGATGGCGACACCGAGGCCGAGAGTAAAGGTGGCGCAGACGACGACGAGCCAGCCTTGGATGCGGAGCCAGCCTCGGTTGTTGGGCAGGAAGAGGCCGGGGAGGGAGAGGAGGAAGGTGACGAAGACGAAGATGGCGTTGACGACACCAGCTAGAATACATTGTTAGTTTGATGATGTTGGTGTTGTTGTTGTAGCAGTTTCAAGACTGATAGGTCGGATATATCAAAATGTCACTGGTGTTCACTAGGGATCGGTCCGTACCTGTCAAGGGACACTGTCCAAGCAGCAAGTTCTTAGTGACATTATCGACAGTAGGACTGGCACGCATCGATTGCTCAGAGATGAGGGAGAAGCCCAGCAACAACCCTCCACAGCCGGCAAAAAGCAAGTCCATGCCCACAAACGTCATCATCAGCTTGGTCGGCATCTTGGCGGTTGGATACGGTCAAAAAAGGGGAGTGTGAGTGGACTTGAAAGTTGGGAAGACCTCCAAAGAAACAAATAAAAAAAGAAGAAGAAGAGAAAATAGGAATAGAGAATGGAAGAGAGTTCGTCCGGCGTACTCGGTGATGCTAACCACTGCGTCGAGCGAGTGAGTGAGTGACGGGTAAAGAAGATTAGATGTAAGAAAAGAGGAGGGGGAGAAGAGAAGGAGAGGGAGAAAGCACGACCAGCAAGCACACAGCAAAAAAAAAAGTGGCGTCACAAACAGAAAGACAAGTCACGGCATTAGGGGTGTTAAGGGCCAGCGTTAAGAGCCTCTGCGAGGGGTTGTGTTGCAGTTTGCAGACATGACGATGCGTGTGAGGTTTCAGTAGTGTTGGAAGCAAGAGCGTGGGCCAATGAGGACGCCACAACGGGCATTGTGGTTCGATGTTTTGGCGCTTGCGACGTCGGTGCGGCCACAGAAGGGGAGTGGAGCAAGTAGAATACTTATGGAGAGCAAGGTGAGTGATGCGACATGACGGTTTGCGTATGTATGAAGTATATGGAGTACATGAAGAATGGATGGATGGACGTTGATGGGCGGCAGTGGTTTGGGGGAGTGGGGGTCACGTGGGTAAGAGTGAAGCAAAGCGGTCGACGGATGGCTTGTCGAGGGCTGGCGGGTAGGAAATGTGCAGGCGGCAGGCGCCACCAACAGTACAGGGAGACAAGGGAAGGCGCTCAGCAGGTGAGGAAGGCTAGACCGGGCAGCTGGCGAAACGAGACCGCACGGGGAAGGAGGCTAAGGGTGGTGCTTGCCCAGCGATGCAGGCCACGGCTTCCCAGTCGGGGGCCCACCAAGCACCTGCACCGTCCAAA
Organism: Bipolaris sorokiniana ND90Pr; assembly: GCF_000338995.1. Taxonomy (NCBI): domain Eukaryota; kingdom Fungi; phylum Ascomycota; class Dothideomycetes; order Pleosporales; family Pleosporaceae; genus Bipolaris; species Bipolaris sorokiniana. Next base: position 434,949 of record NW_006911895.1, on the reverse strand, counting down.
CACAGGGCCGCCTCGGGACGTTGGATTGCACCAAGCAAAGTGTCGGCCGCCGTAGCAGTCAGTGGCAGCTGTCGTCAAGGGAGGCGATGGATGATGGATGGATGGATGGGTCTGCATGCACAAGGGCTGCCCATCGCATTCGGGGGTTTAGGCAGGTAGGCAGGTGGCATGCATGGCCGTGGGTAGTAAGTAGTGTAGCCCGTGGTGCTAATGCTGAATGACTGGCCAACGGGCCCTTAGCTACTTAGTCCTGACAGCGACACTCTCTCTCATACACGCCCTAGCCTGAGAGTCGAGCGTAGTTAGGTGAGTAAGCCGTGCGTCGTGTGTCTGTGAGTGTCTTGCAAGTATAGGCCGACCCGAGGGTGGGCAACCGACATTCACCAGTTGACCGTCAATCTGACTTGAGCGGGACTAGCGCTACCATCTGGCCAATGGCGGGCGTTGCAAGTCCCGGGCCGTGCCCAGCTGGCGTCTAGCGCAGCCCTCGGCCTCACGGACGGCGCTGTTTTTGTGTGGGAGGGCCGTTGCTGTTCATCTCCAAAAGCGACCTGACAGGCCCAGCTGGTCCAGACGCCCGTACTGGCCCTCTGCCTGCCCGATGCCCGCTCGTCGACAAAAATGTATGTAGGAAGCCATGGCGACGGCAGTGGTCATGATGGTGATGAATACAACAACACCAGCCAGCAGCCTGCGCCGTCGCTGGTCGCGTTTGCAGCCAGCCCGCCACCAGGACTGCGATTCCTGTTCCGATCTGCGATTCAGAGCAGTGACCAGGGTCGCGCTCAAGCGGCATCCGCCCCCAGTTGCCAGTGGGTAGTTGACGGCCTGCCCGCACCAAAGCAGCCAAAGCAGCCGTCCAGAGAAATACTTGACCACTCCCGCCGTTTCATTCCCAATCCCGTTCGTCCCTTTCCTTCTCAAGACAGCTCGCGGGCTATACCTAACACCTCGACGCTGCACCACTCTTTTCTGTCCCTGCGTGTCCGCGCCTGGCATACCGCGGCCCAGCTCCCCACAGCGAAAAGGCAGGGTCACGAGAACCACACGCGCCCGCCCATTCTACTTGCTACTCTCTCTCCACACACACACATCTACTACCACCTCCATTCCCCAACGGCGCGCGCGAAAAGCAACACGCCCGGCCAGCAACTGCAGAAAAGAAAAGAAAAGAAAAGTCACACAACGAGGTGCGTACTTTCCGTCACGAACCGTCACCCCTACCCTGCCCTCCCCTTCCCTTTCCCTTGGCCTGGCCTGCCTACCTGCCTGGCCCCTCGCACCCCGGTCGCGCAGGTCAGTGTGGTCACGCTGGCTAGCACCCCCCCCCAGCCACTCCCTGCCGCACGGCTCGCCGAGTAATTAGCGCTTTCCGCCGGCAGCACCGTGCGACCGAGCGTGCCCTCCCCGCGCACCTTTCCTTGCCATTTCCTGCTGCGCCATCACATAGGGACCAGCGCCCGATCTTTTAACAGGCCGCGCTTCCTTTTCCTATTGAGGTCAACCTTTGAGTCTAACCAAACTCAACCTGTCTGCAGTTCGTTCTGTAACATTTTGCAAGCCCGCCCAAACCACACAAGAACGCCTGCCAACTCCCCACACTCCGCCGCATCCAGTTTAGGGCCCTCGTCCGCCAAACACTGCCGGTAACCACCAACACACTGCCGTCCTCGACAACCACCATGGCCAGCGAAATCACCGAGCACGACCAGAACGCGTCGCCCTCCGTCCACGACGACGGAAATGGCTCTCTCGGCATGGAGAACCGCGGCGTCAAGCGTGCGCGCGCTGCTGCCGACGACGATGACGACGACGACGATAAGCCCGGCCGCGAGCGAAGAAAGATTGAAATCAAGTTCATCCAAGACAAGTCGCGTCGGCATATTACCTTTTCCAAGCGCAAAGCTGGTATCATGAAGAAGGTACGTTTTGTCGTCAAAAACGCTCGTTTTTTTTGTTGTCCCTGTGCGCGCCGCGCGAACACATCCTTCACACGCATCCATCTACACTCCCCACCTGCGCAACCAAGAAGCCCTTCTTTTGCTAACCATGGCAACCCTCACAGGCTTACGAATTATCCGTCCTCACCGGTACCCAAGTCCTGCTGCTCGTCGTCTCTGAGACAGGTCTTGTCTACACGTTTACCACACCCAAGCTGCAACCGCTTGTCACCAAGCCCGAGGGCAAGAACCTCATCCAGGTAAGGCTGCTCTGTTCCTCTTTCAACCCAATCCCTTTCGCATTCCATTACTAAGCACACCCGCAGGCCTGTCTGAATGCCCCAGAGCCCTCAAGTGGTGATGCAAACGGTGTCGACAACGACACGGTCGAGTCGCCCGAGGACAACCATGCCCAAGTGCCACCGGGTCAGCCCCGCATGCCCCCCAACAACCAGGCCATGCCTCAAGCCTACATGACCCCAGAGGCTGCTCTGCACTACCAGAGCTATCTGCAACAGCAACAGCAGCAGTCAAACCAGTACCCCATGGCGCAACAAGGCATGCCCCGCCATCCTGGAGGTCACTATCCCCAGGACCAGAAGCTGGGTTAGACGTTAATACATGTATACTTCTACCGGTTCGGTAGCAGGTCAACTCCTCGCAAGGCGCATAGTAACTGGATATGGATACCCACATAATGGCAAAAAAGTAATCACGGTGTCGCTCGGCGAGCGGTCGCGCCGATGTACGAGATGCGGAATTTCGCATTACAATGGCGGTAGCAGCAGTGGTAGCAGTAGCAGCGGCACGATGTCATGTGGGCACGCAATGTTGGAGAGAAATGCAGTTGCACTTGCCGGACGACTGTATGTCCTTACGCGGATATTGGCGTGGTGTGGTGTTTTCTTTGTTCTCATCTCCTTTTGCTATCACCCTCGACATCTCTAGCATTTGGTGTCTCATTTAGCAGGTACTGTTTAGATCAGATCTCTCTCTCCCTCTCTCTCGCTGCCCATGGCATCGGGTCGAATGCAGTACGATAATTCACTCTACGCTTCACCTTTTCACTTTTGTCCCGTCCGTTCGTGGGCCGCTACTTCCCTGTAAGCCTAGTTTGGTCTGGGCATTGCTTCCTGTTTTGTCGCCCCATACTTGCCTTTCTGGGAGAAGATGACGTGCCCATTGCCCCAACACCAAACTCTCCGTACTATTTGATCATGCGGTTAACCATTTTTTATAATCGGCTTGTTCACCAACCCTTTTGAAACCACAATGTAGCCCCCAACAAACTCAAGACTAGTGACACCACCCAACATACACACACACACACACACACACACATACACACTACTTACACGCACTCTCTCCCACTGCTCTACCCACACCACAGTACTATTGCTAAACTACACTCGGGACACGAGGTCTGAGGATGTAACGTTACCTCTAATCTCGTGCACGACTCGCCCAAGGTTTGTTGCAAGGTTTCCTTTGCGGTCCGTTTAGAACACAGATTCCAAAAAAGATGCCCTCGAGGTTCCGTTACACCCGCGAATGCATCCCTTTTTGTGAAGCCCTATGTATACGCAAAGAGGACTCGAAGCGATCAGGAAACCCTGGCTACATGAACACATTTGAAATAGGGGAGCAATCGTCTTCGCCTTTTGCTTCAATATGAGTACACAGGTGGTACGATGTCGGTGTACACGTATGCGGAACACAGGCAGCCCACCGGTGCGAGCGCTCCCGCCACCGGCAAGTTCGGAACTTTACCAAAGAGCCGTGCACCTATAAAGAGGGTGCTCGAGAGAATGCAAAAGAGCGCCACAGTCGGGCGAATGAGGCTTGTGGGAATGACGAAAATCCCTATGGGTGCGCAGACGAAGATTATCAGCACTCAAAATCAGGGTCCTGTCCTTTTCTTTTTTCAGACAACGCACATACCCAGACAAGGTAACTACTTGATGAGACAGAAGCATGGCGTGTGTCGGACCACAAGTCTTTTATCACGCTGACTACTACTGCCGCCATAGGGCTGACCTTTTTTTCCCTGCCAGCTACCGCAAGGCCACAGTGACGGACCGCTCCGCTGAACCTCTCCACCTAAAGAGACATACGGCGTAACTACAGTGCAACAAGAAAGCCTCTCACCTTGTACTCTTTCTTCTTCTTCTGTCCACGGTGCTCATAGCCAACGATTTTCTCGAAGACATGGGGGGGGGAGTCTGAGCATGGATTGTGCAGACCCACCAGCTCTGCTCGCCTCGTACACTTGACTGGGTCTCACGCGTCCGTACTGTGTAGATCCTGGGTACTTGTTGATTGTGTGCCACGATACGCGTCACTCTGCCGCTCGGGTGCCGGCTTCGTCCCGTCGCAGGGCATTTTACTTCTTCGAGCGATCCCCGCATTCCGCAGAGCCAATGCCCTTGGCTGGGGACCAAATGTGACACACAGACCTCGATTTCTTTTACATCACCAGTACCCTTCCCGGCCATTGATACCATCGGTCCCGTGTGTGGTTGAACCTTTTGCGTTTCCACCAATCCACACCTTGCTTTGTTCTCCCAGACTAACTATACTAACCAGCCCGCGCATTAAAAGCACCATGGTATAAACGACCACGACACATGGTCCCCGACCGAAGGATTGCATGACCCACTTCACAGCTGCTTCGCGTAGTCCATCTTTCAGCTTGCTCACAAGTAGGATTCGCTTAATATCAAGCCGTGGTAAAACTCCCTTGCTCGTATAGTCCAGCTCCTTGTGTACTTGCGCAAGTTGCACGCCATCCCTATTGTCCTGTGCTTGGAACCTGGACTCTCTCACCACACCATAGTAAGCGCGAACGACAGCTGTGCACAGGTCGCCAACCAATACATATAATTTCTTTTATCAGCTCATCCAACGATGATTTGCTGCTTCCTTATCTGCAAGTTGTTTGTTTCTTCCCCTTCCCCTCCCACCTTTCCTGCCATAATAGTGCCGAAGCACCCTATAAGATAAGTTCTTACGTCCTGCAAGCCAACATATAAGCTTTAATGATCCCCCCCCTCCGCCAACCCGCCCTTGGCACCATGCATAAAAGCGTTTGGTACCAGGACTGCCGTGTAGCATTTTGTTTCCATAGGCTTTTTACACGTACTTACCTGTCCCCTCTGAGTAGCTCCTGACCTTTTTCTTCTTCTTTTGTCTATCTAGCTGCTAGGCTACTTGAAAGATGACGCGCAATGCCTCAGAAACCAAACCCCCAGCCCCAACGCAAAAGGAGGTCCTAAGCCATGCCACCACCATCGACCCAGAGAGCCCCCCAAGCCTCCTCTCCATCGACGCCGACGCCCTCAAACTCGCCTCAATGGGCTACACCCAGGACATGCGCCGCAAATACACCGTCTGGTCCGTCCTGGGCGTCGGCTTCTCAATCACAAACTCGTGGTTCGGCATCTCGGCCGCGCTCATCACAGGCATCAACTCTGGCGGGCCTTTGCTTATTATCTACGGGATTTTGCTCATAGCGGTCATCTCGACGGCGGTAGGTGCGAGTTTGAGTGAGTTGGCGAGCGCGATGCCGAATGCCGGGGGTCAGTACTTTTGGGCGGGGGCGCTGGCGCCGAAGAGGTGGAGGAGGGGCGCGAGTTATGTGACGGGGTGGTTGGCGTGGTGGGGGGCTATGTTTACGAGTGCGTCTGTTGCGTTGGCCGTGGGAGGCGCGGTTGTGGGGTGTTGGCAGTTGGGGCATCCTGACTTGTAAGTTCAGATTTTTTTATTTATTTATATATATTCCTTGTTTCCTTTTATCCCCCCCCCCCCTTTCCGTCGTCTTGTTTTTTGATATGTGGAGATGAATGGAAAGTTATGTGGTAAAGATATATATATATTGTGTATGTGTCTATTGTGAAAGAAAGAAAGAGAGAGATAGAGAAAGAAGAAGTGCTGAGTGTGCCCCCCTTCCCCAAAGCACGATCAAAACCTGGCACGTCTTCCTCGCCTACCAACTCTCGAACCTCTTCTGCTTCCTCTTCAACTGCTACGGCAAGATTCTGCCCTCCGTCGGCAGCACCACCCTCTGGACCTCGCTCATCTCCTTCCTCGTCATCCTCATCACCGTCCCCGCCGTAGCACCAACCCACCAACACGCCCGCTTCGTCTTCGCCACCTTCATCAACAACACGGGATGGAGCGAAAACGGCATCGCCTTCATCGTCGGCCTCGTAAATACAAATTGGGCTTTTGCCTGTCTGGACTGCGCCACGCACCTCGCTGAGGAAATTCATTGCCCCGAGAAAATGGTACCGATTGCCATCATGGGGACTGTAGCTATCGGTTTCGTAACAAGCTGGTTCTTCTCCGTCGCTATTTTCTTCTCTATTGTCGGGGATTTTGCTGATATCAGTGCGTCCGCCACTGGCGTACCTATCCTCGAGATTTTCTTTCGCGCGCTAAATAATAATACGGCTGGCGCTATTGTACTGGAGAGCCTGATTATCGTGACGGGCTTGGGTTGTCTTGTTGCGAGTCACACGTGGCAGAGTCGGCTTTGCTGGAGCTTTGCGCGCGATCGCGGTGTACCGGGGCATCGGTGGTTGGCGCAAGTGGATACCGGGTTGGATGTTCCACTGTATGCACATGCGGCGAGTTGTGGAGTTGTGGCTGTGATGGGGTGTTTGTATTTGGCGTCTTTGACGGCGTTTAATTCGTAAGTTGTTCTCTTTCCCCCTTCTTCTTATATACATTTATATGACCGAACTGACGGGATGTATTCTAGAATGATCGCAGCGTGTATTGTTCTTCTGTACCTCAGCTACGCAATCCCCGTCTCATGTCTTCTGCTTCGAGGCCGCAACAATATCGAGCATGGCCCGTTTTGGCTGGGCCCCTGGGGTGCGGTTGCGAACGTTGTGTTGCTTGTCTGGACGCTGTTTACGCTTGTCATGTATTCGTTTCCCTATGCGAAGCCTGTTGAGCCGGGTAATATGAATTGTAAGTTCACCCTCCCCCCAGTTGTCTTGCTTGGGTAAGCAATGGAATGGATTATGCTGATTTGAGATTAGACGTCTCTGTGGTATATGTTATTGTTGCTTGCTTTGCGGGTGTTTATTGGTTGGTTAGCGCACGTAAGGACTTTAGTACTGTGGAGGAGCGCAAGGTGGAGGTGCTTCAAGGGAGAGGTGTGGACAGTTAGATGGGATGGTAGTTGGGGAGTGGAAAGCTTTTAGCTGGTGTTGGGTTAGTACAGTACGGACATTTTGATGACCGAAACGTTTGTCTTGAATTCATAGGAGAAGCTCGGGTTTATTATAGTCCAATATCAAATGAGTTCAGAGAAAACCGGAACGTAAAAATATTCCGTGGAGAAGTGCGGTACATATTGTAGATTTGGTAGTATCTGTGTTATGAGCTCATCTCTAACGTCTTAAATTACCTAATTAGGATATCCCTGTGTTATCATGTGCAACTGCAAATTTACTGGGTGATAAAGTCAACTGTGCAATGCCTTGATAAAAGAGTTGCTATGGAGATAGAACAGGAAGCGTAATAGGCTTGGCAGGCTCAGGAACGCGGACGCGGGGCGCTAGCAGAGGCCGCGTCGCGCGTTTGCATAGGGCCTTGTTCGAATGCACTGACATCCCATCATATGTGCCTTTTCTTTCTTTCTGTCGCAACCGACGCCCCCGACTCCTACCATCTTCCCACTGAACCCGCTCTCTCACCGACGCTCCTTTGACAACACATTCCCAAGTTCCGTATTTGCAATCCACAGCTGCCCTCGCACCTTTGACCCAGAATCGGTGCCGCGCACCGGGTAATTGATAGCGGGCGTGTGTACCTCGGTTCCTGGCACGATTGATAGGTCATCGCCTTGTAGATAGACACAGGTGCGCATACGAAAAAGCGAACAGGAGTCTTGGGGGCGCTCAATGCTGGGTTGTGGCTTGGCATCTCAAAGGGACTTGTGAAAGGGCATTCCGTCCCAAGTGAGCGTCTTGGTGAGAGAGTATGGCGGAAATACTCGAGAAGATAAAGTAAGTAGTGAGACGCGCAGAGCCACACATCTCGTGCCTTTACCTATCGCAGTCTATTTATTCACCAGCCTGCGCCATGTGTTCCTTCCTCAATCATCTCTATGCACCTTGACTAGCCATGGCTGACTTGGCTCCTTGCAGCGAGCTTCGAGAGCTGCCCGAAGACCAGCATCTCTTCTGTCCCCGCATCGGCGACGATGGGTCTGTTTACTACGATGAAGACATCGCCGCCTACCCACCGGAAACCGACCCCGCCGAACTCGAAGATCGCAGGATAAAGATCCAGGCAGCCGAGGAGCGGAAATGGACGGCACTCAAGGCGACAGAGATATTGGCATTTGATGGAGAGGAAGCAGCACCACACAAGGAATGGCTAATTAGCCGGCTCAACCACCTGATGCAGAGCTGCGATGTCTGTGTGAGGGTCTTCCATCAGTCCAGAGCCGAGTGGCGGACACGTCTACTCGACTCGTATGACGAGGAGAACATCGGCCCATTTCTAGAGGTGGTGGATGCTCAATGCTTGCAACGAATACACAAGGGCCTGGATGAGGCGGCCGAGATCCTTTGTAAAGCCGAACCGAAAACACGCTCAGTACGACTGCTGCCGAACGAATGCACTTATGGCTTCTTCGAAGCCTTGAGCTGCGATGCACTAATACGGAACGAGGAGCTCCTCCAGAAACACTTTGACGCTCCCTTCGACATGGTTCAAACGAAGAAACGATTAAAGATTCAGACATACCTTCCAGCCATGACGCGCTTCTTGTTCAGCAGGGTCGAGCGGCGCCAAAAATGGGCGACGGAGTCGTGGTCTACTTTCAAGCGCAATATGTTGAAGTCTGAGTGGGATTGGGCTGTGCGGGACTACGTCACAAGTGCCATGATGAAGATTCAGATGTACAACCTCGACATCTCCATGGTACCTCTTTTTTGGAGTGGCGCGCGGCTCATCGTTGCAAAGATGGACAGAGATCTCATTACCGAATCCTTGCGAGGGCTCGACGGAGATTTCTACCGGCTGATGCTCGATCACCTTTCACTGAAATCAGAGGGCTTCTTGGACTTGATTGCGACAATGAAGCAACTGCTCGAAAAGTCTCCAGTCGACTACTGGGACGGCATGAATGCGGTTACCCCATCTATTGCAACGGTAGTCGAACAAGTGTTCAACAGTCCCGTTTTCAACCAAATACTCTTAGCAGCGGCGGAAGATAAAGAGCAGAATATGAATAACCTCCATTCTGCCTTTGGCTGGATACCGCCTTTTCTTGACTCGATCAAGCTGGCAAATCTTGGACCAGCAGTTCGGCCTTTTGCTCAAGCGCTCCTTGGCCGCTTTCAATCAGACAAATACCCGCAAAAGTCTCGGGAATACTGCTACAGGGAAGGTCTTAAAGTACTGGACTATGCATTCCGCAAAATGGGAGAAGGCAAGACTATTGATAGATTTGTTGGCCAGCCCACCGTCAACAGCATGCTTGACGTGCTATCTACCTACATACAGGCACTTGTCGTGAACTTGAAGCGTTTCAAGGCAAGTAAAGAGGATCAAGGGGACTTTCAATTAGCACTCTCGGTCATTGAGCATGCTTTCAAGCTCGAGGCACAGTCTTTGATCATCGAGAGGCAATTGATCTCTGCGAAGCAGCCATCGCCCACTGAGACACCACCGTCCAGTCCCATCTGGAAGACTGTCTTGAAGGCGATTGGCCCCGACAGCTTAGAACTTGCAACGCATATGCTCATTGCCGGGAGGGGCCTGATCGGCCTTGAACCACTGCAGATGAAGTCAGGTGTGGACAAAGTGCCCCCGACGGTGCGCCATTTCAACGATCGCTTTAGGTTGTTATCTCAATCTATTACCGATGTCGTGGAGAAGATGTCTGAATTTGAGCCCAGCTTGCTGCAAGCGCTGTTTGGCCAACAACCCGCAGCCAGCGCAATTGTCTCGTTGATGTTCTCATCCACGGAGGATACCCGCAACTCCGCTATTGAGCTTTTGAAGGTCATCAGTGGAGAAGAAGAGCGCCGCGGGGCACTGCAACACATACTAAAGGCCCATTACAGACATGTCGTGCGAGGTATCTCAGATTCAGTGCGGCAGGTCAGGTTGAAGAAGGCATTTTCTCCTGTGCCTAGTATGATCAGGTCTTGCAACGACATCATCGACATCATTTGCAATACTCAGGACGGTATCTTGCGTGGCCGAGAATACGAATCCGGAGACGCCGCGGCGACGATGAACCTGTGGGAGAACCTTTGGGACTCGCTCACTATGATCTTTGCAACGACCGAAGCCTGGAGTAATTTGGGCTTCTATGACAAGGCCATGATGATGGATTTTTGCAGAGACACTATGCAATTTGCTGATGTCCTGTTTGACCAGTGCAGCATTTTCGTGACTGCCTTAAAACCTCCTTCCACAGATGATGAAGAGACCACGTCAAAAACTCAGTTGCTGAAAGAGCTTCTAGCACGACCTGCGAATGCTATGGAAGGTCTGGCAAGATGGTTGCGTCTCCGCGATGAGTTCTTGTCGAGTAAATCCGTTACCTTGATCAGCAAGCTACTTGTCAGGTTACACCGGGTATCCATTGAGATTGATGCTGAAACGCTCTCGTACATGGAGCGCGTGCTTTCAGGAGATGTGCGCGCGAAGCTCAGCGATACGCAGCAGGCTGAGCTGCAACAGGCTTTGGAGGAGCATCTCGGACGCCCGCTTGTCAAAGAAGAAGAGCCTGTTAAGCCCAAGCAAGTTTCCATCAGCAAATGGATGGCTCCTGGTGCTACTTCATCGTCACCAGCTGATGCCAAAGCCAAGTTGCTTGCTAGTATGACTTCTGGATCTAGCAAGTTCCAAGAGCGACGAGAGCAGATGAGGGCTGCAGAAAAAGCCGCGCAGAAGGCAGCTGAAGACAAGAAGAATGCTACGCAAGCCGAGTTCAAACGCAAGCGGCAATTAGACAAGGAGAAACGCGAGAGGGAGAAGGCCGCTGCGGTTGCCAAGGCCAAAGCAGCTAGGGGCATCACTGCTGAAGCTGGTTCTGGACTGGAAGGTTTGGGAGTCTTGGGCAAAGATCAGGCTGCAAAGGGCGAAGGCTTGATGCATTCATCTGACGAGTCGTCAGATGAAGAGGGAGACATTGACGAAGACCTCTTTGGCATTAAGAAAGAAAGGGTCAAGGCCGGACCCAGAACAAACATTGTCAACGAAGTCAAAATTCAAATGCCGACGAAGAAGAAGAGGGCTCAAAGATCTGCCAAGGACATGCGCGCTCGTTTGGCACCTGATCTTAGTAGCTTACATCGTACTATCCTCAGCTGGAACTACTTTCACGAAGGCGACTTTCCGCCAAAGTCAAGACCAGAGCTGTATTCCAAGGTCCTTAACACCTTCCGCACACCCAACGACTACCAAAATACTTTCGAGCCGCTTCTAACCCTTGAAGCGTGGCAAGGCTTTGTCAAAGCTCGCGAGGAGAACCAAGCCAGGCCGTACGAGATACGCATCACATCGCGAGCTGCCGTCGACATGTTCCAGGAGATTGGTAGCACTATGACACATGTCGAGAACAGGGAAGTGTTCATCTCTGAAGGTGACATTATTCTCTTTTCGCAGTCCAAGAATCCCTCGGCTGAGGAGCCGACTTGCCTTGCCAGAGTATTCCGCGTGAAGCGAAAGCAACAGCATATTGAAGTCTCATACCGCGTTGTACCAGGCAACCCGCTCAACTCGGCGCTGCAGCCAAACAACACTCTGCTCGGTACCAAGCTGCAGTCCATCACTCCTCTGGAACGTGAATATGGTGCGCTCAAGGGTCTTCAGTACTACGATCTATGCGATGAGATCATTCGGGCGAAACCATCTCCTCTTCTCACCTACAAGGATAGCCAGATCCAGCCGCTCATCTCTAACTACAATGTCAACACTGCACAAGCGAAAGCCATCAAGTCAGCTATTGATAATGATGCATTCACTTTGATCCAAGGGTAAGTCATCACATATATGTTTACTACTACAAATGCTAATTGTTATCGCAGTCCCCCTGGTTCTGGAAAGACCAAGACCATTACTGCCATTGTAGGAGCTATCCTCAGTGACAGCCTTCGCAATCGTGGCACCACTATTTCTGTTCCCGGTCAGCAGCGATCAGAGGCTGCGTCAAAGAAGTTACTGGTCTGTGCGCCCAGTAACGCAGCCGTTGATGAGTTGGTGATGCGTTTCAAGGACGGGATCAAGACGCTGAATGGCGAGTCGCGCAAAGTCAACATTGTGCGTTTGGGACGAGGTGATGCTATCAAGGCCAGTGTGCAGGATGTGACACTTGAGGAGCTTGTCAACCAGCGATTAGGTGTCGATCCATCGGACAGCAAGGATAAAGAGGCAACGCAAAAGCTTTTCCAGGACCACAAGAAGATCTCAGACCAGCTCAAGCAAGCTTACCAGCAGCGAGACTCTGGCGAGGTCAAGGGTGACGCTGCCGCCAAGCTTGAAGAAGACATCAATGCTCTACGCAGGCAAAAAACGGCTCTCGGAACAAAGATTGACAACGTAAAAGACGATGAGAAGCTTGCCAGCCGTAATGCCGATCTCAACCGACGAAGGGCTCAGGAAGCAGTTTTGAACGAGGCACACGTCATTTGTGCAACGCTGAGCGGATCCGGTCACGAAATGTTCCAGGGTTTGAGCATTGAGTTTGAAACCGTTATTGTTGACGAAGCCGCCCAGTGTGTTGAGATGAGCGCACTCATTCCCCTCAAGTACGGATGTGCCAAGTGTATCTTGGTCGGAGATCCGAAGCAATTGCCTCCAACAGTCTTTTCTAAAGAAGCGGCGCGCTTCCAGTACGAACAGAGTTTGTTCGTCCGCATGCAGAAGAATCATCCAAATGATGTGCATTTGTTAGACACACAGTACCGTATGCATCCGGAAATCAGTTTATTCCCCAGTCAGACATTTTACGATAGCAGACTGTTAGATGGTGGCGACATGGCTGGGCTTCGCAAGCAGCCGTGGCATCAAAGCATGGTCCTTGGACCATATCGCTTTTTCGATGTCAAAGGTCAGCAGGCGGCTGCGCCAAAGGGTCATTCGCTTATCAACGTTGCTGAGATCAAAGTTGCAATGCAACTGTATAAGCGACTGACCTCTGACTACCCCGACTACGACTTCAAGGGCAAAGTCGGCATCATTACGCCTTACAAGAGTCAGTTGCGTGAGCTGAAGCAGAGTTTCATGCAGGTGTATGGCCAGAGCATTATCGAAGACATTGATTTCAACACCACGGACGCTTTCCAGGGCCGTGAAAGCGAAGTCATCATTTTCTCCTGCGTGCGAGCCTCTCCAGCAGGTGGCATTGGTTTCCTTCAGGATATCCGTCGTATGAACGTCGGTCTTACGCGTGCTAAATCATCTCTCTGGGTTCTCGGTAACTCTGAATCGCTTCAGCGAGGACAGTATTGGAACAAGCTGATTGTGAATGCCAAAGAGAGGAACCGGTTTACTGATGGTGACGTTCCAAAGATGCTGAACCAGCATTCGAGCAAGTTCCCTGCACCAAAGGAAGGATACGTGCAGCCCAACCGGCCTACACCCGAAGTCAAACCAGAAGTCAAGTCTGAGCCCATGAGCAGATCGGGAAGCAACCAGTCTGGCAGCACCTCATCCAGCTCAGACGCAAAGCACATCAAGCAAGAAATTAAGCAGGAAATCAAACAAGAAATCAAAGCCGAGCACAAGCTCGTCCAACACACCAAGCGCAAACTGGACCAAGAACCCAACGGCGTAGACAGCCTTAAACTAGAAAGCAGCGATGTCGAAATGGACGATATCGCCTCCGACGCCGCCTCGACCCCTATGAACGGCGGCAGCGGCCGCTCAACCCCAGCTCTCGCCGACCCATCCCGCCAAAACCCCACAACAACAAGTACAGACGCGACCAACGGCAGCGGCGCCACAAACGGTAGTACCGTCCCACTTCCAACCGACGTCATAGGAGGCATGTCCATGGCTAAACCCAAAATACGGCGTCGTCCCCGCGAACCCGCAAATCCTTTTATCAAGAATAAGAAACCAAGGACTGGGTAAAAGATACCTATGCTTCAGCAAAGCGTGGAAGCGGTTAGATGGCGCATAGGTCTAGCGGTGCTGCAAGAAAGCGTAGCTGGGGGTGGAGATTTTTTTCTTTTGTGATTTGCCAAAATCCATGTGTACGAAATAGCGAGTGTATTAGCATTAAAACTGGCGCTTTTGAGGAGCGGGGACAACATTTATCGAGTGTGGGGTCCGCATGGGTTTTTTTATCTAGGTACTAGCTACATTTGATACGTACTGCATATGTTTATTTTACTTTTTTTTTGACAGAGACGACATGGGTCAACTTCCCCCCCCCTCTTCCATTTATTTTTTTGGGATTTCAAACTTTGCCATCCCAGTTTGCTACGCAAGTCGATCGTCTGGCACGGCTACGATGGTATCTGCGCGCTGATCGGGGAATGTGAGGTCCTGATGGTGGTGCGTGGGTTATATGTCTTCTGTCTTGCTTTTTTGAAGTGGGAGGAATACTGGGTAAGGTAGTTGAATTGAAGATTCTTCCCGCCCGGTAGCATCTTCGTGTGGGGAGGATGCTATAAGTCTAGTTTTCCTCTTTGGGCAGCTACTATCGTTAACGATACCCGGGATGCTGGGCTGGGGCTGAGAAGGGGGGGGGGTGGTGGTGGTGGTGGTGAACCTTTTTTGTTGTGAATTGCATCGCCGATTTTTTTGGTCCCTTGTCTTACTGGATACTTTGCCTGGTTCATGCGTTGTTCAGCACACACGTCACCCGCCATCTTCACCATCGACAATAAACATCGTGCAGTATGTATCTATCCATGCCTCTCCATCTCCGTCACGCGACTCCCCCCCCCTACCTACATATTCCCATTCGAACAACTTTCTTTCTTCTGCCACCCCGGCATTACCCACTTCAATCCTTTTTTTCGCGCATCTGACAAGCATCAGATACCGGGGCTAACGTTTATTCCTTGCCCTTGCTGCCGGAACAAGCAAAAAAGACATACGTCGTTAGTTACCAAGGATGGGGACCGGGTACGAGCAAACTATGGCTTACGATTTTCTGTTGCGCTTTCCGATTTCGTGGATAGAACGTGTACCGTGGATTCGTGGGACTCTGTGCGCGATGGGGGATCAGTGCATCGGAGGGGAGGCTAGGGTGATGCGTTGGTGGTCTTGAGGGATCGGAGATGTGGGGTTTATTTTCTTGTTTGTCGGGTGAGAGAGGGGATTGTTGCGGTGAGAGATTGAAGTTTGCATAGGATTCATTATAATGATGATGGATAGTTTGAATTTGGATAGGTAGCGGTAGTTGATTTTCCTTTTTCCTTTTTTTCGGCTTCGTGCTCTGTGTCGCCTTTTTTTCTTTTTTAGCTTCATTTCCTCATTTCCACTGTTTCAGTTTCAGACGTGGAAAAAAGATATATCTGTGTCTATCCGACAGCTGCGTTGTTTAAACTCTGTTTGCTTGTCCGTTTTGCCTTTGATACACTGCTGTGCGACGATTGAGCTCCCTGCCTTTTTTGTACGATTACGAACTTGAGAAGTGGTTTGTTTACACGCGTATACGGAAAGAGTGCATTGCATGGGTTATTTCGCGTTTGGTTTAGAAACCGCGGATTACTTGCAGGAAGTACAGGTCCAAAGGAGGTGTCGGTTGCCAGAGAGTGAGATTCTGTGAAACAATCGCACGCCACCGATACTACTTGTTCAGTCAGATCCTGAGACACAAAAACACTGCGTCTGTTGGGCTACCAGATTCTCACCAGTCTCACTTACCGAGCAAGCATTTCCCTGCGTCTGTTCTGATACCAGTACGAGACGGAGTCGAGCAGTCATCGCCGTTCACTTCGGAGTTTTCCGGCCAAAACAACTGCCTCCGCCAATGTCTTCCGTATCTACAGAGAGAATCCTGAATTCGTTCCCCATGTTCGGTAACACAGGGTGGAGTGCTCTTCAATACGCCGGGACATTCTACGACATCCGTAACCGCACAAGTACGACGTCAGACTCGTTCGAGAGCACATCAACATTCTCGATGTACGACGAAAATACCCCACCGACCACTGCAGACACGCAACCGGCTGCTTTCGACCTCTCACCGCCAATAGTTTCCAAATATGATGTTAAGACCCAGAAGAGGGGGAAAGGGACTTTTCTCAACCACACTCCAAGGAGTTACGAAATGAAAACGCCCAGGACAATGGATGCATATGGATCGCTAGGGCATTCCCGTGAAAAATACTCCTGTCATAGGATGTTTGGTTGCGCCGTGTCGGTTAATGAGAGTACTATATTTGCAAGTTCATGCGGGTACAGTTCTTCAGCAGAGTCGTGCCAGGGAGACTACAAGATTTCTATTCTTCCTGCGACTCCGGTGGAGCTTGATTCGAAAGAGATAGCGTCTCCGTCGTCAAGAGAGGGTCATCTATTATCAGTAAAGCCGATTCAACGTTCGAGTTCTCTTCCCGTGGCTAGAGCTCTAAAGTACGAGCCATGCGTAGCCTTGCCTTCTGGGTATACACGATATGAAGTCGGTGGTTGGAGTACGAAGCCGCAAACCAACCATTCTCCGGATAGAAAGTACTCAGGTCGCAGAGTATCGTTCAAAGTTACTGCGCCGGATTCGAGGAGTACTTCACGACATGCATCACTGGAGTCTCTGAGCACCAAAAACAGACGGAAGGCTAGCCGTGAAGTCCTTGGTGAAGTGCCACAGAGAGAGACTAAACATGTTGGGAATGTGGCTGTTTTTGGGGTGACGCAGGAGTATTTGGATAGCCAGGTGGGCGAACCGTTTTCAACCTCGGAGACATTCCATGCATACTCGTCTGATTCGCGAGAGATGCTTGTTCCTGAATTGCCTAAGCGATCAATTTCTGCACCGGTCAAGAAACAATACGCGAGATATGCTGCTGAAGAGTCGGATATGCGCGAGGCATTACCAGCACTGCTCTGTCGAGGTCCAAAGAGCGTCACACCTTCAGGCTTCCCGTTCCATATTGCTTCTTCTTTGCCAGTAGTTGGTGAAAACGGCAGTCTAGACCAAGGACAAGATGCGCTATCTAGGAACGTGCACATTTGGAATGATGTAAATAAAGCACGGGGCCCGAAGTACCTTGATGTAGGAAAATCAGGCCAGAAAGACCATCCTCCTGTAGGCCGACTGGCGCCACCGATCCTTAGCCATGAGGCACTCACCGCGAATGCCAATCTTGGCTTGAACGATCTCAGCTATTACCTCAAACATACCGGGCCATCGCCTACGGAGTCTAAGCACCCTAAACTCCGCCAACGAAAAAGGAGTATGAAATTCTTTAGAGCGAAGGAGCGGAAAAAACAGGCGCCAGCACATCGAGGTCCTTCTCCTCAGAGACTAGCCGAACAGACACCTATTAACCCCGCTTGGGTGCGCGAGATGAAAACGTCGGGGGGCGTGAGGCATCTGCGGATAGTGATACCAATGACGGAAAATGAATGCGATATGACAGTCGAACCCGTTCCAGCGCTACCAATCCAGGGTCAACAGCACACACGCCATGTCTCGTCCAACGGCTTCGAGGAAGATACGCTGTGTCCGCCTGAGAACTCTGCTGTACACCATATCCTGTATGGATCATCCGAAGCAGCAATGCGCTCCTTCTCTGAGCCGCACATGACTTATCAAGAACAAGCGCGACCCCGTAAACTGCGAGATTCACAGCACGAAAAACATAGACTAGCGCCTGATAGCTATTACAGCGGGAATATCAAAGGGAAATACCGTGGCAGTTTTGCTGAAGTGCCCGCATATACTACGGATGCGTTTCACGATGCTATAATGCATGCGTATGACGATGAGGGATTCGAGGAGGAGGATTCAATGCGTAGAACGGAAAGACTGGAGGAACGGGTTATGCTGCTACAGAGACAGAACATGCGGCTTATGGAGGCGCTGGCGAGGATTGTGGGAGTGGTGCTGGAACATGATGACTTGGATTGCGAGATGATGATGAGGGCGTCGTTGCGGGCATAGATGCCCCGCGAGTTATGATATGGCTAGAAGTGAAGTCGGGGATGCGAGAATGTAGGAACAATCTAACGCGATATCTTGAATACGGATCATGTTTCGTATCATGAAGGCAAAGACTCGTATCGGGGTTGAATTCCTCTAAATATAGAATTTCTTTTGTGGCTGGTTTTAGTGTTGTGTCCGAGGATAGAAATGATCCGTCGTCATTCGTCTTGTTCAGGGCAATGCCAAGCCTCACCGCCAATCCTATCGATAAGCCAACCACGTCCGTCATTTCCTCGCCCTGCTCTCCCATCTTCGCTACGGAAAAGACCCTGTACTCATCTGAGCTTGTAGAATCTTATTAACACTTCAATCGCGATTTGCTATACATAAATCTTTGCAATCCCTGAGGCAACGCATAGAAACAATCCTCGAAATCACCACCAATTCACACCGACATATACAACCACCACAATGTCTGCAGCAGGAGAAGGCCCGCTCTTTAGCACCGATCTGATATCCCCCGAAGTGCTCAAGGCACTACCAGAAGGCTACAACTGCCGACCCCTCGAGCGAAAGGACTACGCAAATGGGTTCCTAGATGTACTACGTGTACTCACTACTGTTGGCGACATAACTGAAGAAGTAAGTACCACTCATATTTTACATCACGCAGAAAAGAAAGGAAATGAGATTCCCCATTCTACTGAACATGACTAACATATAATCCAGCAATGGAACAAGCGCTATGACTGGATGTCTGCCCGCAACGACGAATACTTCCTCCTCTGCATCACCGACTCGTCCAACGCCATTGTCGGTACCGGCGCCCTTATTGTCGAGCGCAAATTTATCCACCAACTCGGTCTCGTCGGGCACATTGAGGACATTGCGGTTGCAAAGGACCAGCAGGGCAAGAAGCTCGGACTGAGAATCATCCAGGCGCTGGATTTCGTCGCAGAGAAGGTTGGGTGCTACAAGACTATTCTAGATTGCTCAGAGGCGAATGAGGGGTTCTATGTAAAGTGTGGGTTCAAGAGGGCCGGGCTCGAGATGGCGCATTACTATGGCAGGTGAAAAGTTTAAAAAAGCAACGCGTGATGGGACTTTGATAGGGCGCATCTTGGTGTCTGCGTCCATTTGACGAGTATAGGTTAGCATTAGACGGTATGCTGTGCATGGGCATGTATAGAGAGACATGATAGATTATGTTCGGTTCTGTCAAGCTTTCTGCGGTTTTTCTTTGCAGAAATGCAAGTCAAGAGGACAAAATACATGGGGCATACAGCATCGTTGAGATTTCTAGGAGCACCACTCGAGACAACGACTAGGACAAAGGTTGCTAAAATATGTTTGTTAGAAACATCTTACAATGCTGACTTTGGAGTTGTGTTATGTTGGACATGGTTTGGCTGCATCCATGCCAGAAAAACAGTGGAGGGGCTAATGTCCAATTTGATCGCTTCGACGCTTACTCACAAACACCATCTTTACAACAACAATCTTGCGCAACAATGGTTTGATTCACTCCCATGTTTGTATTAGCAAACTTTCTCTCTTTAAACAGATAGTTCGAAAACAATATCTTGACAGTTTATCCACAAGTCATATACGTTATAGGCAGAAGAAAAAACGTCACTGCAAACCAGAAAGAGATAGTACCGCAAGGAGTCATGGCGCAGGAAAAGTCCAAAGTCCCAGATCACAAGAGCGCAACGCAAGAGAACCAAGGACAAGAGACCCCGCCAATAACCCAATCAACAGCGACAGTGCCATGTGCATCTCCACCAGAGATCCCAGGCGACAAATTCACACCCTACAACACCACCTCGTGGCCCAAGATCCCCTCTGGACTCACTCCCGATCTCTGGACCCCCATACAATGCGCACCCGCCAACTTCGCACCCGACCACTTCCTATCCGTGTGCCATAATCTACTCGAAAACCCCAACCTCACCGCCTCGCATCTTTCGCGTGCAGAGCTCTCGTACACCAGCTTTACAGACGCAACATTCGACCCGCAAGCCAAAACGCCCGAGGATCTCGCTAGTATCATCAAGCACCTGCGCCCAGAATGCCGACCACGGTTGGTTCAAGGCGGACTGCCAGGATACACGCTTGACTACACAGTTGTGCGGAAACTGGTGCCACGGAATCCCAAGTTAGACGATGCACTTATGCAGACTTGTCATTTGTTTGTTTCAGAGGAGGAAATCACTGTTGCTGCTGCTGATGAAGAAAGAGAAGAGACATTCAAGGCAGAAAGATACGTGGTCATCTACATCCCGCACGTAGACGACACCGAAAGTGGTGCCGAAGCGATTCCATACTACCACCCCAAAGTCCGCGCTTTAGCAATCCTGTATACGTATTTTCCTACTGGGCTTGATACAGTATCTGGCCTGGATTCGCCGGGCTTGCTATCCGTCTACTACAATCTTTTCTCCCAGGTGCCACTGGACAATCGGCTCGAACGCACAGCACTCAAACTCGCAGAGATAATACACAAGCATGCACGCGGGCGACAGGCAGGCTACAAGAAACGCGTGCATCATGATCTGATAATCGGCCAAAAAAGGTTCCAGGATACGTATGCATATCTCAAGGGCAAATACGCAAAAGATCTCATCACCGCATGGATCGAGCAAACACCACCCGAGAAACACGTCTTTGAAGACCTAGGCATCGCCGCCTTTCTCGAAGAACTCTGGGTAGACATGTACGGCGGCGAAGCCAACCCCCAAGCACTCGACGGCGACGAATCCAAATCCCAAAGAAAAAAAATTGCACAATCAAACTTCCCCGGCTTCGTAGACATCGGCTGCGGCAACGGCCTCCTTGTCTCCATTTTAACCACCCAAGGCTGGTCCGGCTGGGGTTTCGATGCGCGCCGCAGAAAATCCTGGGATACATTCCCTACATCGCACGCTGAGAAACTAAAGGAGATGTTACTCGTACCAGCTATCATTCAGCCCTCCCCTTCTCTTTCACCCATCACCCCCGAAACCCCTTCGTCTACAACAACGACACCCCATCACAGCGGCATATTCCCTCCACAATCTTTCATAATCAGCAACCACGCCGACGAACTCACACCCTGGACCCCCCTCCTCGCATATTTGAACTCCTCGCCTTTCATCGCTATACCATGCTGCAGCCATGATCTAGGCGGCACGCGGTTCCGTGCGCCGGTGCATGCTAAACACCTTGTTGCAGATCCGGCGACTGAGAAGGCGAGGAAGAAGAATAAACAGCCGTCAGCATATGCAAGTTTGTGCTCGTGGGTATGCCATCTGGCGGAGAAGACGGGGTTCGAGGTTGAGAAGGAGTATTTGAGGATTCCTAGTACGAGGAATGTGGCAGTGGTAGGGAGGAAGCAGGTAGCAGACAAGGAGGGGCATGTGCAAGGCGAAGATTTAGGGATTAAGGAAAGACTAAGGTTCTTGAGGGAATTGGTTGAAAAGGAGATGGGTAGCTTGAGTGTGGAGCAGGTAGAGAATATGTGGATGAAGAGTGGGGATGGGCTGCTGAAGCCAGGAAAAGGCGGACATTGAAGAGACCGATTGCAAGGACTCTTCCCCAAAGTGATCATGAAATAACTTGTAATAAAAAAAACAATTGAAGAATCACCGAAGCGTATGGGGTATCATTGAGAACACGGTCATCTAAGACTGCGACATCGCAACTCAGACAAGCGATCCATTCGTAGTATCATCCGGTCATTTCGCCGTATCCGAACCCATTTTGTTATGCAGCAAAGCCCGACATGAATATGAAACGATATCTAGCCCTACTCCGAAAAGCCCTCTCAACTGCTTTAAGAAGCAGGAGCAGCACCACGGCCACGTCCGAATCCACCACGGAACTCGGGCTTGAACTCGCCGGGAGCACCGCCCTCAGCCTTCTCGCCCTGGTCACGGCGGCGGTACTCGCCACGGTCACCGCCACGGCCACCACGGCCTCCGCCACGGCGCTCACGGTCGTCACCGCCGAGCATGCCTCGGGGAGGAGCAGAGCGCTGCTGCTTGATGTGGGTCTGGGGAACAATCTCGGCGGGGAGGTGGAGCCATTCACGGAGGTAGTCGAGACCCTCGGGGGTGAGGGTGTAGTAGTAGTATTGCCATGAGAAGCGGGTCTTGAGGTAACCGCGAGAGGTCAAAGACTGGCCTGCTGATTGTTAGGAACCAACCCGGGGTTGCGGTGTAGCATGTTACTGACAAGCTTTCTGTCTGGAGTTAGCAAATCAATTACATTTCAGCATAGAGAATTGATACGCACGATGACGAAAAGGTTCTTGGTGTCAATCTCTCCGTGCTTGGGGAGGTTGAAGTCCTTCTTTGCGACCAGTACGCCCTCTGTGGTGACCGTGTGTCAGCCTATCCTTGTAGTGTGCAGCAAAGCCACCAAAGTGTATAATTGTGCCATAGCCATGGCTCGAATGCGCGGGGATACTAACCTCGGAAGAGGTACCTGTGAAATAATTGTTAGCCGTCTGATTCAATTGAATATATTGAATGGCCAAGGGAAGCTCAGGAAGCAAGTCGGAATATTTCATGCGAAACTCAGAGCTCGACTGCGCGAGTTCCCAGGACGGTTGTAGAGGTGGACTAACTCGTGGATCGCCTTGCGGTCGGCCTTGGGGATGAGCATCTTGACGGTTTGCGAAAAGACTCGGGGATGCTTGGACTGGTTGGTGAGGTCGATGAGTAGAAGTTCGCCGGACGTAGGCATTTCGACGGAAGGGTGCGCGACTAATCTAAGCGAGGCGCTATGACCACCTGTGCCAAGTCGCGCGTCTAGGTCTTTGGTACCGCCGCCTGCTTGAATACCAATCCAACCTTCACACCACATACACACGCACGCACGCACGCACGCAAACACCAGCATACAGCAATAACAACATTCGACCTGCATCTGGCTACTGGGAAGAACGAAAAATACGGATACACCCCACTCCGACTCGCAACCCCACACCCACGATAAACCGTCATCATGGAAGTCGCCACCGAGTCGCCCATCACGGTCATCGTCAACAGCATCCGCGGTCAAAACATCGCCTTTGCTACCGAGAAGAATGCGCCTCTCAGCTCCATCTATGAAACGCTTTACAAACGCGCACCATGGGTCCAGAACTCATCTTACATCCTCACCACAAACTCGCGCCGCTCAGTCTGCCATGACGAAGCCCCCGTCTCATCACTACTCTCTTCGCCAGCCGACACATTTCTGTCACTACGCCTGACTGTACCTCTATGTGGTGGAAAGGGTGGTTTTGGATCCATCTTGCGCGCTCAAGGTGGCCGCATGTCGTCGCGCAAGAAGAAGCAGGGTGACGTGAACGGATCCTCTCGCAATCTGGATGGACGGCGTCTGCGGACAGTCACCGAAGCCAAGGCACTTGCCGAATATCTAGCCATCAAGCCTGAGATGGAGCAGAGAGAAAAGGAGGAGCGTCGGAAGAAGTTGGAAGACATTGTCGCCAGCACCGAGCGCAAGCAGGAAGAGCTGCAACACAGCAGGGGCACAGCACGTTTAGATGGACAGTGGGTAGAGAACAAAGAGGAAGCCGAAAACAAGACCCGCGAGGCTATCGAGAAGATGCTCATGGCACAGAGAGAGAGCTCAGAAGAGGAAGAGGAAGCAGAGGTTCAGCCAGTCGCTTCGGCATCAAAGCCTGTTCAGCAACGGACCATGTTTGGTTGGGACGACGAGGATAATGAGTTTATGAGCGATAGCGAAGACGACGACGATGTCTCTGAAGAGGATGCGAAGCCTGTAATTGAGGGCAAAGGAAAAGCTAGGGCTGTCTAAGTTCTTTCCAGTTTGGCTGCATCATTTGACGCGACTCGACTTTTCAATGCATACAATGGCGTTTGGGAGTTGTGCTCTTTTTTTCTCTGTAGATACCCAATATTATAACATTCTCAGTTCATAACTTCAGACATCCGCTCTAGCTACCGCTCATAATCACTATATACACGATAAACAATGGCTCACTGGATTCGCTGTAAGTTTAGCTCTAGGTTGCTTTTTTGGTGGATTTCGGCTCTGCCAGGCCACATTGGTCATGTACAGGACCAATCATCTAGATATCAAGTATGTGTGCCAATGGTTATTGAATTGTCTCAAGGCATGACCGTTATCCCCACTAGATGCTCTGTATTGGGCCGACGGGCAACAAGTATCCCATAAAGCGGCATGATACCGGACTACTGTTATCGGCTGTCCGACCCGCCCTTCCCCACACCCAGGGCGCCTATCATGCCATCTCGTTCCTTTACACGCCGACTTCCATGAGCCGCGTCACAATGTCTTCCTTTACTCTCCATTCTCCCTCTTTCTTACTGCACAATGGCTTCCCTGGTTAACAGAGCCCCTGTTGCTCTTCGTAATGCGTGCAGACGCTACCCCGCTCTAAGCACACGACCAAGTGTAATAGCGAGAGTGGGGCACGAACATGCGAGGAGCTTTACCAATTCGCCAAGATGGCAGATCAGAACGAAGGAGATGAATGATGATATGATGAAGGAACTCAAAGTCAGCCAAGCAAGATTGATGGATGATATTCACCACAGCTGTCAATGGGGTATAGGCGAGCGGTGGGGAGAGTAAGTATTCAGGAACATCTGCGGCTCATAGCAAACTGACAGTTGCAGCAAGCCGACAGAAACTGGAATGAGTCGGCTCGCACTCTCCGATACTGACAAGGCTGCACGTGACTGGTTTGTCCAGACGACGAAAGAGTTGGGTTGTGAAGTCACCATCGATAATATGGGCAACACATTCGCAGTCCGGCCAGGACTGAGGAATGATAAGCCACCAACGTTTGTCGGAAGCCATCTCGATACTCAACCAACTGGTGGACGATATGACGGTATTCTCGGCGTCACTGCCGGCATTGAGATGTTGAGAGTGCTTGCAGAAAACTGGACTGAGACGGAGTATCCCGTTGGCGTAGTGAATTGGACGAATGAAGAAGGCGCTCGATTCCCAATGTCTATGGTTTCAAGTGGAGTGTGGGCAGGATCCATACCACTAGAGACTGCGCACAGCCTTCGTGAAGTACATCCAGGCACGGCAACCATGAAGTCTGAACTCGAACGTATCGGTTACCTGGGAGACATACCAGCTAGTTATGAAGCCACGCCTATGGCGGCGCACTTTGAGCTACATATCGAGCAGGGTCCACTGCTGGAGATGGCAAACAAAAAGATTGGTGTGGTCACCTCAGTTCAAGCGTACAAGTGGTTCACGATCAAAGTCAAGGGGCGAGATACGCACACTGGAACTACCGATCTCAAGTCACGGGCAGACGCTTTGTTGACGACGAGCAAAATGATACTGCACTCCCACCGTCTGGCCACTGCGAACAACGCACTAGCATCGACAGGCATATTGAACCTGAAGCCCGGCTCTACGAACACAGTCCCGGGAGAAGTCACTTTTAGCCTGGATATCCGTGCTCCAAAGGACGAAACGGTCGGGAAGATGAAAGAGATGATCTTTCGCGACTTTCCTAAGATTGCCGCAGGCGAAGATGTGGAAGGTTCGAATTATGGCTGTACATCTGGCCTACCGCTCACCGTGGAAATCGTGGAGGACTTTGACAGCCCAGCGACGAAATTCCACGCCGATTGCATCGCCTCTGTGCGCCAATCCGCGAACAAAATTGTCGGGCCTCATCTCTCAATGGAAATGACATCTGGTGCTGGACACGATAGCGTGTATGCGAGTAAGCGTTGTCCCACGAGCATGATCTTCGTACCATGCAGGGAAGGCGTGAGTCACAACCCCCGGGAATTTTGCAAGGAGGAAGACTGCGCTTTGGGTGCGCAAGTCTTATTACAGAGTGTCATCAGATTCGATCGCATGAGAGACGAGAGAAGAGTATCTTGGAAACAAGAGCCGTACACTCTATAATCTCCGATGCGACTTTCTGTAAAGGAAGAGGGGTTCAATGAGTACGAGCACTAGACTGTTATATATATCCATTGGTTGGTTAATTCCACTCATACGAACTGGAGATTCTTACTCTCTCAATACACAATTCAGTTGTATATTAGTACACAGTAAGCTCTACTTGTACTAAATACAGAGGGCCACCGTACGTCAAAGAGCTTGGCACCAACTCGACAGGGCGCTGCAACACATTACGGGTTCGTATCAGCCCTTCCAAGCTCTCATGAAGCCCCTTGCCAATCAGATCCATACCCCACCTATCTCTTCATATAACTTCGGCCCTTTTGCTTATGCAAACATTGTCATGGTTGCTTCTTGTACTAGCGCCCTGGCGTCAAGTAGTCACCACGGGCTGTGGTACTCCGCGGAGCACTCCCGAAACCTCGAGTGTTATCCGCGCAAATCCTCCAAAAAATGACAGTGCAGGTTTTCGAAACCAGTCAATTCTCACTGTGAACGGAACAGCGCAGGGATCTAGTCTGTGCGCAAGGATTAGACTCGACAGAAATAGGCTAATGAGCCTGCTAGAAGTGCTTGGCAAGCTTTACAGGACCACGTACTAACCCTCGGTACTTGTACTCCAACGTTTCTAAGCCTTCCCTGAAACCAGGGGATATCGTGGCTATGACAAAAAAGACAGTTGACAACACTGGGAAAAAGTAAGGCTTGCGGTTTCTTACCCAACGGCTGTCTGGGCCTGGTTCGCCAGGAGCCCTCAGGCTGAATACAGTTTGTCCTCTGCGCCATCATGCAACAGTGTCACGAACACAGATAGCTTTATTGGTGGCGGCGGACTGGTCCAATGTGGGACAACCATGTGCCTGCATACAGCAAGGCTGAGGCGCCCGTTCAGCTCGAGTACAGGGGTAGCCGAAAGGCAGACACAATACCTGTATGCGCTGCGGCCCCCCGCCTCACAATCATATACGATGCCTGGAAACTAGGTGTCGCATCGCTCATCACCAGTCGCAATGTTTCCGAAGTTTGGTGTCTTGTTTTTACTCCTAGCAGGACTGGCTCTTGCAAGAGAGATTCCACCCACATCACCTACAATAGCACCAGCGAGCACAATCACCCCCGCCCCACTTGCACACGAGGACGTTTTCAAAAGAGCAGTCGGAACATGCGGTTTTATTCGTGGTGACTCAGGTATTTACAGTCCCCCGTTATACCTGTGTCTGGCAGCCAGCAACTCACGCCCGAGACAGCATCGCCTGTGACTTGCGGAGCAGGATACAACTGCGTCACAACCCTCAGAGCTCAATACGCATTCGCATGTTGCAACAATGTAGAATGCATAGACGATTGGAGTGTTTGCCGTCCGTTTGGTCAAAAAGACTGCATGGGCAACAATCTTCCCGACGATACCTGCTCACGGATCTATGGATCGATACTCCAATGGTTAGTTTTACCTTTCTAGCACATCCTTTTGCAATCGCTAAAGACATCAACCAGTTCGGAAGCAGCGCCCTACTGCGTTACCTATATGCGTAGTTCTACTCTCAGCGATGAAATCACTTTTGTTTCGTTGACGTGCGGGACAACATCGGAAGACGTTCTTGTCCTTGCGACAGTAACGAATGGCGCAAAGCAGACTGCATCTGGCAAACCCGCCGCCGAACAAACCGAAAGTGCAGATCCCCTTGCCGGCTTCCCATCCATCCCGGGGTTGTCGTCGCCGACTGGAACAACGTCTACTCGCAACTCCCCTGCGCCTACCGGTTCAGGTTCAAACGGACCCGCACTGAGCACCAGGTCGATCGTTATAATCTCTGTGGTTGGCGCTGTGGTAATATTCTTGGGCGTGGGAATTGGAGTGTGTTGTTGGCGCAAAAAGGCAAAGGATTGGTGGCGCGAGAGAAGAAACCGCAATAAACATATCATTGATCCGGCCAGGATACCCCAAGCGCAATATCAACGCACCAATTATCAGCCCAGTAATTATCAGCCCACTGATCCGGGTTTGATAAATTCGTGGAGGAATGGGACGCCGCTTGGCGCGAGTCCTGACGTGGATCCGTCTGTGAATGGAAGTGTTTATGGTGGATACGGTGGAAGAGGCGCGAACGGGGCGGCACCAAGGCCGATGACGACGGTGCCTGAGCAGTAAGGTCGATCACTGCGTAACGGGACATGCTACATAGCGAGATACCTT
The DNA here is from genome assembly GCF_000338995.1 of Bipolaris sorokiniana ND90Pr. Classification (NCBI taxonomy): domain Eukaryota; kingdom Fungi; phylum Ascomycota; class Dothideomycetes; order Pleosporales; family Pleosporaceae; genus Bipolaris; species Bipolaris sorokiniana. The sequence continues at coordinate 406,823 of NW_006911895.1, read as the reverse complement.
TTCTGTCTAGATGTTGAGATTATTTGTAACGTATCTGTGAATACTAAAGCTTACTACGAATTCACTTTGTACTTTTCGTTCTGTTCCTATGTAAGCTTCTAACAAAATGAAGTATACTATAGCTTCTTATATTAGATTTTTCTATAAAAAGTATTATTGAACTTACTATAAGTACTACGTCAATCACATATGTTTTCACTCCATCTTAGTTCACCCCAAATCGATATCGTGAATCTGACACCCTCTTTGACAACACTAGCTGCTTTATATTGTAGCCATTTGCTAGCACCTTGACAGTAACACACAGATTATGTGCTGTAATCCGCTTCCGCTTCATCTAGCACCCTGAAATCATTACGGTACAAATTTCAAGTGGAAGGAGCATGAGTACAAGGTTGATAGTGGGATAAAGGACCAGCCGTTGTTGTGAAGCGCTTTCGCACAGGAAGACTGGGAATGAATATTGCAAGCTCATTTGTATTTTTTTTAAAAGAGTGGGTTTGGATACATGACTGAGGTGCTGAATTTGCTGATGCGACTACTAAGGAAGGTACCCTAGTAATTTAGCTCACAGCCAAGAGTCTGGCGATGTTTGGATCAACGCAATTTGCTTCATCTAAAAAAACACCTCAAAAACTACAACGAACACGCGGCCATACAGAAGTCGCAACATGACCAATATATGGGTGGCCCCGCCCCTCGATTGAACAGGAGAAGTTCCTTTCGCTCTATCACGAACTCATCCTCGCCTCCTCGCCATAATCTCGCAGCAACTTACGAAAGGCAGCGCTCAGCAGCAGCGACGCCATGACCACCCATATACCCAGGCCTGTGATCACATTCTTTGTATCCTGTTTCGATGCCCAACCTACAGCCAACGCGCTGAGTGCTCCGCATGCAACTATTCCGAGCTGATATCTGTCCCTTTTGTGGATGTGGTATAAGACGTTGATCGCAGTGCTGTAGACTAAGCAAGCGACTACAAGATGAACTGGACTGGGGTCCGGAATGATTGCTAGGAGACGATGCGGTTGCTATTCAAGTGCTATCCCAGTGCTTTCACGGCGGGGTTCAAGAGAGTGGCCTGATCGTTACGTTGAACAATACTAGACGACTGAATGGCCGCGTGGATTGTTTTAACGTGTGCGCATGTGTAGCGTTTTTCTTTTGTACAAGTCTTTTACATACTTTCATCCATCAAAACGAAAAGCCATAGTAGAAGTTGAATTACAATGATATTAAACAAACTACCTGAGCTAAAGCTGCGTCATTATTGACCTATTTATTAGCCGATTCTGCTTCCAGAAGCCAGCTACCCTGCGCTACAGCTCTAGGGACATCTAGGCACGCTAATTTATGCTAACAGTTGCTAGAGCTTCTTTCCCTACTGGATGGACCCTTGTAAGTAAATGGGTTTTAGTAATGAGATAATTATCCAACTAGTAAAACTATTGATAGTACAACAGCGCAACTCTAAAGACCGAAATAAAAAGGTATATCGTAACACCATTTGTCTTGCTACGCAGTGACCGACGTAAGTGAGGATTCCGTTAGATATTTTCGCTAGCGTTTGACCTTGTAATGAACTACCATGTAAGTTTCGACTTCCCTTCCTTGTCTCTTCGCAGTATGTAAGAATCCATAGAAGATAGGCAAAGATCATGTTGAAGAAAGTCTACAAAACATCTCCTACTACACCCAACCCGTCACACCTTGGCCAACCACATATCCCTCGTAGCCTTCAACCTCTTCGTCTGATCCGTCTTAAAGGCGATCGTCCAATGCTCCCTCTTCTTAATCAACCCCGGAAAGTCGCATTTAATCCCATCATCCCCACCCTTTGATAACCCGATCTCGTTTACGAAGTTCCACTGGCGGCAACAGAGTTGCCGGCACTGACACGGCACCCACTTGTCAAACCGCTTCAGTTTCTCGCGCTGATCCGCATCTACTTCTTTCCTCGATAGCTCGAGAATTGTCTCGATATGCAGCATATATAGCACTGCCATGACGAACGGCTTGTGGTGCGTAGACTCGCGCATGTTGCGCTTGTCGCGCAGGAGGCGCGACCAGGTTTCTGTGATGTGGCTGGGGGAGGGAGAGGGATTGGGTCCGAATTGATTAAGGAATGATTTCACTACGACAATAAATTAGCTTGAAATAAAGAAAAAAATAGAAGAATTTGGGACGGGGTGGGAGGAAAGGGGGGGGTATGTGCTACGTACGCGTTACTTTCCCATCAATGGGTTTGCAATCTTGAAATATGAGTTCATACACGTAGTATGAATTTAGGGTGAGATGCTGCCAGTACGACTGCGCCTCCGGATTTATATACTTTGGTCCTTTGTACAGCGAGTAGAACCGCTTTGTCTCTGAAGATTTTGAACGTGGCAGTGGCACGGCAGGCGGTGGGGGAATATCTATCATGGCATTTCGCGTCAGCAAATTTGAGCTATCTAACTCGTAGGGACTACTGCGGATGTTGAGACGGTTCTTTTTTTTCAAGAGAAATCATCAACGACAGCCAGGGTCAACACACTTTGCTCGTTTCCTGCGGCGGCCACCCAGCGGCGCAAGATGTTCTTTGTCTCAGGGTCGTTGCCGTAGGCTTCGGAGCGCGAGGCGATGATGTTTTTCTTGCTTGCTTCGTCGAGGAGGACTTCAGAGAGATCCGGGGGGTTGAGGCGGAAGTAGCCGTCTCGATCTGCGAGTTCTTGGTGCATTTCATAGAATTTGTTTGCTGTTTTTTGGGTTTCCGAGGCGATTCGTACAATGCTTTTTGCTACTTCGGTGACGCTCTTGCCAAAGTCTTGGAGTGCTGGTTTTCCTGTGCCGATTGAAACGAGTATGCGGATTTGGTCGTCGAATGGGATTTCAGGCTTGCCGAGTTTTTCTTTTGCCTCGAGATATATTTCTTCGATGGGGTTGTTGTGGCCGAGACCTGCGTCGACGAAGCAACGCGGTTCGCCAGCGTGATTGATCTTCATCGGTGCGAAGAACGATGTTGCTGCAGAAGTTGCCCGCGCGACTTCCCATATTCGGACTTCGTTATAAAAGTTGGAATGTTCGCCGTCCTTTTCATAGTCGGTGAAGCGTATTGGTATTGCGCTTTCTGCTGTGAGAGCAATCACGACGCTGCTATCAAGTTAGCGAATTACATAGGCATTGGTGATCAGTTTATTCTTACGTTTTGCAGACTGAGTTCTTTGCTCCTCGAAAGCGATCATCTGATGTTCCCCCAGCATTGGTGATAACCTGCTTGATGGCCTGCTCCAACTCTTCGGTCTTGTATCGCGGCTGGACTTTGCCGTTGCGTACTTTGAAAGGTAGTGTTTTTTTGTATTTTGGATCGAAAACAACGTCCATTAGGCGAATATATGCTTCAATACACTGATCAACTGTCATTTCCAACCGTCCTAGCATGATGGCAATTAAGCCTCCTGTACTCGTGCCGCAGATCATGTCGAAGTAGTCGCATGGTTTTGGACTCCCAACAAAGGACAATATCTTTCTCAGCATGTAAAGTGATGCCAAACCACGTACGCCTCCTCCGTCCAAACTGAGAAGCCGAAGACCGCCAGGCATCTTTGCTGGGCGGTCAAGTGTGCCAGTAGTAATACGGAGAAACAAGGGGTTAGCTTCACGGAAAACAATGATGGGTGTTTCGAAGAGACATCAAGAACCGTGTACGCAGCATCAACAAGACCATAAATCATTGATCTCTCGCCACCTTATCATAAAGCGCATCCTTCAGCACAGCCTAGGGTTCGAGGCTCAGCTTACGGCCAGTGGTGAAGAACAAGTTAGCTCTGGACGAGAATGGCGGGACTACTACCGAACTGGATTACAATGCCTGCTAGTTACACAGGGCAGTGCTGTGGCTTTTCTTGGCAGCTGAACAATCAAACATCGCACGTTGCAAAGGATTCAGCCTCGTGAAAGGTATGGAAAAACAAGTTTCTTTCCCGCTAAGTACCACAAAAGATTTCAACAGAGTAGCACATGGCGTCTCCGAGGAACTTGCTGCCTAGCACTCGAGTTTAGCCATCAGCCTTGCTCTAACGTTTTCCCCCAGCTCTTCCAGTGTCTCGCACATTTCAATGTTATACCTCTGGCAAACTATCTGCACATTTCCTCTCTTCCAGAACCCTTTCGGACAATAAACTACTGCCTTTCCAGTGTCGGCATAGAGTCCCAGTTCCAGCAATGTAATCGGCTGCAACACTTTGGGTTCGCCTGCAAAGTAGAAAACGATAATGTCCGCTATGCGCGCATGATCCATCTCCCACTCGACCTGCTCCTTGAAGGGTGGGAAAGAGATATCTTCGACCCAGCTGCTGTCCCAGGCATCGCAACGCGGGTTTAGGATAGCGACAGGAAGGTCAGATAGTGAAGCTGTGAGATATCCTTGCCAGTCTTTGGCTGGGTCAGATTGAATGGCGCCGTAGAGGATGACAGATGGTCTGTCTACATCTTTTCTTAGGGGAGGTTTGTGCACGACGGCTTTTGTTGGAGCAGGTTGTGACATGGTTTGGAGGTGTAGATAGATTTGGGGAGCGGCGCGGACGCGGGCCTTACCGTGCTACCCCGCCATGTCATTTTACCCTTAAAGTATTCGTGCAAGCACGGGCCTCGAGCTGATGAAATTGAAGCTGTACTGGGGCTCTATCTCCACCAGCATTCTCCCGCAAAACAAATATGTCGCATTAATGGTCTTTGACTCCATTCTACAACATAGAGCGAGTTGATGAATGGTTAGTGGGCTGGGTGAGTTCAATACCTCCTATCCAGTGCATCCAAGCCAGGCGGAATGTAGTTGTGATGTTACATGCAATTTGTACATATATACGGCCAGCGACTTCTTCACTATCAAATATCTCAATTTCTTGTTCAGTCCTTTGATTCGTTTCAGTAATTTGAATTACTAGGTGTTTCTTGAAAATGCTTTTCCAACAACGACAAGACACGGGAGGATTCCATATTCATTATGATTTTCCTACTTGCACCTGCATTAGTTCGTATCCAACCGCACACTGAAAATGAAACGGGGCATTCCACCCATAGCCGAATGACGATCCAACCGGACTTCTGATCTTTACCTAAAGGACAGTATCGGCGACCTGCCAGAGACCGCATCAGTCCACGTAGCGAGCCTGAACTACATCAGAAAAGCGTTAGTTGATCGACCATTGATCGACATTGCTAGAGCGCTGCTGTAAATTCCGCTTCGTATGCTGCACGTAAAACCAAACAAAGTAAAGCATCTTCACAAAAGGATGGAAATGACTCGAGCACATCGCGTGATGTTTCCAAATCATTTTGACAAATGGAGTCGTCTTCACCCATCGCTACGTATTGGTATCTGACCCTTTTGCTTTCCAGGATAACCGAAGTGCCATCGGAACGATCAGATTATGCGATCATTGTGTCATCATGTCTGGTGCATTCAAGATTCAAAGAAGCGGGGAAAATTCCGACCTTATCCAAGGCTATAAAATTTACCACTGTATCGGGGCTGCACAATGGCCCATGTCAGCAAGAACCCAACGTCGATTACCTGCCGACATTCTTGGCAGACGGGACAAAGTTTGTACGAATCTACAAGCTGGGGGGGGGGGTTGCCCTATTGTAGAAGTACCGGACGACGATCCTCCTTCAACGGGAGAGGGAAAAAGAAAAAAGGAAGTCGAGGCGACAACAGTCGCTTAGCACGAGTATCAGTGCGCAAGAACGAGTGAAATGCCTGAACCTCTGGTCCCTCCGGGTGAGCCGGGGTTACAGTTGTGTCATCGCGCTACGAAGCAGATCATATCTCGTACTTCGGTCAATCACCGGCGTGTTGCTACAAGCCCAATGGAATTTCCGAATTCAGCGTTACGATGGCCTCTCTGGGTGCAATGCTCGACATCACGCCATTCGCCCAATGGTGAGAGAAGGCCAGTCTTTACGTAGGAAAATTGGAAAAAGCATTGTAGCTGTGGTATTTTTATTTTGCGATCGTGAGAGCATCATAACGCGCGCGTAACTGAGTAGCAAATTGGTGTTGTACAAATCATAATATGAACTTCGTGCAAAATCGCCAACTCAAACCTCTGATACTCGGGCGCGACCACCTGTCCAAGCCTTGTTGTCGCGAGGATTGGGTGGATTCGGGACTGGGAGGCCTTCGTAAGTGACTTCGACAGTTCGCTCGTACAGTATGGCTTCTTCGCTGTCACTGTCCTTGCATTGGCGTGACCCGACCTGTATCTTTGATTCTCGCGTTTGCGTGGACTGTTGGGCCTTGACCCCGGAAAGGGGGATCTCGTCATCGCGTTTGTCGCCATCGATGGTGTTCATAAGAGTATCGTACTGGCGCTTCGGGCCACTCTTTGAGCTCTTCCACGAGTGTAACACGCGGTTTTGGCCGGATGAACCTTTTCCTGAAGATCCACGAGAGCTCTCGCCGATCATGTGCGGTGCAACGTGTCTGAAGAATCGTCGCAGGGTGGGTAGGGAACAGCAGATGATGAAGAGGTTCGCTTCGACGATGCTGGATATAGTGTTAGACAATGCAATGGACATGGCAGTTTCGTGTGATAACAACAGTGTACTTACATCCACACACAGCCCACAGCAATGATCCATGTTTGATCAGGATCCGTCAATGCTGGTATCAGGACAACCAAGCGGATGATTGAAGTGACCATAGTTCTTTGTAATGTCAGCTCGTTCTCGTACGTTCATTACCCTAGCACTGTGCTCACATTGATCCAATACCGAAGATAATGGTCAGGCCAATCTTCTGCTTCCTAGGCATTTGTAGGCGCCAGATGGTTGGGATTGGGATGGCGATTAGTATCACATCAGTGACAACACCAATGACAGCGGTTGCGATATAGATTCCTCCTCGGTTGGTGCAGACTGCTATCGGAAGTAACAGCGGATCCCAGCTGGCCGCTATCGGTTTGCATGCAAACACCAGACTGAAGAAGATGGATGTATATGCGCCAGCGCATATGAATACGGTTGACCAGACCGCAATTTGGTAGCCTCGCACTGGCGACAAACGACTGTAGAAGATGCACAATGTAATTTTGGTCAGGGCACAGCAAGGAGCGTATACCAGGGGGGCGGCCAGAATCAACTATGGTTTGGCAATGTCAGCAAAGTTTATATGTATGCTGACAGAACCAGGCAGCCCTCACGTACTCTTGAGTAATAGCCGTACTGATCGATTGAGATTTCCCAAGCATGTACACCGATAACTCCTGCAGCGAAGCCTTGAATCAACAAGGCTTGTGTTGCGACAGAAAACATCCACGCGAGAATAACAAGCACTGCTTATAGTTAGCATCTTCCCAAAGTCAAAGTGTATCTAGATAGGTACCATCATCAATCTGGAACTGCTTCATCAGACGAATCTTTGTGAAAAGTCGCTGGGCGAGGAAAATAAATGCCAAAATGTTCTCAACGATGAAGAGTGCATATGCTTCCGCAGTCAGCCGCCTTTGAGGGTTGGCAAAGTCGACCACATATCCCTTGGGAGGAGGGAGTATCGTCATGACTCCATTTACATTTGCCATGATGTAAAAAAGACTGAGAAATGGATAGTTTGATGAACACAGAGGTGTGAGCCCTTGAGGTGGAGAGCCAAGTCGTTTATCATATGGGAGATATGGGGGATGAGCGTGAACCAGTGGTCCTCTCAATTCAATCTCTATAGGGAAATGGCTATGCTCATCCTATTGGAGTGACTACTTGGAGGCTCGTGAGAGAAATTTGCACGGATCCCCGACACACGCGCGGAATAGAGTAGTGGGAACGTTGCATGATCCGTGGTAATCGCACCGAATACCTTGACGCTGACCACTCTTATTGACGAGGGCCGTTACGAAACCACGCGAGCTGCGAAGATGCGTAACATCAAGACTGCTTTGACCACCAGTCTAGTCTCGTCATCCTTACTATGGAGACTGAGACCCGCAAAATGGGTCATGAACTGTTGTGAGACAGAATCTTACCCCGAGCCGTGACATGGTCACCATCAGTGATGGAGGTAGGGGAGGGCAAGCAGTGGAACACATAATGACGGTATTTAATGCGCGCGATCTCCATAAATTCATTGCAGCCCAAGGATCGCGGGACGTTTTCATGTGTAGCTTCCCGAGCCCTGGTCTTAGTTCCCTTCCTCGCCTATAGATAAGGTTGACACTCGGGGACTAGGGTTTGGGGTGACATGAGTTCGTCCGGCAGACACGTGCGGTAGAGACATACGGTGGTTACTGACACAAGCCTACGTACCTTGGCGGGTCATGCCGGAGCTAGCCAGTCCCATCCAAACGGACCGTCATTCGGTCCGGTTTATGGGGACAGAGCGGGTCTCGATAGGAGCTAGCTCGACCCTCCACCCTCATCACCGGCAATCACTGACATTTTCATCAGAGGCCAATATTCTCCAGACCAACTTGCGGCTCTAGTTCGTTCAGGGGAGGCGCCAGAGCTGCCTCCCAACAGCCGCTGCAGGAAAAAATTATCGGCCACTAGACCTTCCGTAGCAGCGTAACATGAGTAGTTTGTGTCTAAGGATGCTGGATGTACAGTTCCTGTAATGGCTTGTCGTCGCTTGCCGTCATCCGCAGTGTAGTGTGCTCATCTTCCAGAGTCATTAATACACCTGCGTCGTCCTAAGCCAGCGTTGCGGTTCGACATCCTCGTCTTTCAACGCGCCAAGTCCCATCCGTTGTTACACCATGAAGTCCGTTACCCCGACATTGGTTGCCCTCATGGGCCTGTATGAGGAGGTTGGAGCTGCTGCTGCACGGCCCTTGGGGCTACGGAAAGATGTTTCAGCGACCATGGGCACCGATCCTTCGACTTGCGTGAGTTCAATCACCTTTCTACACTACTACCTTACCATCACAATGGGTCAAAGTCACAGTACCACTAACGCTATTCAACAGTGTGCAACCCTGAAAAATGCTAACCTGACTCACATCTACATGCAAGATGATCAGCAGTACAAGGACCGGACGAATTCCTACTGGTCTGTCAGTGCTCAGCTGCAACCAAAGTGCATCGTCCAGCCTGTCTCTACCGCGGAGGTGGCTACCGCCATCAAGGTCCTGGGTGCTGACCCAGGATGCACATTTGCTACTCGAAGCGGTGGTCACACCACCTGGGCCGGCTCCAACAATATCAACAATGGAGTAACGATTGACCTTGGTCTCATGAACCAGACCACCTATGACGAGGTCAACAGCCTTGCAAAGATCCAACCTGGCATCAGGTGGGGAGGCGTCTATGCAGCTCTTGAACTCCATGGAGTCACTGTTGCTGGTGGTCGTGCCAGCACTGTTGGTGTTGCTGGATTCCTGACTGGAGGAGGCAACACTTTCTTCACTGCTCAGCGCGGTTGGGGCTGTGACCAAGTCAAGAACTTTGAGGTTGTTCTTTCCAGCGGGTCGGTACACTTAACCCCTACATTTCATATTTGTGTTAACCCGACATAGTGAGGTTGTGAATGCAAATGCCACGTGCAACTCCGACCTATTCCTTGCTCTCAAGGGTGGATCTTCCAACTTTGGTATCGTCACTCGCTTCGACATGGAGACCTTCAAGCAGGGTGACCTCTGGGGTGGTACCATGTCGTATTCGAAGAACTATACTCAGGCGCACATTGACGCCTACACCGCCTGGGTTGACAATGTCGAAAACTACCCTGAGGGCTCCAGCATCATCTTCTGGAGCTACCTCCCCACTGCTAAAGATGTTGTTATCCTTGCTGCGTATGAAGATACGGCCGGCAATGTGGCCCCCGCAGGATTCGACAAGTTTTTGGCTATCCCATCCCAGTCCTCCACTATGAGGCTGGCTACCCACAAGAGCCTCACTGACGAGCTCGAGCAAGCCGCTGGGTACCGGTATGTTGAGAAACTAACTAATAGAAGGGTCTATACTGACTGCTTCAAGTGATATCTGGTTCACCATGAACTTCAAGAACGACCCCACAATCTTCAAGCACATTGTTGATGGTCACGAAAAATTTGTCAACGAGTGGAAGGCGACTACTTCTGACCCGGACTTCATCACGCAGTGCATGTTCCAGGCCATTCCTACTGTCTTTGCTAAGCACAGCGCTGAGCGAGGTGGTAACGTTCTCGGTATTGAGCACATTGGTACAAACACCATCATGCTCTTGTTCAATATTGCTGTCAAGGGTGCTGAAACTGAGGTTGCTGCTCGTGCGCTGCTGAGGAAATATACGGAAGAATTCCAGGCGTTTGCCGCTAGTCAGGGAGGCGCGGTTGACTGGCAATACCTCAACTACGCCGATTCTTACCAGGTACATAAAATCCCCTTTTCCGATATAATGACACGAAACATTCAACTAACATCCATGAACAGAACCCGCTTGCTGGCTTCGGCGCTCATAACGTTGCTAAGATCCGTGCGGCGGCAAAGAAGTACGATCCAGTCGGCATGTTCCAAACCCAGTCTCCTGGAGGCTTCAAGATTTCCAAGGTCAACGAAAAACCTCGTCGCGAGCTGTAAGCGACAAGAGGCTCAATTTGGATTGATATTTACAATCGTTATCTATACAAAATGAAACATACATAATTTTCTCGGAGAAAAAAATCCCATAGCCACACTCAATCTCGGTCCCAACAGCCACATGAATCGGAAGATGCACTAAAAGCCACTAAAAGCCACTATAGGTGCAGGGTTTGTAAATTGAAGTAGGGATCGCCAGGTCTTAAGAATCGGACTTGTACGACTGAAAATGCCCTATAATGATAACACCACACATCCTTGGCTGTCTCCCATGTCTAACAACGAAAGCAGCATCTTACGCGTCCCCCCCCCCCTCAACTTACACTAACCCAAGAGAAGCCCTCATCCCCGTTCACTGTTCCCGGAGGAGCAGAAAAGAAAACCAAAGAAGAATCTCACCCGTTCTCAAACATCGCCCAAAAATCGCAATTCTAGCCCCATAGAAAAAAATATCCGACCAACGCACGTACCCACCATCCCTCGCCCAAGTTTCCCCGCTCTACATAACTACACTACTACCCTTCATCCCCGCGCTCCCCTTGCAACACCTCGCCTGGACTTTCCCCGCCCTATCAAAGCGGAATCCCCTGCCACTTACTTGCTCGTACCTTCACGATGCCCATCTCCGCTTTTTGCACCAAGGGTTTGCTATCTAACTAGTTGCATCTGCGCCGTTGTTCCGCTCATGCTCTTTCTCTCAAAGCCCCATCCATGTAAAGCGCCACTCAACGGCTGGACCTTTCTCATCCCACGGAACCAGCCGCACACGCAACGACTTCTTTGAAACGATGTTCCGAGCGGAGTGTAGAAGGTGAGGTGCAGAGAGGTCGAAATGTACTAGCACGCAGCCGAACCCGCTCACTCCCTGCGCCACTGTTCTGTGTCGTCGCGGACAGCGGGATGTGGTGGATGGCCGTGCTGAGTGGGCTGCGGTGCAGGACGAGCGGACGCAGGGTGGAGTGGACATGATACTTTGGGTAGGCAGGATACCTTGTTAAGGTGAGCGTTTACAGTGTTGGCGCGTATACTGAGAGATTACATGTTGGAACAGGGGGCGTGGAATGGGGTGTTCACACGGGGAAGGGGTGTATTCGGGGGTTATGAGGAGGTAAGTAGGCTGTGCTATCGTCTTCTTTGTAGGAGGAAGGAGATGTCTCTTGGTGGGCCGAAAATACTACTGGGATAAACACAGCCGACATTTACAACAACGCTGCTACTTGCTAACAGCCGCCTCCACCACAAGGCAATTGAAAATTTGTTTTGCATGTGAAAGTACTATGAGAAAGAAATCGTATCGTTCTATACAGTGCTGGTATACAGTTCAATCTCACTGATCTCGCACTGTTTTGTTGTTGTAATTTTTATCCGAGTATTTCGGTCCACCAAAAAGTCAAGGGTACCGTGTCATTAGTGAGAAACTCTATAACGTTTATCTTACAAAGTAAGCGTAACTGGGACATACTTACATCAACCACATACGACAGAATATGTAGGAGTGATACTTGTCAAAATAAACAAGTAGTGGGTCTGTCAGTTCTGTATGATAGAAGGCGTCCGCTTACCGTAATAACCATTTGAAAGGCATTCTCACTTTCTTCTACCGAGAATATTTCGAATCAGTCTTTGTAGATTTGAACTAAGAAGGTATAAGGTATCCAAGAATTTTTTTTCGGTTTTCTTAGAATGTTTCGTGAACATATAGAGCAGAACTGGAGGCTGTAACAGTATAGCTTAGTCAGTCGTGTTGATTGATTCTTCAAGCCTGTTCTACATTATTGAGATATGATAGTAGCAATGCCTCAAAGAGGGATCAGGGGTCTTAGGTTATAAGCTTACGATGATTATCGCCGACGCAGCACACGCCCAGAGTCCGTAATGAATATATTGCCAGAGAATTTAATGCTACCAATGTGCTCTCCCATCTCTCTGTGACGTTGAAGCTTGCGTGATCTTCTGGTGAGTTGGAGGTTGAAGCGAAGCATAATGAGTTTGAGTGTTGTGGAAGACATTATTCGAATACATCTACAACATCTGAAACGCAAAGATCGAACTTCACTACAGAAGGCTCTGGGTCGTGGGCACTAGTAAAGTGTCTCGAATAGTTTCGTTTCTTAATTTATCTGTCCAAGGCACTGAACACATTTGCAGATGTCGCTTCTCAAACTGGAATCTTTTCAAATATTACGAACAATCAAAAACATACTTTCTTAGCAAACATTGACTTCGTCTAGTCTTCATGAACATATCGAACATCCCCTCCCCTAAAACACACCATTCGTTTCGGCGAGCGATAATTATGGAATTCAATCTAACATCATTGTATGTACTGTACAAAAGAAATGGCCGTTATGACTGTCGTCCGTCTTCTTGTCTACTTCTATCCTGTTCATCGCCACCCTCCTCTTTCCACTTACTACGTAGCCATTTCAGTTTGAACCAGTCGCTCAATGCATCTTGGCTTCTATTTTCCGAGCTATATGCCCAACTCCTTCTTGCTCGGGAAGCATCAGGTAAGTCTGCATCTGATAAATCGCCATCATCTGGGTCAGGATGATAGAGTAATGGCGAAGACGAACCAGGATCGGCGGGTCTTTTCCCTTGGGATACGCTTCTGGTCTGTCGGGTAAGGCCTTCAAACCAAGATCTTCGGCGCATCTGGTTGAGCCAAGCAGATTGCGCCTTATTTCGTCGTGGAGGCAACGTGCCTGATCTTGGCCTATGATCAAGATCCACAGATCGGATTGCAGGTGAGGGCAAAGTCTCGCGGTCGTTGAGCTCATCCCATATTTCGTGCGTTTCCTCGGAAATAGTCAAGCGTCGTCTTCGTGAAGGCTTGTGAGGACGTGTATTGGCCTGAGCTGCATGCAGGGCTGTAGTATCCAGTGACAATCGCTTCTTGGGGTTGGACAAGGGCCTAGCAGGACCAGCCGGTGCTCGGGCTAGTAGTGGTGTTGTTTCGTCGATAGATTTACGTTTGGTGTGCGTGGAGAAGTAGCCTCGGTCTCCTCCAGCTTCCTCGTCGGTGAGCATTGGTGATGCCGGGTCGTCGAGAATATGGGTATGCGATATACCGATACCAGGTTGAAGCACCGTCTTGGGCATGGGAATCCTACCCACCTTGGCCGCTATTGGCGACCTTGGTTCTTCCTCATTGTCCTCGAGACGCCAGCTCAAGCAGACAACGCCTGCAAGAAGGACCACGGTACCGAGTGCGATGAGTCCAGCGTGAAGACTCGACAGTCGGTCGCTCTGGTCAAAGTATATCAATCCGTCTACAATGGCAATAATGTTATAGACACAAAAGACCAAAGGATAGAGGACACTAGTACTACACAACTTGAGTCCGCAGTGCATGTAATAGAGTTGCGTCAGGGCGAATGCAACTAATCCAATCAGGATCATCCAAGACTGCCAACGATTGAACTCATTGTGGCGATCCACGATTGTGCGGACCAACAGCTCAACGGCGCTCTTGGCGACAAGTAGCGAATGCGCAGAGAGGATGCCACTGACGCATCCAAAGGCCATTCCTCGTATCAGGCGTAGTCTAGGAGTGGTGCGGGGATAAATGCGCTTGAGGACCCAGGTGGCGGTAACCAAGATCACCACAGCAACACCCGTCATGCTCATCCAAATTAGAAAGTTGGTTCGTCCTAGTAAAACCAATAACTGGTCCAGGTTATGCGACGGCTCGGCAATGGCACCGAAGAGGGCTATCAGCAATGCGCCGACAGCGACGAGTAGAGTGCCGGCGAGCGAGTAGCGCGTAAAGGGCTCGCTCAAAATAATGGAGGCGCATATGGAGTTGAAGACGAGGCCGGAAGCCTGGAGAGTGGAGAGGACGGGAAGGGGGAGGGTGGTGATTTGGATGGTGCTGCCGACAATGTTTGCCACGAGGAACATGAGCATGCCCAGCTATCCGGGGTTAGCGAAGTGGTTGTGTATGTGTGCGGTGAGTATGCGTGCCTGCCATCTCCGTCGCCTGTAGGGTGGGCGTCTTTCGTCATCGTCGTCCTTTTCTTCCTCGAGGAGATGCGACTTGCGCTGGAGTGTAAGGCCGACACTCTGGATGCTGGTCGAGGCGAGGCCGACGATTACTCCCAGCTACGGAGGGGTTAGTTAGCAGGTCTAAATTTCTGGCGCCAGACTCACAGCAACGCTCGCGCCTGGCGACATTCCGACCATGACTGTGTCTGTTGGCTGCTGTCGGTGACTGCACCTGTGTTACCTGGGGGTGTGGCGCATGCTGTGCGAGCGGCGGACGAGGAATGGGGGACGAAGAACAACAAGAGAGTGGGAGAGCGCAGCTGGCGATGGCAGCGTAGACGTGGACGTGGTCGCGAAACGTGACGCTGTCGAGTCGGTGAAGTTGGGGGGTGGAGGGCTAGCCGGTGGGTGTGGCAGGGGTCAGCCGACTGATGATGTATGTAGAGAAGTGGGTTAGGAAGCTGGCGCGACGAGGCGTGTGTGTGCACCGAACGACAGCTGGGCAAAGAAACAGGCGCAGAAAGTGACAAATAAGAAATGCGTGCTGGCGCGACATGGGAATGGTTCGAACGCGCGATGGCGTCGCAGTCAGTGGGGGACGCGCTGTGGCTACGCATGTGGCTGCTGTGGCTGGTATTATGGCTAGTGCAGCCAGTGTGGCTAGTGGGTGCGGGCAGCATCTGGGGCTGCTATCGCCAATTGGTGGGCCCAGCGCATGCACCTCGAGCAGCTTGTCCAAGCTCCGTCACTGCCCATACCGCCCGACGATTCCAACTCCATCGCCAGATCCCACGCCCACATACCCCTCCACCACCACCGACGAACCCCCACCGCCGTCGCCATCATGTCGCAAGTTCACGCCCTCTCCGACGACCAGGTATGATGCCCGCCGCAGCTCCAGGCAGCTCCAGAGCTCCCCACCTACGTCAACAGCGCTCCATGCTAACAAGTCTCCCATGGCAGGTCGCCGGCGAGCTCAAGAAGATGACGGCCTTTATCCGTCAGGAGGCCATGGAAAAGGCAAATGAGATCCGTCTCAAGGCCGACGAGGAGTTCGCCATTGAAAAGTCCAAGCTGGTGCGCCAGGAGCAGGCCTCCATCGACGCCTCGTACGAGAAGAAGTTCAAGCAGGCCAGCATGTCGCAGCAAATCACCCGCTCCACTGTCTCCAACAAGAGTCGATTACGCATCCTGTCCGCCCGCCAAGAGCTGCTCAACCGCCTGTTCGAGGACGCCGAGAAGAAGCTGGCGGATATTTCCAAGGACAAGAACAAGTACCAGTCCATCCTGAAGAACCTCATTCTCGAGGGCGCATATGCCCTGAATGAGGACAAGCTACAGGTCAAGGTGCGCAAGGCAGACAACGATCTGACCAAGAAGGCCATCGAAGAGGCTCAGACCGAGTTCAAGAAGAATATGAGCAAGGACGTTGCCATTACCATTGACGAGAGCGACCCGCTGCCCGAGGGATCGTAAGTTAATACGTTCGATTCATCCGGGTTTATGACTAATTTTGTCCAAACAGCGCTGGCGGTGCCATTATTGTCGGCACAAACGGCAAGATCGACATCAACAACACCTTCCAAGAACGACTGAAGCTGCTCGAATCCCAGGCACTTCCATCCATCAGGGTCACGCTCTTTGGCGAGAACGAGAACAGGAAGTTCCACGACTAAGTTCCTTTTTGCACGGCGACCCCGGGGATTTTAATCATCATGACCATGGCATTTCCTCACCCACATAATGTCGGAATACAGGGAACATGTGCGTTTGTACCATGCACTTGGCACACAAGTGACTTTTTTGCCGAGTAAACTCTACACATGTGGAGAAAGAGAGGAAGAGGTGTTCTGTACATTACTCCAAGCAAGATATAGCGAGTCAACTTTGCACATTTACCGTATATGCGGTAGTTCGGAGCATCATCTCTGGACATTGCTTACTATTTATTTGATTATTGTTACAAACAATCGAAGTAGGTCGTTAAATCGTATACATGCAGAAAAGAAAAGGGGTATATGTACGTCCATCATCAAGTCGCATAAGTACTTGCCGTCACCCGAAAATACTGCACCAAAACCTCAGTCGCGAAAATGCCTGGCAGTATCAATTCCTCAACGGCCAATCCGTCGTCTCACCATTCCATCCCCTCTCCACTCTCCTCCCATGTCTCAACCCCACATTCTCCTCTTCATCCTGCTTTTGTTCATAGTATCCGCCATACCCCCCACCCGTATAATAATACTCCGGCCCGTAATCCTCCAAATACGCATCCAACGACATCGAAGAAAAGCTCGACACCGCGAGGCCAGACGAACTACTTCCCGTCCCACTATACTGCGCCGCTGTGTGCGGAACCGCCTGTGTAGGTCGGTAAACCGATGTATCCCTCGCATCATTCACTGGCACCTCTTCCGTGCTACTGGGACTGGGAACCGGTTTCCGCGGTATACTGCTCCTCCTCCCCACCTCTCTATTCCCACCACCAAAACTCCGTTTCCGATGCGCATACTGCCCCAACACGGGCGACTCCACGTCGAACTCCCCAGGCTCCCTCATCTCAGCCACAGAATGCAAACTCGACCCGCTAACCCTCCTTCCCCTTGCTCGATTCGAAGAGTGACTGTGACACAGGGCCGGCGCCACCATCGGGGTATGTGTATCTTCCCTCCCAACCATTGCGGGAGTTTCAGGGTAGGCATCATATATGTCTGACGGGTCGTCCCAGGGGTATTCTTCAGTGCCCCGCGTGTAGTGATGGGTTAGTGGTAAGGTGGCGCTGTCTGAGGGTCCTTGTTGGAAGGAGAAGCGCGGGATGAAGCCGGGGGAGGAGGGAGGTTGGCTTCCTTCGAGGGTTCTTTTGCGGTGGCGGCGGAGGAGGAAGAAAGAGAGGAGGAGGATAGAGATGGAGAGGAAGCCTAGAGGGAGGGCGAGGCCGAGGGCGAGTTTTTGGCGGGAGGTAAGGCCGGAAGGGGTGGGGGGTGGAGCGGGGGGTTCGGAGGGTGTGCTGATTGGGGTTGCGGAGGAGGGAGGCGGAGTCGAGATTGTGGGTGTCGATGAGGCGGAGAAAGATGAGCTGGCGGTAGGAGAAATCGAAGTCGATGAGAATGACTGCTTAGACGAAAACGAGGATGGTCGAGTTGTAGTCTGGCTCAACACTGCAGTTGTACTTCCCCCACTCTCACTCTCCAGCTTAGATGATGTAGACACTGTCGCAGTCGTACTCGTCACCCACCCATCCGTCTGTGTAACCACACTCTGCTCCGTCCTGGTCACAGAAGCCGGTACACTAGTCGGCACACTCCCACTTTCCGGTGGCGCTGCCGTTACAGGCCCAAACACCTGGATGAGATACCTCTGCACCTCAACTGGCAACTCGCGAAACCACTGCGGTCGATTATTATCCAGGAACTCGGTCCAGAGTATGCTTGATACAGCGGGCACGTTTGTAGCAGCGACTTGGCGAAGTGACTGGGGGAGGGCGGTAATGAGGATGTTGACGAAGTCGATACTACTCGTCATGTTAGCAAACCATTCCCATTAGAATATGGAAACATTAACGTGTGCGTTTGAGAAAAGGATAGAGGAAAGTTCTTACGCATCAATATCCTGTCTCCCTTGCAATCGTGGTGCAGCCGTGATATCAGGCGGCGCTGGCACCACAGCTCCATTTACGACTCCGTTTCCAACAACAAGGAGAAGAGGATAGAACCATCTTCGTAGCGAGTGCATGTATGAGATGTAGCGAGTGTCGTATCGCACACGAAAAGAGAAAAAGAAAAGAGAAAAGAGATTCCCGACTAATACTTCATAACCAATGTTTTGTTCAACTCAACCCTGTGTAAAGCATATACGCTTCAAATCATTCAAGTCGAGCGAAAAAAAGATCAGAAAGAATGTTGCGTAACCCAGCAACTATTTCAGAACCCCTCCCATCTCTCCTCACATCCATCTTTCTTTTTTTAGGCCTAACAAGCCCCCCAGCCCCCCAGGCACACACTGATGCGATTCGTCCCAACACTCCAAGGCTGTGGCGAACATGGCTTCATACTCACGTAAACTTGCTTAACACAGCCCCAAACTTGATCGCCCCCGCCACAACGCCACCCGTCCGCCATCCTCTCCACATAAAATATACTCTACCTGCAGATTTCGGCAGCAAAATCTTGTCTAACTATCTGATGGACACGTAACTGGTTGAATATCACTGCTATACCGAAATATCCCTGATATTATATGTACCTGGTGGGACGAAAGGTATTCATAGTGGGACGGGGGTGGCAATTGGTCAGAGCTAAGCCCGATTTAGTAATTGAGCTGGGGATTGATACCTGGTGTACATAGCCACCTTAGCTAGCCATTAAAGCTTCACATTAGTAGTATGTCGCTCTCTAAGGCTAATATTATAAGCTAGTAGTGACGCGCTTAAGGGGGTTTGGATAGAAGGCTGCATTCCTAGTACAAGCGCTATTGGAATTAACAACGTGCTTTACTGAGGAAATGTACTTACTTAATATAAGGAAAACTTGTAGGAAAGTTAAGAGCGTTACCTACAATGAAAGCTGTACATGGACCTAGTGGTAAGTCATTATCACGCCTTCCTACGTTGCGCAAGTTTAAAAACAGATACATTGGAGGTGCTTATACAATGGCTCTAAATGAGATAACAGGTAGATTCATTCTCGGTTAGCTCAACGCGCACCAGGGTTGGCATTGCCTGTTGTTCACTTAGAAAAGAATATTCGTAATGTCTTCCTTCTTGAGTTTTCGAGCTGCACGGATTTTTTCTTGCTTTTCTTTGCTCCACGTCTTTGATTGGTACTTACGGCTCCTCTCCCTCCTCTTTTCCCGTTTTTCCATCGCTCGAACCTCTAGATCCACCCAACGGGGAATTGGGCAGGTTGGAATTTGCTGTAAAATAGCGAGCGTGTCGCGATCTCCTCCTGCCTGATCCCGCTGTTGGCTAGAAGAAGTAAAGCTCTCAACGTGAAATTTGCGTCCTTCCCGGCACAGTGAAACCTATTGAAGGAACATTCGAGCAAAAGCAGCAAATCGCTAAGAGAACCAGCCCAGAACCCAAAGACCTTGTATGCCACCTGGAAAGTGTCTAGAACAGCCTAGAGAAGTACTGGAGTCTGGAAATCTAGAGCTCGTAAAACCCCGAGGTCTCTGATGATTCCATGACCTACAAACACGATATTTCGCGCTGGAGGGATAAAGGACTGAATGCGGTCTACTATATCTGATGGATGAATCGTGATTGTCTCCCCAAAGATGAACTTTTCAGAAGCCTTTCTCAAGTACGAGGGAGATCCTGTGGCAAAGTTGTAGGTCGATATAAGCTTGGCTGGCGAGACTTTGTTAATTTCCTTCGTATCGAGAATGGCGAGGCCAACTT
Source organism: Bipolaris sorokiniana ND90Pr (assembly GCF_000338995.1). Classification (NCBI taxonomy): domain Eukaryota; kingdom Fungi; phylum Ascomycota; class Dothideomycetes; order Pleosporales; family Pleosporaceae; genus Bipolaris; species Bipolaris sorokiniana. The sequence continues at coordinate 386,905 of NW_006911895.1, read as the reverse complement.
GGCAATCATTCTTCTGGGCAAATCCACGCTTAATTGTGTTGATGCCCTCGAAGTCAATGGCGATGAGGACTACATCCGATAGTCTAAGCGACCTGGAAGAAGAGCATTCTAGACGAAGGATCTCGTGCAGGATATGTAGTACATTTTTTGTAATTCTTAGTTCTATAGGAGGCATGGCCTCATTTTCTGTTTTATTTATCAGCGTAAGACTTATGTGCCCGACATGTTAGTCTAGATGGCAACCACTTCCTAAGTTTCTTAATGCACCTTACCCGCCGGAAATCGTCGTTAATGAGGCGCCGGGCGAAGTCACTAAGGTGCTTGAGGATTCGGTCTGGCTATGTGCACTATTTCTGCAAACGTATTTTGCGCTACCAATTGTAATAAGGTGGCGAAAGAGCTCTACGCTAACTAAAAGGGTTCTTAGCTCTACTAGAGTTATTTTTTTTAGATCCGCGATCTAGGTGGTAATGTTTAGAGATATAGAGACTGTGGTTGGCTTGATTGTTCTTATTCTAGGGATTTATGGGTCGAAATAATGCTGACTGGCTAGGTAAATACGTTTACAGACATGATGTAACGCATAGAGGTCTCCAGCGCTTTTAGGACTTGCCGCTGGCACTGTAGGCTGTTGAGGCGTTGGTGGCGGCTTAGTCGATATCGCTGATGATTCGCATACCAGGGCAGCGATTTGATGTAACGAAGGATTTAGTTTATACATAAAATTCCTAGCTTTCTTCATATACAAACGAGTGACTAGACTTAAAGATAACAAATCAACCCCTCTACCACTCCGAGTGACGAAATGAGCGACGACGAGTTAGACATGATAGTGCTAACACCATTTTGTTGTAACCATTCCGCTGAGACCAGACTCGCAAAACACCCGTATTCAGCGCAGAGAAGCTTTCGCGGATGAATTTCGGTCGATGCCCCTTGCCCCTAATTCTGTGGCTGTCCAACTAACAGTAGACCTGGTAGGAATACCTGAAAGAAACATCCCAGCATCGATCAATGATACCCAAGTTTGCAGCATCACCGTCGCAGTTGTTTCCAGTAAAAACTCGAACTATTTCAATGTTTGTTAGCACATTCCCCTTCGATTTTTCAACAGAGAATATATAATCACGAACTTTCGCATCCGGGTTGCTTCCACCACAGTCTGAGACCTTTGCCTGGGAGACTCCTGCACACTCCATCGGAAACGAGGTTGTCGGTTTGTCCGCCGTTGCATCCTGTAGTACTGAAGGTAGCGAAGGAGACTGCTTGCTCATATTTCCCGGCAACGGCGGGGGCAGCGTGGGCGGCGAGAAGGCCAGTAATAGAAAGAACAGACGTGCTTAGCTTCATGATGCCGGTGTTGGTTGACTGGGGTTCTGCAGTAGATACAGCTTGGTGGAGTGATAGATGCTGTAGCGGTAGATGATGGTCTGTCAGTTCAGATGAAGATGGAGAGAAGCTTTATATTCGCTGGGTTTTCAGCTCAAACGTATTGAGTCTGCTAACAATTTTATTTCTTACTACCATATTCCTATTTTGTGGGACTTGTCTTCTACAATACAGGCAAAGTGCTGATATGCTGTGTCTCCTGAGGATTTAGCTACACATCGGAGATGTGTGCAACATGACACTTAGATTGTAACTAACATACTTTGAGCTAGTCTGGAGATCAAAATCGGTTTATACGAGAGATGAGTGTTAGCACCTACCGCAAAGGCCTTTTGCTCGAGCAGTGGTCTGACGTTACTTTCACGGGATCTACACCTGTGGTTGCAATCCGAGAATCCTCTGGTGCTAGTTAATAACTCTACCCAGTTATTACCTTGAATGTCCCACTACTGTATTATGCTATATCCATGCAGCACCACGTGAATCGCAGTTAATTAACCGAAAGCATCGTTACAGTACTCTTATCGCGCTTCAGCCCATCCAAAGACTACGAGCAAGGACCTTGGCATTACAAATATTTCAGTAGTACTGAGGTGTAACTCCAAATTTGAAATACATGGCGTGATGTACCGTTACATGCAACGTTGATAGCGCTGCATGTTGAGAGCAACGAGCTGAACGGGCCGATGCATGCTTATCCTACCAAAACAACTAACTAGCCTCCTACTTTAACAGGTAATAACTCCACTAGCATAACTCGATGTTACAAGTAACAAGAGGGAAATCTCTCCTTGTTGTGCGTCGCATGGTAGGAGAGTATTGGGCGCACATGTCAGAAGATAATAATTACCACGGAGCAGTTCCCACATAACTTAGCCTCCTACTAAGAGAGAGACGCTAATAGCCTCTCTCAGCAATCTAAGGTCTGTCAAGATCGACAACATCTGTCCTTACGTAGCGGGACAGACGTTACGGCAACACCCGAAGCTAAACACAACTGCCGTTGCAAGCTTAGCCTGCACGCTCTTTCAGCCGCCATCTATACCGCCTGTTGCACGGTACCCATCCCGCAGCTGTCAGTTGTCAGTTGTCAGCTCTCAGCTCTCAGCCCACAGCTGAGCCCACCGCCCAGCTTTGTTGCTAGCCCCCAGAAAAGTTTCGTCTCTCATCAACCATGGCCACTTGCGATGCATCCGCTGTTCACAGAGCCTGGAACGCTTCTATCGCCAACAACCATCTCGCTGTAGAACACCGTTGTAATAGAGAGCGTTGCGACCCGGCACGGCGCCACCCCGTTCTGTTTCCCGCCTCGCAACTTGGCTAATTTACCCAATGTTCACTCAATATCTAACTAGTTATCTTTTCTTAGTAGTATACCGAATATCCCCGGTGGTATATAGGTAGTTGCACGTGAGGAATGCGGTTGGGAAATCAGGTTTCCGAGTCGTCGAAGTGGGGCGCGAACAACGATGTGTGTGGCGGTGCTAGAAAGGAGCAGGAGCGGCGAGGTCGGCTGGGAAGCGAAGGGGAAGAGAATAGTAGGTGTACATAAGATGGTATGACGTTTTTTGGGGGATTGTGGGGGTCGCATGCTATGAATAGATGGGATGGGGGAGGAGATTGTGATTGGGTGGGGTATTTTAGAGTGGTAAGAAACGCGTGAGTGTGAGATCTGTGTGTAGTACATCAGCGGTATAGAGTAATCTACAGTATAATGCTTCGACTGGTCGATTATAGGTTTAGTCTACTGCGCAAAAGAAACAGCACGTAATCGTGTACGATACCATAATACTAGTATTTTCTGATATATACTACACTGCCCTAACCCCCACACACTCATATCCATACTCATACAATCCATATCGCATCAATCACCCCATCTCCCTTTGCCCCTCTACCCAGATTTGTCCCAAGGAGAAAAAAAAGGCTCTATACCCTCACCCTAGCAGCACTCTCGTTCCGCTCAATCGCCATACCGAATCCAAAATCCTTCCTCCGCTTATTCCCCTTGCGGTCACCATACTGCTCGTCAAACTTCTTAATCGCATTCAAACTGCTCATGTCCTCGCTGATACTGGCGCTGATTTCCTGCAGCGCTTTGTCAAAGTGGCGAGCATGCAGTGTACGTTTTTCAGGGAAAACATAGTCTTGACCGCGGACGAGATGTGGGGGCTTAGATGACGACAATGAAGTGGCTGCAGAGTCAGTCTTGCTGGATTCAGATTCTGTGTTGTTGTCACTTTCTTGTAGAGCGGCTTTTGCGGCGGCCAGGGCAGCTTGTTCGTTTTCTTCCTTGACACAGGCAAGAGCTGCTGAGACGGCAATGTTCTTGAGGTCGCTTCCACTATAGAAAGGCGTGCGCTTTGCAATGTCGTCTAGATCGACAGACTCATCTAATTGCTCGCCCCTGAGATGGATGCGCAGGATTTCTTTGCGGTCGGCCTGCGTAGGCAGATCGACGAGTAGGCGGCGAGGTAGGCGACGAATGACGGCGTCATCCAGGTCAAAAGGCCGGTTTGTAGCTACCATGACGAACACTGAGAGATCGTTGAGGCCATCCCATTCTTTCAGAAATTGATTGAGAACATCGCGGTGGGACGCCCGCTCACGCATTGCGTCTCTTGATGCGAATACAGCGTCTGCTTCGTCGAGGAACACAATGCATGGCGACAGTTTGCGCGCCAGCGAGAAGATGGCGGCAACGTTCTTCTCGCCCTCGCCAACGTACTTGTCCATGATCTGACTTCCAGACACTTCAAGTACCGAGCTGCCACTCTCCTTTGCCACGGCTTTGGCAAGAAGTGTTTTGCCGGTACCTGGAGGTCCGTACAGCAGCGCACCCGAAATCTTCTCAGTCGCTAGGATACCATAGCTGAATGCTTCAGGCCGGAGCAACGACAAAGAAGTGATTGTGCGTATCGAGTCTACAGTCTCTGTTGGTACGTGAACCTGCTCGAATGTCGTCTTGATTTGATCGGGGTCTGCGATGCCAGGCATAAGTCGCTTCTCGTGCTTATTGGCAGTAGCCGCTATTTTTTGCAAATTTTGTTGACGCTGCATAGCCCTTTCATCCACACGTTTCCGTGCAGGGTCAGGCTCAATCTTTGCTTCCATATTGTTCAGCGTATTCTTGGGTCGCTTTGACATCTCGGCCACTTTCTCGAAAAAGGTATACTTGGCCATGTCGCTAGATTTCAGCAAGCCTATGGCCAGGGCTACATGCGCCCAGCTCAACTGGCTTGGTACATTCCCAGAATTCTGTGCCGGACTCGAAACTAGCAAACCTAGAGCTGTCAGGGCTACTCGGTGCACTTCATCGTAAGTCAGCACCCGATTAAAGTGCGATTCCAAGAATATTGGCGCCCAGTTGCGGAAGCTCGACATGCTTTGGTCCATGTCAGAGATGCCAGCAGCGGCAGATGGATCCAAAGACCGAAGCATATCTCGAATGTGATACAGGTTGATGTTTCGGAATTTACTCTTTTCGTATGGCGAAATATCTGCCAAGGACGCCATACTGGCTCCGAGAGATGCAATGGCCTCGTCGAAATTTGGCGTGACACTACTGGATTCTGCGGCCATGACAATGGTTCTGAAGAAACTACTTTCGCCCTCATTCTGAAGACCACGGACACCGCTGTGGTCTGTTAGCTTCATCACCAAGATGTAAAAATCAATTTCCTCACCTGGCGTTCAGTTCGGGCGTGAGGTCGCGTGAACAAGTACTTCCTACAATCATGATGCTCTCGCCGGCAATCCGTCGCTTGCGAACAATTTCCTCAAGTCGCTGAATAATACGACCGCCATAGTGAGTAGCGTTCAGCTCCTTAAAGTCCTTTACAAATATAATTTTTGGCTTTGCTGGAACACTGGGCTTCTCTGAGGCCTGACCAATCTTGACTGTTAAGTTGATATCTGGTCTGGCACCAGCTGGCAATGTCGAGTTCAGATCAAGCTCGGCGCTTCCCTGGCCCAAGGAATAATCAAAGAAGGCCGGGCTCTTGGACGATTTTTGTTGTTGATCAGCAGGGCGGACACGGTAAAGAGCCTCATTGCCGGTGATACCTCGACTTTGTTTGATGTGGTTCGCATCAACCAAAGCTTCCAAAAGAGCGGCCAGCTTGAGATCCTCCAATTGCATCTCAGCGTGATTTTGATTACGTCCAGAATCTTCGTTTGAAGCAGCAGTAGATGGTCCAAATGGATTTCCCGAACCGAGTTGCAGGCCTTGTAAATTCTGAGTCATGGCACGCAAAGCTGGTGTAAGGGCAATGATGGAGAGCGGTATAGCACGAGGACGCATCGCGCTCGGATCCGACTGTTCAACAGATGAGGCTTGTGACCACTCTGCTTCGTCTTCGGCACCGGCTTCCTGCACGTCTGCCACGAAGCCGTTCATGTCGGCACTCAGCCGATAAGTTTCATAACCCAACGCCCTGATTGAATGTGGAGATGGCTCCGCTCCTTCGCCCAAGTAGTCGGCGGCAAGCTGGGCAAGATCTTGAGCATTCAACAAGACGACGTCAGCGCCCGTTTCAACAGCCCAAGACAAGACACATGCATCGATGGATGCCTCATGCTCAGGTGCAGGTGAATGAAGGATTAGATTTGTCTTGGCAGCAGGGAAAGAGTCGCTGGCGGCTGGCTGTAATGTAGAGAGAGATGCAGCCATGGTGGCACGAATTTCGGCAACTACTAAGGAGGATAAATGTTTGGAAGTTCCCGTCTGCCTGGTCCTGGCGACCTCTCGTTTCCTCGCAGCTATCTCAAGTTTGGCACTTTGTTTTCTCATGGCTTCAATCTTCTTGCGAGGGTCCATGTCAGGGTCGTTTTGCAGCTTGTTCAGCTTTGACCAGGCTTCGGTGAAAGCGCCATCTTCTGTGATTGCGGTAGCAGGTACGTCGCCGGGGCGTCCAGCTTCTGCGCTCGCTACTGCCTCATCATTCTTTGACTGTGACGCTGGATTTTCTACCTGATCCCTCGGTGCCAATATCTCCTCGAGGTACTTGTCGACCCTGTGCTTCTCGTTGTCGTCCAATCGCCGACTCCACAGGCCACGTACCAATCGCGAGAGGATCCGGGCTGGGTCTAATTCGGGCTGAGCAGGCAGTACGCATGCAGCCTGCTCTCCGGATTCAGCGTGTGTGACTGAGACAGAAAGAACTGCAAGCGGTTGTGGGTCTCCAGGTAGGTCCTCCCGCCGTATTACCCTCCTCCTTAGGAACCAGTCTGGTATGTGTACGGGCGGTAGCCCCTGAGCCTTTTTGCCTCGCTGTTGGCGTCGCAGGGCAGCAGAGTACCTGCGCGATGTTTCTCGTGACCGCTGAAGTTTTTGTGCTAGTATGTCGGGATCTTCTACGGCTACCGCGCCGTCTGCTGGGTCTTCGGTGGCGGTTGATGCCTTGTCTCGGTCCGCTGAATCAACGCCATGCTGATCTGTGGGTGTGCCATTGGGAGCTGGTGGGGGATTTGCTGCTTGCGCGAGGGGGCGCGCAGTGTGAAAAGGCCGTAGCCGTGGTATGGATGGGTAGCGTCGACCGCGGATAAAGCGCGCTGGAGGTCTTTTCGTGGACGCTCGCAGTGCTGACCGAATCACGTACATTCGGACGTCGAAGGCACTCCCAGATATGAAGAGAGAGGAGGCCACAAGAATTGATGGCCTTTGAGCGAGGGTTGAGCACTGGGCTGGGTATGATGGCAATTTCGTCAACTTTCTTCATTGTCTGAACAAGGGTCCAAGCCAAGACATGCGGCTGCACCCGCCCTGCGGTACCGCTGCACCCTAGTCACGATATATACTATAATTGCAGAAACTTGAAACCGACTACTCGGTTTGTAACATAGATGTCCGCGGAGAGTGAATATTTGTTGGTGGCTGCAGTGCTGGAATTCGTGTCAAAACGTGCTGTGCAGATGACGTAACCCGCCAGTGTACATAGCATGGAAACTCGGACTGGAATAAGTAAAAGATAGATTGCAGGTGCAAAAGGTATGGTGCGCGCGAATCATGTCAAAAGGCTTTTACAGAGACTGCATTGATCGGAGCAACCTGAGGCAGATATATGGCGAAACATGTGATTACATTATGCAAACAGGACGCATGTAGAGGGGAAATCATGGTAAGTAGAATGCCGGGTTGAAGCAGTGGTATGGCTTAGCATTCGAAGTAAGATGAGCGATTGCTGTCACCGTGTCGGACCCACTGGTGGGCTTGTGAGCTGGGCGTTGTATATGTGTGTATGTACATGTGAATGCACTGCTGTGCTGACAGAGACGAGGTATAAATTCTGACGGCCGCTTATCGAGCCCCCATGCCCAGGGCCTAGACACAAATACGAAGACATGGAGATTGGCCAGCTAACGCATCGGTGGAGATGCAAAGAAGGGGGGCCTCTCGGAGATATTGTGGAGAGGGAGCTGAGATGACTTGTCGGTCTGAAGAGATGGCTCACGATGCGTGCTTTTCTCTTCGCCAGCCATCCTTGCTTGCCATTTCATGCTCGTGGTGTTTACTACATCATGCTATTGTTTACTGTGGTCATCTCCGCGCATGCACGGGGCACGCATGTAGCGCCAGCAGATGTCGCAATCGAATACAGTGCCAGTATCATTGGTGCGCAGCGTGGATCCTGGATAGGAGCGTGTTTGTATTTTGTTCTGCCACGTCGTGCGCTGTGGTGCATGGACTCTTAGTAGGCGCATGCCCGCAGCGAGGCCTATCGCCAAATGGCACCGAGGGCAGACGCGTGTGGGGTGGCTGTGGTGTGCTTAGAGGGTCGCCAGGTGTGCTATCGTCGAGCGTGTCTTGCACATCGGTACACAGAGTTTATAGAGGCCCACAGAGAGCAGAAGATAGGCCAGCCCCGCGAATATCAGAGTGGCTGAAACGGAGCGCATGCGGTTGTGTGATGGTCAAGGTCCAAGGTTCGAGGGGCAGGGCCCACATCGTCGGGGGTACTAAGCGAGCGTCTCTGATTGGGCACCGCCCCTCCGCCTGTTCCTGCTGTTCCTGATTGCGGTCCGTGCACCATGGTGATCGTCAATTCCTTCTGCGTGTTGACCGCCCAGACGAGTTGGCTGTTGAGTCCAATTCACTTGTCCAGGCGCTGGCCTGCCTACTTTACCATCTCAAACTGCCCTGCAGGCATCTCCATCGCCGTCCTCGACAATATCTATATCCTTCGCGCACTCCCCCACTCACGTCATCTCTAGGTGCGCGGTAGCTTCGCGATAGCTTCGGGTCAACCCTTTCTTAGTTAGCTGCGTACCATTGATTCCCTTACCAACCACGCGACGGGCCCTTCACCCACCTCCTCCAAGCAGGCGCACCCAGTGCCATGACGCCTTTTTGACATGTCTGCTAGCCATCCCACACCTCATCCACCATCGACCTGGAGGCCGCGATGTCGCTTACGCCCTCCAATTCCCGGATGAGCCCAGCGGTTGGGTCTGGCATCAAGCTGACTGCTTCTCCCTCTCCCTTCTACAAAGCCACCCCGCGCGCCTCGCCCGTCAAGCAAGCGCGCGCAGAAGTCAACCTTTCGCTGCGCCAGGTCATCGGAACCACGACCAATTCGCCCAATGCCTTTGACAGTCTGCCCTCAGGTTCCACTTTTGGCTATGCTGCCGGCGCTGCAGCTGTCATTGCTGCAATTGATGATCGCGGTCATGTCACCCAGCGTTTCTATCGCGCACGGCCTGCTACCAATCCCATCAATCCCTCAGCATCAATTTATGGCGGCCCATCAACACCCACCCAGAATGAGAGCCGCAACCGCACAGCCGTCTCTCTGCGCGACGCCAGTTTTGGCGCTTCGTCAGCCTCGTCACCCAGCAGTCAGGACTGGGCAGACTCTCCCAATAATAAAGCTTGGACCACAAGGGACAAGATAAAGGCAGCAACCTGCGTCAGCTTCAGCCCCGACGGCAAATATTTTGCTGTAGGAGAGGCAAGTCACATGCTTACACCTGATTTTATTATATTCTAACTTAGTTCAGACGGGTTACAAACCTCGCGTCCTCATTTTCTCCGCCTCCCCAGATATCCCCTGCGATACCCCTCTCTCATCACTTACAGACCACACCTTTGGCGTAAACTGCGTAGCATTCAGCCCCGATTCCCGCTTCCTTGCAAGTCTAGGCTCAGCCAACGATGGCTTCCTCTACATCTGGCACATCAACTCGCGCTCCGGAGCTGCCACGCTCCATGCTAGCAACAAGTGTGTCAGTCGAATCAACCGGATGGCCTGGATGGGAAACAAGCTGATTACCGTTGGCGTCCGCCATGTCAAAGTCTGGAAGATTGATGATATCAATACCACGCTGCGCATCACCAGAGGCCGCCAGAGCGATGCTTCATTTCTTTCTAGTTCCATGCACAAAACATTGCCGGGGAGAAATTGCATTCTTGACAGCCTCAAAGAATCCACATTTACCAGTGTCGTTGCCATCGCCCGAAACAAGGCTATTGTAGCTTCCGACAAGGGTGATATTTGTCTGATTGACGATTCAGAATCAGACCAACGCTTCCGCAAGCTGGCAGATGCTGGATTCGCCGTAAGCTCACTAGCGGCAGACGTCAAAGGTCGACTCCACGTTGTCGGTAGCCAAGGAACACTGAAGACCTTCAACATCAGTGAGATTACAGGAATAAGGACTCCTCCACCATCTCCTCCGCCGCGGGTCCAGTCCCCTACCGTCCCAGTTACTGATTGCGAACAAATTGGCGTCATTGCTTGCTTGAAAGACTACGTTGTCACTGTTGATTCCCAACGAGCCATTCGGCTGTCGCAGTTGTGTTCTGACGATGACGATGCGGTTGTTGGTAAGGTGGTTCGCACGTTGCCAGCACATGGCAAAGCGGTACTTGGTGTGCACGCAGGGCTCGCTCAACCCAACGTTTTCGATGCTTCCTACTATACATGGGCTGCCGACGGGACAGTCATCTTCTGGAGTCAGGGCGCGTGTAAAGACTCTCTCCAAGTCTACCTTGAACAGCTAGACGACCCTGAGGCGGTTCCCAATGAGTTGAGGACTGTACGCGTCACTGCCGACGGTGCACATCTGATAGCAGGAGACAAATTCGGCGTATTGAGATTCATCAACTGTGAAACGAAGACTTGCATGCTGGAATTCAAAGCACATGCAAGCGAAATCACCAGTATCGCCATACACGAAGAAGAGCAAGAGATATTTATCGCTTCGGCCAGTCGAGACCGGACCGTACAAGTCTTTGCGCGAACTGAAGAGACTTGGGAGCTGTTGCAAACACTGGACGAGCATGTCGGATCAGTGAATGGAGTTACATTTTCACGCGATGGCACACGCCTGGTGTCGTCTTCAAGCGATCGAAGTCTGGTGGTTCGCGAACGATTGTCGCTCGAAGATGCTAATGGAACCAATCGCGCCTTCGTGATGTCACGGGCCATTATTGTAAAAACCACACCCGTGTCTACGGCATGGGATGTCGATCTGGACGATACCCTTCTGGTTTCGACCATCGATCGTCAGGTGCACAAATTCGACATCCGCACAGGTCAATGCCTCAGCAACTTCCGTGCGTGTGATACAGATGGAGGAGATGCCGTTGTTTTGTCGTCCTTAGTCCACATATCTCGCGGCTGGGGTGCTCCATTGATCGCTGGTGTATCGAGCACAGACAAGTCGATACGTGTGTATGATGACAACGGTTTGCTAGTTGCTCGTGACTGGGGCCATACCGAGGGTGTTTCTAATATTGCGCTCGTGAATACGCCTCAGAGTTTAGCAGATGAGTCAAGCGAAAAGTCGCTAGTTACTGTCGCAGTAGACGGGACTATATTTGTGTGGGATCTTGGCATCCAGACACCAAGTCGCCCCGATCCTCCAAAGGCTCCTGACCTACTTGCTCCAAACACGCCATCAAAAGAAGATCTGTTATCCAACAGGCCGCCTCTACGGCGCGTACTGTCGCAGTCGGAATTGGCGCGTTATCAGCGCTCAAATCAGGAGGGAGACTCGACACCGAGTGGAAGCAGGTCACCGAAACTGAGAAAGAAGCTCTCAAAAATCTCCTTGGGTTCGACTCCCAAGCTAGATCCTTCTCCTATACCAAGCAGCGCGCGGGACGGGCAAATAACCTGTCAAGAGAAGGGCACAGGGCGGCGGAACAAGAATCGTTCGCCGTCCCCTCCAAGCCCCAGGAACACACAACGACCCAAGCGCCGCGGATCAACAGACGCTAGGAACCGTAACAAAGCACCTGCCCGCGAATTCGGGACTATTGATGGATCGACAGAGAGCTTGTGCAGAACACTCCGGGCCTATAGGAAGCGCCTTGCAAACTCCACCGATACCATGAGCCCTGAGCTCGCGAAGGAGGTTGAGAGAGAGCTTGCTGTGACTGCAAGAGCAATTGGTGACCGGGTCAAAACCAAGGCTTTTGAAGAAACGGTTATGATCAAGCTGCTAGACCAGTACTCTGAGCGGCTGGTCAACATGTTGGATGAAAAAATTGCAGCCAGTGTGGCTCAACGCGTGCGTGAAAGCAGCGTGGGCAATTTTTCAGACGGACCCGATTCCCCTCGCGTTACTCATCGTCCTTCTGCAAGTAGAACTGACAGTGAGGATATGAGGAGCTTTCGTGAAGAATTTGATTCTGGCGCCGAGGCCCAGGATAACAGGAAGAAGTAGGTAGTGTAAGATAGGTGGTTTTGCCCTAACGGCCGGATATACAAGCCGCACATGATGAACAGTGCGGCAGATGCGGCGTTGAGAGTTGTTTTGTAAGTACATCAAGTAGGCGTTCTTTTCTTTTTGGGATAGTGAATGATGCTCTTTCCACCGTTTTGAGCACACACATCCTTTAGGCGTTGGAAAGTGGGGAGACATGGCCCGGGTTTGGCCATTTGTATTACTGTTTATTTTTTTTCCTTGAATCTCTTTTTGTCTACAGCACCACTACGCATGACATAATCGTAGTTCTTAGTTTTAGGGTTTTTCCTTTTCCTCTCCTTTGTTCATAGTATACATATCTCATTCGCTTGATAATCCACATATTTCTAGTGTACCCGGGGACCTTATCATTATGTTATTCTTTCTATATTTACAACTTCGCAACCTCTTGCAGAATCCTCAGGTCTTCTCTGCTCAAATCCGCCAAACTCTTCTTACCCAGATTCGCAAGCGAATTGTCAGTATCAGCCAGTAGACAATCCAGCACATGCTTCACACCCTCTTCACCCCCCATAGCCAGTCCATAAGCATACGGACGGCCCACAAGCACCGCCTTCGCACCCAGCGCCAGCGCCTTGAGTACATCCGACCCGGTCCTAATCCCCGAATCAAAAAGAACCGTCAATTCACTTCCCTTCACCTTCTCATCCGCTGCAATCTCCGCCAGCGCATCCAACGACCCAACTGCGCCGTCAAGCTGGCGCCCCCCATGATTCGACACCACAATACCATCTATCCCGTATTCAATCGCCCGATGCGCATCCTCCACCGTTTGAATCCCCTTCAGCACAATCGGACCGTTCCACAGTGACTTGAGCGTCTCCAGCTGACTCCAATCCCTATAGGTGCCCGACGCCACCAGGTTCGTAAAGAAAAGCGCCTTCTTCATCACCGACGCATGCGCCAGCACCTTCGCCGCACCCCCTATACTCCCCGGCCGCTTAAGAATCTGCCATATCTCCGCGACTTTTTCCGCCGCCGACCGCGTATCGCGCGCTTGTTCTTCAGCGAAGAGCTGGTTGAAAACGGGGTCTGAGAAGGCGACTTGGCAGCCCTGGCCCCAGACAAAGGGCAAGTACGAGGCGTCGAGGTCGTTGGGGCGCCAGCCGATGACGAAGGTATCGAGGGTTACGACGAGGACTTTATATCCATTTCCCCATGCGCGCGACAGAAGGGATGCGGTGAAAGCTTCGGCAGCGGGCTTGGGCCAGTAGAGTTGGAACCACCGGTCTCCCTGTGAGCCGTTTGCGGCGGCGACTTGCTCGATGCTGCGGGTAGCGGCAGTGGAGAGAATCATAGGGATTTTGGCGGCGGCGCAGGCGCGCGCCGTGGCTTCTTCGCCGTCTTGATGCAAGATTTCTTGCACGCCGATGGGTGCGGCGAGGAGGGGGCTCGGGTATGTGGTGCCGAAGAGGGAGACGCTCATGTCGCGCCGGGTGACGGGGACGAGCATCTTGGGGAGGAGGCGGTAGCGCGAGAAGGCGGAGAGGTTGGAGCGGTAGGTATCTTCGCTACCGGCTGAGCCGGCGACGTAGAGGAAGTTGGGTAGGGGAATTGCGGCGCGGGCACTGGCTTCCCATTGTGAGGGTTTGGTGGAGTACTTGGGTGGGTGGAGGGAGGAGTAGATGTCGCGTTGGTAGGATGAATAGGACGTTGGGTCTGGTTCGTAGTCTGTTGTTTCTGCAGTTTTGGAAAGCACTTTTGTGTCGGTCATTGTGGGGGAAAGTATTAGTTTTGTTGAATTATTTTGGGTGTTGTACGAATGCGACTGTTTGCATGGTTTGTTGCAACAGTCGAGATGGGATGCGTGGAAATGCGGAGGACGCGATCGACACGGAGGTGTGGGGGGCCAATCGAGCGCGAGGGTTGACATGCCGAGGCTCCCCACTACCCGCGTTTGGGCCAGTCAATATTTGTACTACGTTGTTGTTCTCTTACTCGTCTTGTGAAGTGGGAAATAGGTGTTTAGGATGGATCAGAGATGGAAAGACCACCGCGGTTTACCTGCCCATAGTGGACATGCAAATGTGTTTGTAAATAAGACAAGTGTTAGGGAGCAGACACCACGACCCACCCCAGGGCAAGAAAGAACTGGTTGTTCGAAAGGCTCCTCACCGCCCAGAACGCAGTTCCCAAACGACTAGCGATGCAGTAAAAACATCAATTCTTCATGATACACTTCGATTTTCATCCACGTTATTCATATTGTTGCTGAGGCCACAATGGCACCGTCTACATTTTGGGCCTTTACGGCAGCCGTCGTTATAGCTATCCTATCAGCAAGATACAGCGTCTATCATATCTCGTTGCTGTCGGCATTTGGTCCTTCGCTTTATGCTCACATTGGTTGCCCAACGGTGACTGCACATCCTGGCTATCTGGGCTATGGGGACGCTGAGAAACCTTATCATTCGAGTTGGGACGCTTGGTGGCATCCACAGCGCAGCCATGGCAGAGGCGACAAGAGCAAGGATAGTGCAGGGGTACTGACAGAGGACTGGAATATCTTGTATCATCTTGGTGGTAATGGGCCATGGGTTGAGAAGGTTATTGATGTTGTCGAGGGGGGTGTCGCAACGCCTGAGGGATGCGAGGTGTTGCAGGTTCACATGGTATGTTTCTGCTTACTATTTTTGTTGGATTGCTGGCCATGAAACACTCTGATTCTGCTATTTTCATAGCATATATTGACGGAAAGCAATTGCTGACGTCATTTGTGAAGATGGCCCGGCATGCTGAGCGGTATCCTACGAAGAGAGCTGGTAGTGGTGAGCGAGCATTTAGGCTATGGCTTTGATATATGCTTACCATCTTTACAGCCCAGAAAGCTGTCGTTAAGCGTATGAAAGAATCGGGCAAGGTTTTTACCGGCAACTTGTCGTTTTTCAACGAATGGGAACTTTTCTGGTCTTCAGGTATGTCCTGGTTTCACCTAGAGTCTGATTTCGCACTTACTAAATGGAAATAGATGAACAAGATCTGGAGCAACTCACATCCACTGGTCCCTTTGCCGGAACACTCGGTTCCTTTACTACAGGAGTTCGCCTTCGCACTCGCTACCGACATTTAATTGACCAAGCTGCATCCATTCATCCAGATCATCCTACTACCTTTTGGGCCAGCGGCTCCAACCGTGTCATTGAAACAGCTAAGCACTTCGCTGCGGGTTTCTTCGGGCTAGAATACGCCAACACAAACACAGCAAACCTCTCAGTCATACCAGAGCACTCCTCACTCGGTGCAGATACGCTAACACCCGGACGGACCTGTATCGCCAACAAGAAAGACAAAGAGCACGGTCAGCCAAAAGGATATCGTCTTATGCGCAAATACCGCTCTACTTACATGCCTCCTATTAGCAAACGCCTTCTCGAACAAACAGGCATGGAGTTTAATGACGAAGAGATTTACGCCATGCAGGAAATGTGTGGGTTTGAAACCACAGTTCGTGGACGGAGTGATTGGTGCAATGTCTTTACTCAAGAAGAGTTTCTCAGTTTCGAGTATGCGAGAGACATCCTACACTACTACCGTGCTGGCCCAGGACAAAAGTATGCAAAGAGCATGGGGTGGCTGTGGGTGAACGCAACGACGAACCTGCTGGTGCAAGGCCCAGAAGAGGCAGGCCCATTGTTCTTCAGTTTGTGAGTTTATTGATTTACTATAACCGCCATGACTTATTGCATGGAAACTTGAACTAACATGATGCCAAACATAGTGTTCACGATGGCGATATCGCACCGATGATTTCCGCGCTCGATGTTATAAATGACGAACAACACCTTCCCATTACACACATTCCCCACGACCGCAAGTGGCGCAAGTCCCAAGTCTCACCCATGGGCGGCCGCATCGTCTTCGAACTACTCTCATGTAGAACAGGCAGTGGCGACGATAGCCCTCGAGAGAAATTTGTCAGACTCAATATCAACGACGGTATCACAGCCTTACCGGATTGTCACAGCGGACCAGGCAAGAGTTGTCCTTTGCATGAATTCGCCGAGAGGACGAAGAGGAAGGGCGAGGAAGTGCAAGGGTTCAAAGACTTGTGTGGATTAAGTGATGATGCAGCCAAGAGGATAACGTTTTTGAGTCAGAAAGGGGTTAGTGAGTAGAAATAGTAGTGATAGACGAAAGCACGGCTTTTCCTTGTGCATGTCAAGGTCTTGAATGGAAGAAATAATTTTAAAGTACCTAGTGTGTGGCGGTACAATTATGCCGTGGGAAACTATCTTGACCGAGATCAGATGAGATGAACAATTGTCTTAGAAAAGGAGATGTTCTAATCACCGAAGTTTGCCCTTTGCAAGTAGTGAAATTAAGCTACCTTCCTGGCTCGCTACTTCTCATATTCCAAACTAGAGAAAGGTTCCAAACGTTAATTACCCGATCTGGGGCTGTAGATGAAGACAGGAGAGTTGAGTTAGGCATCTTGGAATATATCGTGCAGCATTTGCTACAGATCTAGTACGTACTGAATGAACGACTTTATTACACAAGGGTTATGCATGTAAGTAACTATTTGGACAAGTGGGGCCGTCCAGCTTCTTAATACGAACTTGCATGCGTTAAAGTAAAATAATATTCACTTACATGAAGCGAGTGATACTACTGGAGGCCATCTGTTAATACAAGCAGGTCTTATGGGCAGGGAGGTGAGTGGGGTTGTTAGAGCTATTTGTGTACAGTCGTGAGTAGAATCGATTTCCAGGTTTTTGCACTTTTACAAATTACTACTTACTTGATCTCACAGCACAGGTCTCCTAGATAACAAGGAGATTTCTTACTTCGAATTAGCGCCTTGCAGGTACATTCTCGTAATTTGCAAACATTTTCATCACGTCATATGGCTTTGATGGTGAAACCGATGCCGCGAATCAGCCTGGTACTCTTGGTAGGCAGACTACTTAGGTGATGTGTCAAGCAATTTGCGTGCTACGCCAGCGGGCTGTGCTACGTACACAATGCCAAGTGCCCCACCCAGCTGAACAACCTTACGTACTTATCAGGCTAGCGATAACATCCCAACATCTCTATCCACACTCAAAGCACTCGGAAAAACGCAGTAATGAGCTTTGGGTTTAGCGTTGGCGACTTTCTGGCGGTGATTAGACTGGTCAACAAGATCAGGAAAGACTTCGTTGGCGCTCCAAGCCAGTTTAGGGACATATCTAATGTGTATGTGACCTCCATAGATGAAACGGCTATACTGATACATTTGACATATAGGCTCCGGAGCCTTTCTATTGTTCTCAACGATGCTGAAGTAACGGTATCCGAACACGAACTTAATCCTTAAGAAGAAGCAGATTTCCGAAATGTTCTTGATGGTTGTCAATGTACTCTTCGCAAGCTGGAACACACAATAGACAAGTATATCGTGCTGGACTCATAGCAAACGAGCATCGGTGGTAAGCTGAAAAGAGCATGGAAGCGACTATCTATGGAGCCAGAGGACATTCGCGATCTTCGGAGTGATATCAACATCAATATTGATCTACTCACCGCACTAACCGGGCGGCTTACTCGGGACAACACCTTCAAATTAGTGCGGTACCAAGAAGACAAGGAGAAGCAAGCCATCCTTGACTGGTTAACACCAAATGACTACTCTCCTCAGCAGAACGACTTCCTCAAGCAGTGGCAAGCTGGATCTGGAAAATGGCTTCTAGACTCGGCGAAATTCAAACACTGGTTAGAGACTAAGAAGCAGACACTGTTTTGCCCAGGTATACCAGGAGCTGGGAAGACAATAATCACATCAATTGTAGTAGAAGAGCTTTCTTCGCGCTTCCAAGACAAAAGCAACAACGGCATTGCATACATATACTGCAACTTCAAGCGGCAAGACGAGCAAACGTTAGAAGACTTACTCGCAAGCGTACTGAAGCAGCTAGCTCAAGCAAAATCTTCTCTCCCAGAAACTGTCAGGTCTCTCCATGACCGGTGTAAATCTATGAAGGCCCGGCCTTCGATAGATGACATCTCAATGGCCCTTCATTCGGTGGCTGCTGAATTTTCTCGAGTCTTCATCGTTGTCGATGCGCTGGACGAATGTCGAGTCAATGACAGTTGCCGAGCGAAGCTACTCTCACAACTCTCACAATTTCAGACCAGTTGTGAAGCGAATATTTTTGCAACATCAAGATTTATTCCGGAGATCACAGAGAGATTTGAACGAGACACATGGTTGGAGGTCCGCGCCAGCAAACAAGACATCCAGAGATATGTAGAAAGACATATCGATGAACTACCGCGTTTTGTCGGACGTGATCCGGATCTACAGCAGGAAATTAGCTCTGAGATCGTCAAAGCTGTCGATGGCATGGATGTAGCTTCTTACACCCTTCTTGAAGATCTAACTAACTGTAATAGGTTTCTGCTTGCACAACTTCATCTGAACTCCTTGAAAGGAAAAAGATCCCGAACGGCTATTCGAGATACTCTGAAGAGATTGCCCACCGGCACGGAATCATACAATTGTGCATATTCTGATGCTATGATGAGAATAGAAGGGCAGCTACCGGATGAAGCAACGCTTGCGAAGGAAGCTCTGTCATGGATCACTTGCGCAAAGAGACCACTGACCACCACAGAGCTTCAGCATGCTCTTGCTGTCAAAGTCAGCCAAGCAGAATTCGATAAAGACAACAAATCAGATATCGAGGATATTGTTTCAGTATGTGCTGGACTAGTCACTGTTGACGAAGAAAGTGGCATTATTCGCTTAGTGCATTACACAACGCAAGAATACTTCGAACAGACGCAAAAGGACTGGTTTCCAACCGCAGAATTCGACATCACGACGATCTGTTTAACTTATCTCTCATTCGCAGTCTTTGGAAGCGGACCTTGCGACACAGACTCTAGCTTTGAGGAGCGGCTACAACTGAACCCATTGTACGACTATGCTGCGCACTACTGGGGTCACCATGCCTGTCAGGTCCGTAGTCCACATTCGAAAGTCATCGAATTTTTCCATCACGAAATGAATATGGAAGCAGCATCTCAAGCAATGCAAGTCCGCAAGTATTTCTCATGTCAAGATCAGTATAGTCAACTTTTTCCGAGGCGAACAACAGGACTGCATTTATGTGCATATTTCGGAATTACAGACGTAGCTGCGGCAATTATCGATTTTGTAGACCTCGACTCGAGGGATGAATACGGCCGGACGCCGCTAAGTTGGGCGGCTTGGAACGGGCACGAAGGCGTAGTTTAGCTACTGCTGGATACGAGCAAGGTTAAGGTCGACTCATGGAATGGATACGTCCAGACGCCGCTATCATAGGCCGCTCTACGCGGACACGAAGGGGTAGTCAAACTACTGCAGTCAGCTATTGTTTCGTAGCTCATTGTTCACTTGAAATATATCAACCACCTCCCCACCCGCCGCCTTACAAGGCAGCGTTCCTCATACATCCAACAAATCTGCTTTAGAATATCATTTGTTTTTGAATTCAAATGACTCAGCAACAACCATTCTACTTATTGAGGCTTAGTAAAGGTATAGATAATAGCTGCTGTGGTGTACGTACACATGTTGAACGACATGAGAGATAGATGTCAAAGCACAGGCTTTAGATCAGGACACTCAGCATACGACGCTAGGGCAAACAGAGGGTACCTCGATAGGAGGGCCAATTTGGCTTGCTATAGACCCAAAATTGGGGAATTATGACTTGATTCGAGTGTACGCTCGTATATCAAATACTTTGGTTCTCAGCGTGTAACTGGAGCTAATTCGCAGCGCAAGCTCTATACCAAGAAGAAGGGCTCCCATAACGGAATTAAAATATTTATAAGTTACAAGAATATCACTACAAGACACTAAGACAAACTAAGAAGCCCCCTTGTTGGGAGGTCCATGCTATGAGAATAAGTCAAAGTGCCAGACCCGGAAACCGATTTCGGTCAGTACTGTACCTGCATTTCAACGTTTTGAAATTATCTCGTCTAATTTAGGCTTTCTGTTTCAAGACGCTTGCTAGTACCCTTTGCACACATCCTCTGCACCAGCTCCTTCGGATATGCGGCAATCAGCCTGAAACGCTCAAGTCAGAAACCATAGAAATGTGTTCATAGTTGTGTACTCGCATGAGTTTGGTCTGGGCATCCTAGATGGAGAGAAACAATGCCGAGATAACAGCTGTACGGTACCCCATTTTGTCCGCGAGACTGACGGTAAGCTAGTGTTGAAAAATGCGGGTACCTGCAAACGGCATCATGCCTGGATGATTCTGCCCCGCGAGTTTAGTTGCATTACAGCCACGAACCAACCAACAGCGCCTATCTGCTAATCTGCTAGCTCCATACGGATTTAGCAAATCCCAGAAGTAGTTAATTTCCTTGATTAGTTAGTAGTTGCCAAGGTGACAAAGCACGCTTGGATCCATCAATCCTTTGCCTTGTTTCGCATTGTTACTTTGTCATTTACATGTTCCCACACCCATACAGTGCCGTCAGTCTGACGTCTTTTCCTTAAAAGGTCAAGGCATGGCGAGTCATATAATAGCCGAAATAGTAAGCTACCAGTTTACAGAAGCCGTCATGTGTCGGCCGCCCTTACCGCATGCTGCACACGCACTTTCTTTGGCTAGCTATACCTGCTCTACGTACATAGTTGATCAGTCAACAGCAACTAAGTAGAATGGCGCCATCAGCACTAAACATCTGCTGCAAAAATAGATGCAACACTTTGATCGAATACTAATCCTATCAGCGCAACGAAGATGAATAAATTGACCGCACAGAAGGTGTGTCTGCTAGATTGCGACAAACCTCCAGGCATTACACATAGTAATGACGGCCACATCTGAACATCTCCAAGTCTTTGCACCCCTCAGTTGGGCCACACCATACCTTACATCTCCCAAATGGATGGTTTGCGACCGCGAACGAGGGTCCGAGCCTGGGGAAGACACGGACCGATTCTGTCGCGACACAATGCGCGCAAACCACGGTGTGCAATACTGGGTCGAGCTACACGAACAGCCTAGTAATCCCGGCGGAAAAATTACAAAGTCAATTTCTCTGGTAAAGTTTGGCACGGGCCTAAACGGTTTTCCTGGTATCTGCCATGGAGGCGCACTCTTTACGCTTATGGACGAAGCAATGTGCTACATTGTTGTTGCGAACACGGTGGTTGAGCACGGCGTTGCATTCATGAAGGCTGGTGAAGACCAATGGCGACTACAGCTTTTCCACGGTAAATCGGCACAAGAGGTTCTTAAGGGTCGTTTGGTAACGGCAAGCATGGACACCAAACTGCTAGCCCCGGTACTTTGTCCAGGTATCGTTGGCATTGAGACCGATGTTTTGGAAGATAAGGGAAACATGATGCGGATAAGAGCTATTATGAGGGATCGACAGGGCAAGCCCGTCGTTAAAGCCGAGGGCTTGTGGGTGCGAGTCGGAGGTGCAGCAAAGTTGTGATGACGATCAGCTGCAAGGGACCAAGGTGTGTCTAAACGGCGCACACGCATATAGTCAATGTAATGGTTCCTGGAGGTCGGCGTGCAGGCCAGTTTGTCCTTCCACAATAGTGCATCACCATAAACACGTGTGCTGGAACCCCGGTCAATGTCGCATTAACATCGGGCACGCTAGCCGCTACTGGATTGACATGTACTGGTCCTTACTGTAAATGCATCCCTCTCCGACAATACCTGGGACTCCCATGGACGAGGCGCAGTCAGTTAAACGCACATGCCAACAATCATTACTTCTATTCGTTAGTGACGTCTAAGTGCGCCTGACCTATCTTGAACCCCACCCATACGGCCACTTACAATGGTCGTGAATATTTCTTTTTGTATAAGAGCGATGATCTATCACCAGATTCTAAGGATCATCCTCTACACAAGAAACCTGACCAGTCCTTCGCTTTTTTTCAAGATGCATTCCATCCTTGCCTCGGCCGTTGCCCTCTCTTCATTGCTCCCTCTGAGCCTCGCTCAGACTTCGGGCACATTGAACACCCTCACGTTTAACGTTGCGGGCCTTCCTGCTGCCCTCAATGGCAACGATGTCCCTGGTGACAAGACGGCCAACACTGCTCGTATCGGAGAACTTTTCACAAAGTACAACATCTCGCTCATCCATGTCCAAGAGGACTTCAACTACCATGCTACCCTCTATGCGAGTGACAAGCATCCATTCCGAACGGCTACTAGCGGTGGTGTGCCCTTTGGTAGCGGCCTGAACTCGCTGAGCAACTTCCCCTTTACCAGCTTTAACAGGGTCAAATGGAACACTTGCAGTACTTTTGAGTAAGTCCAATATCTCTAACGGTGAAAGTCGATACTAACAGTACTTCCTCAACAGTAGCGCAGACTGCCTTACGCCCAAGGGCTTCACTGCCATGCGAGTGAAGTTCGCCGAGGGCGTCGTCATCGATGCATACAACTTACACGCAGACGCTGGGTAAGTCTCAATTGAAAGATCAATGCCTCAAACAGCGACTAATGAATCCAAAGCACCACGGACGCCGACAACAAAGCCCGAGCAGACAACCTCCGCCAAGTCTCCGACTACATCAAGACCTACTCCATTGGCAACCCCGTCATCGTCTTTGGCGACTCAAACTCGCGCTACACACGCACCAACGACATCCCCGCCATCTTCAAGGAGCAAAACGGCATGACCGACGTCTGGGTCGACCTGATCAAGAAGGGCGTCCCACCAGCCAAGGGCGCAGACGCTCTCCTCTGCTCCAACCCCTCCACGACCAACGAGTGCGAAATTGTCGACAAAACCTGGTACCGCGGCTCCGCCGCCGTCAAGCTCACAGCCAAGAAGTTCGACTACGCGGGTCACATGTTCCTCCAGGACAACGGCGACATCCTCAGCGACCACAACGGCGTGCTCGTCGACTTTGACTGGTCCGCCGTCGACCGCTTCACCCTCTCCGACACATTCGGCGGCGAAGGCGGAAACTGGTTCAACGACTTGGACACCGTTGCTGGTGTCAGCGGCGCAAAGGTTGCTTCCGTCACGCTTCGTGGCGCCGACCGCGTGGATAGCATTGCGTTCAAGCTTGCGTCTGGCCAGACGCTGGCGCATGGCGGTACTGGTGGCACAGAGGCGAGCTTGACCCTGGCAAGCGGAGAGACGCTGTCGTCTGCGACAATGTGCCAGGGCCAGAGGAACGGCGCTAACAGGCTCTTTTATGTGGAGTTCAAGACCAGTGCTGGAAAGTCGGTGTCTACAGGTGTTAAGACGAGTGACTGCGTTACGAGAACTGCACCGGCTGGCAAGAGCATTGTTGGGCTTTTGGGCCGCGCGGCGGATGGTGTTGATCAGGCTGGGCTTATTTACTCCAAGTAAAATGGGGGCTGGTTGATTGCACTGCTTTTGTGCTCCTTCTTGTGTTTATTTTATTTTTTTACATCTGGATACTATTGATGATTAATTTATGTTATGATGATACTGGAACGCTGTGTACGAGACTTTGGTCTAGGTGATGTCGTCTAGTGGGTTTGAGGCGTGCTGTAAGTACTACTAATTGCTATATAGACAGCTGGAAGTGGAGTCTCGTCAGCCACAAACCGCTTTTAGACGCTCCATTGTTTTACCAAGTAGCATCTTGGCACCTGAACAGTGAGCTACGTAGCCTAGTCCGTTGGCTCTTAGTCTCCCCCGGACCCCGGTCATGGATATAAGGATCGTTTTTTCGACTTGTTGGCACCGGATATTACCTTGCATGTACGACCCTGCCTCCGCCGTTTATGACGCACCCTCTGATTACCAAATTCCAGACACAACGAGGGCTATAATAGAGATGGTATGAAAGTATGGATTTGAGGGAGAGTGACTTATGGTGAAAAGAAACATAAAAGTAGGATGATACATACATACTTTGTTCAACATCTCCTTCCTTCATCATTACAACTCCATCAATCTCATAACAATTGTTCGACATATCAACTCTAACCGCAGAATCATCACTCCATCTTCACCAGATCCCACCATGCCCCATTACCCATTACGCCTCCGCCTCCGCCCATCCCACCCCACTTCCCTCTCCATCTTCCTCTCCGCCTCCCCACCTCAGCACTACCCCCCTCCCACTTCCCACTCTTCCACCTCTTGAAACCTGCATTACTAGCGTTAACAATACCAAGCTATACAAAGCTACGCTTCCCGCGTATTTCTGATAATCTCTGATAGTGATATGGATTTGGGAAAGGGGGTGGGATAGCGTGTCGCAGATGTTTATGTGAGATGTGTGGATATTTTTGGGTGGTTTGGATGGGAGGGGGGGGGGTGATCAAAGAGAGGAAGAAGAGGGAAGAGAAAATGTATTGGAGGTAGTGTAGTAAGGTGGGAGGGAGGGGGGGTTCGACGATGGGCAGGGCACCAGAGATGACTGGGCATGCGGTGCAGTCGTATGGTGAGGAGAGTGGGAGGTTGTTGGAGGATGGGTGTGTGAGTAGCTGGTTAAGGGGTTAAGGGGGTTGGTTTGGAGAGGGCATGTAAACGTGTTGAATTCTTCTCATCGTGTTTTTTGAGTTGATATATAGGATGGAGTTGGGACACGTGCCATGGACAGATAATCTTGGTTTTCTAATTGGTATATGCTGCTACCATCTATTCGTACAACAAAAAACTGAACCTAAACATTTTTCCATAAAGATAGCGTTCAAGGAAAGAAGGAAAATAAAATCAATACAAGGGTAAAATCACCAGACAGCAATACCTTCTCTTCCTCAAATCCCACTCATCTAAACCTCGAATCGGTACTTGACGTCCCTAGCCCCTAGTCATACAGTTCTTCTTAGTAGAACCAGTACTGAGCCTTATACTGCACAGTAATAACCTCACCCGCCGCCTTACCCGCACAAGTAGCAGGCGCCTTTCCACCAACAGTCTGGACACGGTAAATCTCCTTGACTGTGCTCGTTGATCCAGCCTGAGCGGTAAGTCTGAGCCACTTGACATCGCTCGCCGGGTTGGGCGCATCAACCTCTTGCGCCTTCTTGAGGATCGTGTTACCCAGTGACGCAATATCAAATTCGGGTGTCGTGTTGTCACGGAAGAAATGTGAACCTGCGAGGGTGAAAGCAGGAAGATCACTAGTGGCGGTGGCGGGATTGGCAGCTACGTTGCAGGTGTCGTCGAAGAGCTGGGCTACGGCGCCGATAGGGGTTGGAGCGGAGCTGGCGTCGGCGCAGGTGTAGTTTTGAGTTCCTACGCCTAGAGCGACCATGATGGGATTTCCAGATGGTGCGGCGAGGCCAGATGCAGGCAGCTGGAGGGCGGCTTTGTTGCAGGCTTGGGCGACGTCCTCCTGGGCAACGGCATCTCGAGGGGTCACGACGCCTCCAGTGGCGGGCATTGGTAGGCGGCGCAAAGGTGTTGCCGCAGTGAAGCCAGTAAGGGCAACGGCAGTGAGAAAGAATGAGGCGCGCATCTTGACTGGTTTGTTGCAGTTTATCTTTATGTATACAAATGACTAGAGTATAGGCGCAGGGTATGTATATTGGGCGGGGGTTGATGAATGCGTCTCAACGATGCTGTGTTGTTGGAACGAGGGAAGAGCTGCTTGAGCCTGAAAGAGCGAACGGAGAGTGAAAGAGAGAGTGTGCGTGAAAACTTGCTGAATGCCTGAGTTGTTGTGGATCAATTTCACAGCAGGTGGCCTGCCTTATATATGCTGTTCGTTAACCTCATAACGGTCTTACTGTGGCGTATCTACAGGCCGAGGCTGCGGGGGATCTGGCTGTCGGAACGTTTGACATGTATACCAAAGTTGATGTTAGGTTTCGAAAGTATGGAATAGAGTTAGACCCTGGACCCGGTGGGTAATACCTGTACAAGAAAAACTTGAATTTGTGCAACTGATACACGAGGGATGAACGGTTGAAACAAAAGTTCCTACCTGACAGACACGGAGGATCCGCGTCGCATAGACAGACAACGGGTGGGTCTCCCGGCGATGTTTAGTACGCCCGTAAAACATTGATGTGAGTGTGGAGATGCAATGAATAACAGCGGTCTTATAGATCTTGTCGACCACAGACGAATTTTGCCAAATTCATTTGCAGACCATGGCGTGGCCTGCACGGCGACCAGAGATGTAGTGACATACCGCTTACTACTATAGTCTATACTTACATACAACTGTGCCGCCATGTTGCTGACAACGGCGCAGCTGTGCAAGGGTCCCCGACTTTGGAAAACAGTTGCATGTGTGAAGGCGGTGCTGAAACGGTGCCTGGGGAAGAGGTGCAGACCAAGCCGTGGATCTCAAACGTGGGTCCAGATGGACGGGCCGACGAAAACGGTAAACATCAAGTTAGTGTATCCACTTCCGTTATTGAGGGGGATTCTGGTGCTTTTGGTATAATGCTGGAGGTCACGTGCTGTGCCCAAGTAGGGATCGTAGGCGAGTGCTCCAGACATCAAGTGTCGGAGGTGGCTGAGATGAAAGGGAGTGTCGGGCATTCATGCCACACTGCTGACATGTCATGAGGTGAATAGGGACATATCGCGTCCCCGCTGACAACTGTGCTCACTGCATCATCGCGCTCCTACTCGTATGTAAGTATGCGTATGTTGTATACATCCAGTTATCCGGCGAGGCGGGCAGTGCTACGGACCACTCGGGTCCTGTGGGCGTCGTCAACCATGCCGACGGTGGCTGGCGGCCAAATCAGACTGCGCGTAACTAGCTCCGCCTCAACTTATACGTGTACCCGCCACGCAACGCTTCACCAGCCTATGTCTTTTTACATGTAGACGCGCGCACTCTCATCCCGTGGCTACCAACTCTGGACAGTGTCTCTATTGCCATGATGCAGCGCAGAGTTGGCTTGAACGAACTCATTCAAGCTTCTGGAGTGACGCCCCTTGGCCAACGCCAAGCTATTCTACCCGCACCCACCCAGCCTGCCATTGTTGCCAGCGAAGAGGACCATGCACAGGCGCGAAACATTCTTCTAGAGCGCAGAGCCAAACCTGCCGAAAGCAAGAAGGGATTGAAGAGTATTTTCAAAAGTTCAAAAGACAAGGATAAATCCCAGGACGCCGCCCTCTTCTCCCAGGATGAGCTGGACCAAGCCTTGTCAGCCGTCATTTGCGATGCAACCACAGGGCCTGGTTTGATTCAGGCCTTCCTTAGCCTCGGAGCCAAGGTCAACATCATCGAAACCCTAGACAAGAAGAAGAAATCCGGAACCCAAGCCAATACCTCGCTACGCCGCCGAAGCACTGTCTTGCAGCAGGCCGCCAGCCTACGAAAGGCGGATGGCGTCAATATTCTGGCCAGCTCTGGTGCTGACCAGACCACCTTGGATGAAGCACTCAAAGCCGCCCTCAGTACAAACGACCATGCATGCATCACTGAGCTGTTGAGGCATGGTGCCAACCTGAACAACTTCCCAAATGCCTTGGCTAACGCCGTGCGATCCAATGACCTCAATCTTGTTCGACTTCTATTGCGAGCCCCAAAGCCTCTCCGTCCCGATATCATATCATCATGTCTGCCTGCTGCAGTCGAGCAAACCTCTGACGCAACCATATCTCTACTAATCATATATGGTGCCGATCCAAACTTCGACACGGCAAGCGCCCTGAACATGGCCATTGGAAGACAGTATTACAAAGTTGCCGTTGCTCTGGTTGCCGGCCCCATTCGTCTGACTACATCAAATTTGCAACATTCACTCGACACGACAATGAGGCTTCCCACACGTCAGGCAACTCTTCAATTTCTCCAGCTTCTTTTCTGCTGTGGCCTACCTCCTGACAGCAGGGGCTTGTCGGATTTTCTCATCTGCGTCGTACGTGGTAATGATGCTGCTGGTGCACGGATGATGATTAGCTACGGCGTCTCCACAACGACAAATGAAGCAGAGTGCTTGAGGGAGGCTCTGGCCAACTCCAACTGGGCTATAGTGGATGCTATCCTTCAGACTCCACTAGCCCAGCAACACGCAGTGGCTGCACTAACTGCTCTGCCACGTAACATCCCACAACCGGATAGATTCCGTGTAGTTAGTGCATTACTACAAAAGGGTGTAAAAGGTCGCCCGCTTGGTCCACTACTTACACAGGCCACCAAAGAAAGAGACTATCAGCTGGTAGAGCTTCTTCTTGGAGCCGATGCACCAGTTGGATCGGGCGACGGCGGGGCTCTACATGCTGCCGTGTTCAATAAGGACCATCAAGCCCTGAAGTTGCTTCTCAACACACGGCCATCACCCGAGTCTCTTGGAGAAGTCTTCAGACTTCTACAAAACGGATTCACAGCATCTGAACGGCGCGACTTTTCTCGATTGCTGCTCGAACATGGCGCACGTGGCCCTGGTGTTGATCATGCTCTAGTCGATGCGATCGCGGATACCTCTTCTACACGAGACGGGGCCCTCGTAACAGACTTGGTCCGGAAAGGTGCAAGCGTTGATTATGACAACGGCAGAGTATTTTCCCTAGCAGTCGCCCAAGCTGACATGTCCCTTTTGCGTCTGCTTTGCAATGCGAGACCCAAACCATTGTCGACTTCGGCAGCCCTTCCCCTAGTGTTTGAATCACATGCCGGTAGACATGCTAAAGCGCTTGAGATCATCGAGTTACTGCTAAGCCACGGAGTTGAGGAAGAGCCAGCCGGCCAAGCCTTGCAACTTGCCATCAAAGGTGGCCCAAGCAACATCGACATTATCGAACGCATTCTTACTGCAAGCCCCAGTCTGCTCAGCCTTGCGTTCAAACACGCAACTGCAATTGATGACCCTCAAAAGAAGGCCCCGATCCTAGACGCACTTCTGAAGCTCGGAGTACCCCAAGAGTCCTTGGACCAGGCCCTCGCTGCTGAGACACGGCACGCCGTCTCGACAAAGGACACAACTAGTACGAAGCTGTTGTTGGGACAAGGTGCTTCTGTGAGTCACAACGATGGCGAGGCTCTGAGTGTTGCAGTGGCTTCGGGTGATAGCTCGCTAACGGCATTGCTTCTCAGTGGGAAACACCAAGCATCGCGACCTAGTCTTACTCGAGCCTTCCAAACGCTGTTTACTGACAAGAACCTTTCGCTTGCCGAGAACAAGAAGAATGCCAATCAGCTAGCGCAAGAGCTTCTCAATCGCGGTGTCGATAAACCCGCCATCAACACTGCTCTATGCGCTGTTCTGAGCAGTGAGCACGATAGCAACAACACTGAGCCCCTAGTAGATCTACTACTCTCCCACAATGCTGATGTCAACACAGCAGACGGTGCTTGCTTTGTCCTTGCAACGCAAAAGCACAGTCATACTATATTTGAGAAGCTCATGCTTCACAATCCCCAGTTCAATGTCATTGTCCCAGCACTATTAAGCTCCAAATTGCAAGACGAAGTTGTCTTTTCGGCAATACAATCATGTTTTGATTCTGGATTCACGATTGATGAAATGGCAACTGGTAATAACAAGATGCCGATTTTGGTTACCGCCATGACTGTCTATCCACGCAATGCTGCTCTCATCACGCTTCTGCTCAGTCACGGTCTGAATCCAAATGTATCAGTTCCCACAGTGCTCCACCCTGCGGCTGGTCCGGAGACAGTCCCCGCACTTTACTGGGCGCTAGCTCAACCGCAAAAGCGCATCTCAGATGCCGTAGTCTCCGCACTGGTGGAAGCCAGTGCTTCCGTGAGCGACATCTCGCCCATCTCGGAAACGACGGTGCTTATGCTTGCCGCGCGAGAGGGACGTCATGGTATCCTTACTGCGCTACTAGAGCGAAGTCCGGACGTTGATGCCCGAGACAAGTGGAACAAGTCTGCAATGTTCTACGCCAGTGGTAGTCTCTCTGGGGAAGCCTTAGTGAAAACACTGGCCCCACACACCACAGAAAACGACGGTAGCATACACGAATCAGCACGAGAACTGAACGTCGAGGCCGTCAAAGCCCTGCTTGAACATGGCCACGATCCAAACTACCCGTCTCGACTCCATGGCGGCAGAAACGCTCTCGGAGAACTCTGTCTCAATGCCACCGTCATAACTCCCACCCATCGCTCCCGACTCCGCCAGGTCATTCGCCTTCTACTCTCCAACGGCGCAAATGCCAAATTCCGCGCCCGAAACGAAAAGTCCAGCATCATTCTCGCCCTCGACAACCCCTACAGCGCCCTCCCCATCACCGAAACCCTCCTCGAAACCGACATCTGGAAAGACCTAAACGACCCATCCCACATCTACCACGACCCAGCCTCCAACCTGCATTACTCACCCTATTCCTACGTCGACCTCCTCCCGACTCCCTCCCGCACCCCCATCCGCCCAGCCCTCCTCGACCTCCTCCGCGACAAAGCCTGCATCCCCGTCTACTACTCATCTTCCGCCCTCCAACCCGTCGGTGCAACAGGCCTCCCCGCCCCCATCGCCGCCCTCGTCGATAAGCAAAAAGACCACGACCTCAGCATCCGCCACGAAAAAGAAAAATTCGAACACCAACGCTCCATGCACGAACTATCCCACAAGGACTCCTTGCGTCGCAAATCAGAAGCTTTAGATGCAGACCTCACTCGCCAGGCCAAAGCAACAAAACAATACACGTTGCTTGAGCAGCAAAAACACGAATTCGAAGTCCAGCGGCTGCGCGAGGCGGAGCGCACGCGCCGTGCGGAAAAGGCAGCATGGCACGCGTTGCTTACGGAGCAGGAACGCGAAGCAGCGGCGCGCCGGGCGGAGGTCGAAGAGAGGAAAGTCCGGGATGCCATGAGTGCCGAGCTGAAGATGATTGAGCAGCGCAAAATGGAGGTTGAGCATCGTGCGGGCGTAGAGCGCAAGATGTTGCAGGAGAAGGAGGAGTTTTATGAGAGGAATGTGAGGAGGCAGAGGGAGGTGAGGCAGATTGAGGGGGGCAATGCTGGGACGGCGCAGTGGGGGACAGTTGATTGATAGCACTGCGTCTTCTTCCTTTTTTCATTTTTTTTATATATATACTGGAGTTTTTTTGAGCGTTGAAGCGGATTTTCGGTCTTGAAATGCTACACACCCGTTTTCATCAAAGCGGGAAAAATAGAAAAAAGTTGTCATGTTAAAATATACAAAGATCATTGATATCATCATTCTTTCAATGGTGCCTGAAAGACACATGTTTAAGCTTCTACAGTGCGACCTTTTTTTTTGCAATAAAAAAAAAAGGGGGTGTGGGGTATCTTCTCTCTCTCTCTTCCGCAGCGACAAACCAAAATAAAAAATCACACCCTACTTTTCAAACGAACCCCCCCATATTTCTATCTTACCACGTCAAATCCTCATCCTCGGCTATCATAGACAAGAACAAGACTTCTTCCTCCGCCTGCTCCAGCACCGCCTTGTGACTATGCGCACGCTCCTCCCATCCCAGCGTCACATGCGAGAGTTCGAGGGCCGAGAGTTTCGGTCGGGTAGAGACTTGGCTGTGAGGAATGCGATATGTCAAGTCTGACTCACCGCCGGGGATAGGACTGGATGTTCGCGAAGATGCTTCTATATCTTCAGACTCATCGTCATCGAGCCATAGGAGTTCGAGGGCGTCGAGACTTGCGAGGGACACCTTGTGCGGGGCATCGTGGGGAGCGTATTCCATGGCGCTGAAGATTTCACGCATGTTGCGGTCGAGGGCGCCCTTGTGCTCGCGCTCACGGAGCCAGTGGTTCTCGTTTTGCAGGGCGTCGATGAAGGTCTTGAGGCCGCCGGGGACACTTCGTGGGTCGGCAGCTTGTTGGGGTTGTTCGATAGGGGCGGTGGTGTTTTCGGTGGTGAGCTCTGTGTCGTTGCGTCGAGACTCGTCGACGTTGGCTAGGCGCTCCTTGAGAGCTTCCAGATCCAAGGCTTGAGCTTTGTTCTGCTCTTCGAGCTCCGCAATCTGCTCGTGGCATAAAGCGAGCTCCTCTTGGAGGGCCTCGAGACCCACAGTCTTAGTGGCAGCATCTCGGATCTTAGCCGACAGGTGCTCAATCTCGAGCTCCTTTGTAGCAATAACTTGCTCACGCTCGTGAATCTTGAGAACAGTAGCACGGTGTTCAGCTGTGAGGGCCTGCAATTGACGCACCGCCTCGTCGTCCTTCTTCCGTGCAGCCTCCACATCCTTGGCCTTTTGAGACCATGGTGTGGAACCATGCTCAATTTCAACGTTGTTCGAAAGCACCGAGGCGTGGTCAGTCCAGTGCCGCAAGCTGGTTGTAAGACTATTTAAGCCAGCAGTTACGAAAATGGACTGCTGCTTCGAATCCAGATCATCGATTGCAGCCTTTGTGGCAGCCATCTCACCTTCAGAGAGTGACTCTGGATCTGAGAGGTTGACACACTTTGCAACTTCTTCCACGAGACTTCGGGTAAAGTTAGCAATTCCCTGCGCAGCCTGGGCTAGTCCTTCGTCGAATCGAATGGCCTCCTCTAGGCCGTCTGGAAGGCGGGGATACATGTTGTCTGCAGTCAAAGCCTCCACGACTTTTAGCAACTTGGTCGCAGCCGCAAGCGCACCTTGTGTGGTCTCAACTGGTGTCTTGAAATGCTCTGGAGTGTACTCGCACTCGTCGAGTATGTTTTCGGGAAGCTTTTGAAGAGTAAACGTAGCCAGGTCGTACATATGGGCGATGTAATCAAGGCGAGCATGAATGGAAGTGATTCTAGATACCAGCTCGCCTTCTGGTCGCTCAGCCAGAATATCTTGATGGCTTGAGAGGATTGCTTCCTGTGTTTTGGTAGAACGCTCAAGAGCTCCAGCAAAGTCGTCAAAGTTGACTGTGTCTGCCTTTAAGGCATTGAGGCCTTGATCGAGAACTTGCTCTACAGTAATCAATTCTTGGTAGGTGGGTCCGATGTTTGCAAACTCAGCCAGGGTCAGGCTACGGATAGCGGACCAAAGGCGTTGGCTGCCATCTTTAATCATCTCGAGATGGGCGACGGATTGACCACAAACAAGTCTAGTCAAAGCATCGTCCAGTCGGCCGCCATTGCCCATCTGGCGGCTGGTGCTCCGTAGCACATTCATGAGTAGTTCTGATTTGCCAACAATCCTCTCTGCAGTGAGATAAGCCTGGAGGGATTCGCTGCGAGTGAACTCCTTTGATTCCGTCTCGTTCCAGATCTCAAGCTTCTCCGCAAGCTGATCAGCCTTCAAAGAAATTAAGGAGGCCTCAATTTCTCGTGTGGTGGACAAGACAGTGGCGGCATGGAGCTGTCGGTTCAGATCCATGACTTGGTTGAATCGCCCGGTAGTGTCCTTGACTTGAGCTTCTGTCATGTTCTTAGAGGATTCGGCGTCTGCCATTCTTGTCTGCAGGTCCATAACGAGGTCTCGGAATTTAGTGATGAGAGATTCATTGTCAGCAATGATAGCAGCTTGGTCGGCAATCAGTCGTGCTTGTTCAGCAAGTTCAGCGTCCTTCATCTCAATCTCCGCAAGCATATCCTCCTCTTGTTCAAGATGCTGAACCTCAAGTTCGTCATTGAGCTCTCGTAGGTTCTCGAGGTCTTGTACAACCATCTCTTGCTCCGCAATCCTATCTTGCAGATTTTGGTTCTGATGGCTCAATTCCCCTACCATATCCTCGTATTCATTGGCGGCATCAAGTTGTTGCTTCAAATGGTCGACAAGTGAGTCAGACTCAGTAGCGCGCTCTTGAAGAGCGGCATTTTCCTGCTCCAACCGTTCGAGCTGCGCGAGGTCGGCTTCCAGTCCGGCAATCCTTGCCTTCTGGTCCTGTTCTCTCTCCTCTGTCATTTCTTTGAGAGTGATGAGCGCATTCCTTAGGCGATCATTTTCGTGTTGCAAGCGATAGTAACCAGCCTCTTGCTTCTGCTCTTCAGACATTTCTGTTGTGAAAAGTTCGGCTTCGTCTCGGAGAATGTCAAGTTCTAGGCTCTGTTCTTCCACCCGTTTACGCAATGACTCCAGCTCTGATTCCGCCTGATCCGCCCTCTCCTCTGCCATTTCCTTGTCGACTAACGCATCCTCTAGATCTACTTCATGATCTTGGTGCGCCTTGGTGAGGGCTTCATTTTCCTGCTGAACAGCCTTCAGCGCATCTTTCAGCTCTTGCATCTCGCTATATTGGGACTGGCATTTCGCCTGAAGCTTCTGTATGATACCATTAAACCGATCCCGCTCATCTCTAATTTGCGTAAGTTCTCTGAGCCTTTCTTGATCCTCTGCGTGCTGTTTCTCTAGATGCCGAATCTTCGTTTGCAGTGTTTCGATATTGCCATCTCGAGGCAGCTTTGTAGGATTACTGGCGACTGATGAGGCGATGCTTGGTCGGGATGCCGGTGGAGCGGGGCGGGAACTCTCTGCCGGAGGATTGCTGGAGATACTTGCAACGCTGGCTTTACGGGCGGGTCCGCGAAGGGCGGCTTGGGCTGGAAGGCCTACAACGGATTGTCGCTTGTTTACTGTTGGTCTTGCGGGAGGACCAGGCTTCGGCGCAACGACACTCGGAGGTCGAGCTCTGGGCGTAGTCGTCGGTGGTTTCGGTTTTGGGGCGGCTGATTTGGGGGTAGAAGGCGGCGGTGGAGCTGGTTGTGATATTATAGCCGCAATACTTGAATCACGTATGAACAAGCCATGGCCCGGTGGACATGAAAAGTAGCGCTCTCCACGTACAGATCCATCGTTTTTGCCAGTAGGAGTGGGCAGCTCTATGCCCACAAACGTGCCATCAGATACGTGGATAGGTCCCACATATCGAACTATCCCCTGCTGCTCACCGGTCGTCTCTACCGTCTGACCGACCCTGATTGTAGCCATAGATACTATGTGTTAGCCCAGAAAACTGCGACAAATATACAGAAAAGCAGGCGTGAATGAGCTGGCTGTACAAAACAGCGACGACGCGTCGGAAGTTTGGTGCGGGCAGTC
This sequence comes from Bipolaris sorokiniana ND90Pr, assembly GCF_000338995.1. NCBI lineage: Eukaryota > Fungi > Ascomycota > Dothideomycetes > Pleosporales > Pleosporaceae > Bipolaris > Bipolaris sorokiniana. The sequence continues at coordinate 351,973 of NW_006911895.1, read as the reverse complement.
GAAAGTGCAATTGCGGTCGATTGACTTTGATAAACCTGAACGCTGCAAACCAAGGAAATGCAAAATGCAAAAACGCACGAAAAAGAGCTTAAGGAGAGTGCAGCCGTGGCATGCAGCATTTGGTGGTTGCAGATGCGTGCGATGCGTAGTGTCTACGAGACAGTAGGGTCGTGGTTGAAGCACCCACGGGATCCTGGCTCCCTGGCTTGGCGCAGCTATGGTTCGACACTACTATGCCCCCACTCACCATCGCCGACACAACCCAATACAGACTGATATCAGCCATTCTCATCCTCAGAGTATTTTTCAGGCCAACCATCGGATATTGTTGCAGGACAAGGCATGCCTTGCGAGTCATAGCTATGCAAGGAAGCGGGGAAGAGGTGTCAGCATCACACTGGATATTGTTCTCCGTCGTAGCCCGACCAACTGTATATAGCAACATAACCACACTAGACCGTGCATGGTTCCTGATTACTCGCATCGAATAAGAAGATTGTTTTCTGTTTATGTTTCGAAAAGATGGGGCTGAAATAAATACTTATACCAAGTTCATCCCGTTCGCACTGCATCACTGAATTTTTCTTTGCAACAGATTCGCCAATAGATCTCCCAGTCCCAAACCCCCTTGCATTGAATACTTTCGTCTCTTGCAGCAAATAATGGGTAACCACGCACTCATCTACGGTGCGTCAGGGATATCCGGGTGGGCGATTGTAAATGCCATCCTCAATGGATATCCGTCCAAAGAGGCCTTCTCCAAGGTTACAGCAATGGTGAATCGGCCGTTGACACGGGAAATGGCGCTCTGGCCCGAAGACCCTCGATTGCAAATTGTATCTGGCGTTGATCTTGTCAAGGGGACTCAGGAGGAGTTGGAGGCGCAGATGAAAGAAAAGGTCAAGGATGTCGAGACAGTGACTCAGGTGTATTTCTACTGTAAGTCGAGCGGATTCTAAAGAAACGAATGAACCTGACCAGAAATAGCATATAAGCAGATAGACGACCCTGATTCGGAATGCAAGGTAAATGAAGCGATGTTGGAGCGCGCAGTCACAACCATTGATCACTTGTCGCCTAAACTCTCGTATGTGGTTCTTCCGACAGGCACCAAGATTTACGGCTGTCAAATGCTGGATAAATTCCCGTTCACAAAAGACCTACCGCTGAAAGAGACACTTCCGCCTATTCCTGAGCCATACCTCTCTCAGCTCTTTTACTATAACCAAATCGACTGCCTGAAACGTATTTCAGAAGGAAAGAAGTGGAACTGGTGTGAAGTTCGGCCAGATAATATTATCGGCTTCGTGCCAAACAACAATGCCTACTGTCTGGCACAAACACTCGCACTGTACCTCTCACTTTACCGATTCATCGAAGGCGAGGGCGCAAAGTGTCCGTTTCCCGGGAGTGAGAAGTCATGGGTGAATAAGTACAATGAGTCTGCACAGGACATGGTTGCGCACTTTTCGATACACGCATCACTGCACCCGGAAAAGACTGCATCACAGAGCTTCAATGTGGGCGGTCAGGAAGACAGCTGGAGTGGGAAATGGCCAGTTATTTGCGACTATTTTGGGCTAGAAGGCACAGGGCCGGAGGAGGGCTCACCACAGCCCGGCGCGTATATCGATGCGCACAAGCAGCAGTGGCAGGAGTTGGAGAAGAAACATGATCTCAAGCCGGGAAGCGCTGATAGCGATATTACGCATCCGGGGTTCCAGGTATGCGCTTAGGCCTTTGAGTTGGTGGCGGGCACAGCTAACAGAAGATAGTACTACATCATGACCATGTTCGATTTCGACCGTCAGATGAGCATGGAGGCTTCGCACAAGGTTGGGTACACAGAGGAGATACGGACAAAAGAGGCGTGGACAATTGCTTTCGATCGCATGAGAAAGGCAAAGGTAATCCCATGATATCCCATCGAACATGACGAATGCTTGGGAGGGAGTTTCTTGGTAGAATGGCGTCTTCACCCGCGTGCCTTGGTTAGCGTAGCTAGCGGGGAGACCCTGTACGTCAATGTCAGGGACAAACACCCCTCGCGCCACTTTGACGCGCCTTTCAACTCTTTCGGATCATCTTGCACTACACAATGTACCCAATGGCAGTCAGGCTGTGTTTGTAAATTCTCAAGGGCGAATGATAGTTCTGGCCTAATTACACTCAGGCTTAGAATAGCAATCTAGCCCCTTGTTTCTGGATGACGCTATGACGTGCCCATTGGTGAACTCGGGGGAGCAACACACGTGGCCTCAGCCACGTTACTACGGAGTCGTTCTCGACGGCGACAGATGAGTGCTTGAGATTGTACATCACCATGATTTCGATTCTGGGTGGCCCGCGGCATAGGACGGCACTCAAGGGCATAGCGGTAGTTGGCGCATTGTGTTTATGCAAGTAGTTTCCTGTTCCTTTTTCCGCAATGAACTGGCTCCGTTCCCATTGTCGCATAATAGATACAAGATACTTGTGTGTATGGGAGAGGAGAAAAGGTCATGGTTCTATACTAATTGTTCATGTCATCTGTCTCCCGTGCAGTGTTCTACTTGACATCGTTGCTAACCCACCCCCTTAGTGATCACGCTCATCGTCGGCTTACGCCATGAACGTCCTCATGCAGACCTTCGCATTCCCCTCCGCATACTTCCTCTGGGCGACTCGATAACATGGGGCTGGCAACCGGACAACCAACAGCACGGCACAGATGGGTATCGTGCCCAGCTTTTGCACAACCTCATCCACGGGTGGTATCAGTCGGTCGACTTTGTCGGTACACAGCATTCAGGCTTCATGTTTGACAATGACAACGAGGGACATGTCAATTCCACAATAAGCGAGATCATGGGCGCTATGACGACTGCGCTGCAGATGCAACCGAATGTCGTGTTGGTGCATGTCGGCACGACCGATCTGGATCGCTCCGACAGCGCATTGTGGAAGGATGCGCCGCAGCAGTTGGGAAGGCTCCTAGATGCTGTTTTGGAGGCTTGTCCAGATGCGGTGGTACTTGTTGCGAAAATCATACAGGCGCTAAACCAGCGGACGAGCGACAATATCAGGGCTTTCAACGAGGCGGTGCCGGAAGTCGTGGAGGAGAGGGCGAAGAAAGGTTTCAATATTAGAGTCGTGGACCAGAGTGCCGTGAGTGTTTACGAGCTAGTTGATGGCCTGCACCCGTGAGTTATAAGTATGGATTGGAAGTACACTGTGCGATGCTGATGATTACAGATCCTATGCTGGGTATGCGCATATGGGCATGATTTGGTCTGATGCCATCAAACACGTGAGCGGAGATGCGCTGATAACGCCGCCTGTGTTCAATCAGACACTGTAGTATTCGAATTATGCAGCCTCGCTCAAGGTTCATGAGCTACCGGATATCTCGGCACGCCAGCGAGTGCCCCGGAATATTTACAAGCCGTTATCCTATGTATGTACAAGCTGACCATGTCATGAGTCTCCTATCGAGCAATCTCATGATGCCGTTGCGACTCAGAGTGCATTGATTGGAAAAAGTACACGACTCGCATTACGTCTCTGGCCTACTCATGTAGCGGGCCATTCCACGCGGGGTCGCTATCGCCATGCGGGGTCCGTCCTTCTCCACCATACATGGCGCTAAAGTATTTCCAGTCTTGTCTCTTGCTATTTCCAACTTCCCATGCGATTATTCATCAACCAGCAATATACACGTGGGCGCGTACTCAAACGTCCGTTCATGTCGTACGACATCAATTTCACGCTGCCGAGAGGATTGCGTCGGCTGTTGATAGTAATAGCGATGAGTTAGGCAGGTCTCCATGTTTGGCGCCCTGCAAACTGGCAGGTATCCCAACTCGGAAATGCTTTGGCGAGAAAATGCCTTGGCCAATATGACGGGGAAACGGTAGTCCTGCATATCCTTGTACTTGGAACGTCGTGTTCCGAGGACCAGTTGAGGTTTGTATATTTGCCCAAGCTCGCCATTTCGCCAATGTGTGTTCGCATTCTGCATTTCGTCGTTGAAACAGCATCGCCTCTGTTTCGCGGCTACTTACTCGAAAGACCATAATGGGCATCATAGACGAAGAACGTCTCCGCCTGGTTGCGGTTTGGGCACCTGTTGCTGTATGTCAATTTTGCTGGCTCATTGACAAATCTCGGGCCTGATAAATTCTAGTTCCTCGCATACGTCGTCTTGAACGCAATTTACAATATCACACTACACCCTCTGGCCAAGTATCCTGGGCCATTACTCTGGCGTATCTCGCCGATCCCGTCCATCATACACCTGCTACGCGGCCGCATTGCCTTTGAGTACAAGCGTCACCATGACAAATATGGACCTGTCGTTCGTGTTATGCCAAACGAGCTGTCTTTTAATACGGCGAAATCTTGGGACGATATATATGGCCACCGTGTCGGTCTTCCCAGTATGGAAAAGGATGCTATCCATGTCGGCGCTGTAGAAGCCATTCCTGGAGCCACGAATTTGACCATGGCACCAGCTTCTCAACATGCTAGGCAGAGGAGAGCATTATCCCATGCCTTCTCCAAGCAAGCACTAATGGAGCAAGAACCGATCCTCAGGGGTTATGTAAACATGTTTGTCGAGCGATTGACGGAGTTGGCCGAGCGAGGCGAACCGGCGAATATGGTGTCATGGTTCAATTTTTGCACGTTTGATATCATTGGTGATTTGAGTTTTGGCGAGCCATTTGGATGTCTTCGAGAAGGTATGGCTTTCGAGCGACCCATATGCGAATTCGGGGATATGTTGTCAAGGCAGTACTAAGAGTGTTCCAGGTGAAGGGTCCGAGTCCGCAAACTGGGTTGTTCTCATTTACGAGGCGATCAAATCGGGTGCCATTGACCAGGCTACTCGCCGCTTTGCTAAACCCGGGTCCATGATGCAGAAATTCCTTATGTGGTGCATTCCCAGTGTGATCCGCGAGCGCCGCATCCGTCACTTGCGCAATTCTACGGAAAAAACAGTGAAGAGGCTCAGCACAAAGAGCGACCACCGCGATTTCATCTGGTACATTCTGAAGCAGCGGGAAAAGAAAAACGAAGTTAGCGACGGCGAAGTCATCATGAACGCGGCTCTCTTCATTGTCGCAGGGAGCGAGACAACAGCCACAGAGCTGTGTGGATTAACAAATTACCTGCTGCGCAACCCGGAGATATTTCAAAAGCTCAAGGATGAGATCAGAGGCGCATGCAAGACCGAATCTGATCTCAACATGGACGTTTTGGGCAAGTTGCCGTACATGAACGCCTGTATAGAAGAAGGTCTCCGTATCTTTCCCCCCGTCCCAGTCGGTCTCTTGCGCAATGTGCCCAAAGGCGGCGCTCTCATCGACGGACACTTTGTTCCAGAATACACATCCGTCTGCGTTTCTTCATGGAGCGCCTCGCACTCGGCAGCCAACTTTATTGAGCCCGACACCTTCATTCCCGAGCGGTTCCTTGACACGCCAGACTCCAAAGCCCGATTCAGTAGTGACATTAAGAAGGCTGCACAACCCTTTTCCCTGGGGCCCAGAGGATGCATTGGCAGGAACCTGACGTATCTGGAGTTGAGACTGATTCTTGGGGCCTTTTTGTGGAATTTCGATGTCGAGTTTGCAGAGAATGGGGGAAGGCTTTGGGATCCAAAGGGCGAGTTCGAGGGGCTCAAGGCGTTTAATACGTGGGAGAAGAGTCCTTTGATGGTCAAGTTGACGGATATTAGAAAGACGAACGCTTGAGCGCTGGGTGTTACTTGAGCTATCCAAACAATTATAATGTCAGTAATTTGGCCAGTCGACTTCACAGCAGTGAATATGCGAACTGATTATGATGTCATAGGGTGTAGCACGTGTTTTCGCGACACCGCGACGCGGGGCAGTTCAAGCCCCAAGTCTTGTACGTCAGCGCTCCCAGTCTTGCATTACCAGGAAACCACAGAAGTTACCAATGTATAAAAGATCTCTATCTCTCTTCACAGCCCGCTCAGCAGCCACACCCAAGCTCCGTCCATCCCCCCTCAACCACATCCCTCACACCCGCACCTTTCACCACTCACAACCCCTGCACGCCGCCTACAACATGCCGCAATCCCCGCGCATCCTAAAAATCGAAGATCTCCCCGCCACCTCCGCAAAATGGATTTCCTTTCAAAAAATCTCCTGGCAGGACCAAACAGGCAAAGACCGCGTCTGGGAAGCCGCAGCCCGCAAGACACGCAGCAAGTCCGGCGTCGACGCCGTCGCCATCGTAACCATTATCCGGCACCCGTCTCGCCCGCCCTCTACAATCATCATACTGCAGTACCGGCCCCCCGTCAACGCCGTGTGCGTCGAGCTACCCGCGGGACTGGTGGATGAGAAGGAATCGCCGAGTGAAGCCAGTGTGCGCGAGTTATACGAGGAGACGGGGTATCAAGGCAAATTAAAGTTTATTAGTCCGACGATTGTGTCTGATCCGGGGATGAGCACGGCGAATATGCAGTTGGCGGTTGTGGAGGTGGAGTTGGCGGAGGGGGATGAGGAGCCAGAGCAGGCGCTAGATGATGGAGAGTTTATTGAGAGGGTTGTTGTGCCGGTGGATGATTTGTATGAGCGGTTGATTGAGTATGACAAAGAGGGCAAGACGGTGGATGCGAGGTTGTGGCATTGGGCTGCGGGGTGGCATGCGGCTAAGTCTATGATGTGAGGGTGGCAGCATGGTACGAGGGTTATTCATGTGAGATTTGCTTAATCTGCATAATGGTATGAATGAGATGGATAGATTAGAATGTACGACTAGAAACTCATTATGTCCTTCAAACAACACTCATACGCCACCACCAACTTCGACCAGAATCTTAACCTGGTTATCCTTGTCGTTGATCAGACTCTTGAAACCCTTTTCCTCCACCTCGGTCAGAGCAATCTTCTGTGTAATCATGGCCTTTGGGTCCATATCGCCCCGACTAAGTGCGTCAATCACTTCTTGGAAGTCACCCACTTCGTACGTTGCAATACCCATGTAGCTTCGCTCCTTGAAGTTGAAGTCGTTGGTCTGGATCGTGCATGGCTTCTCCCAAATGGCGATGTTGACAATGCAGCCGCGAGCTCGTGTGGCATGAACGGCCTGATTGAGTGCTGATTGGACACCAGCACAATCATAAACTACGTGCACACCTTTCCCCCCTGTAAGTTCGCGACAGCGGGTTGCGAGGTCTTCGTTCACGGGGTTGATGATGTAGTGTGCGCCAAAGTTCCTGGCAAACTCTTGTCTCTTTTTGCTGATTTCCGAGACAATAATCTTGCCACACCCGTTTGCCTTGAGGGCGAGAATAGTTGCGATTCCAATGGGGCCGCCTCCCAAAACGAGCACGCTATCGCCTTTCTTGTAGGGACTGGCTTTGACAGCGTGCCAGCCAACAGCTAGAGGCTCGACTAGGGCGCCAATATCGAGCGGGACATTGTCGGGAAGGTGGTATAGAGTCGATGTTGGGACGACTATGTGATCTGCTAACCCACCACCCCATCCAGATAGGCCGATGAAGCCATTGGACCAACAGCAGTTATGCAATCCCTCTTCGCACGCGACACAGGTGTCGTCGTATATAATGGGCTGAATAACAACCCTGTCGCCAGGCTTATAGTCTGCTACGCCCTCGCCAACCTCTTCTATTGTTCCGCTAAACTCGTGGCCAAAGGTAAGTGGGACTGTTTCGCCGGTGATTGGATGAGGTGTGGTGGGACAGAGGTTTGGACCACCTAGGTGCTCAGCTTAGGACCACATTTTCGTCATTCTACGTACTTACCTAAATACTCGTGGAGGTATAAAGGCGCGTCAGTCTCTTTGTTCTGAAATTCAATTGCGCATACATACCACTGCCACAGATTCCGACCCATGCTGGTTTTATCTTGACTTGACCTGGCTTGACTTCTGGGATTGGGATCTTCTCAAATCTTAGGTCCTTTTGGCCGTGGAACCGCAGCGCGTTCATGGTCTCCTGTGTGGACTGAGCCGGGTTTGGAGCTGACATGTTTTTAGGTGCTATTATAAGTATTATGCGACTTCGTAATTCGAAATCTAGATGAGATGATTAAAGAGAAGAGTTGGAGTGGAAGATATATGGCGACGCCAGCACAATGTGGCCCTCGAGACTGAGAGCTAACCAAGCCATGCTTAAAGTCTCGCACCTGATTGCTTAATTCTCGGCATTTCTGGCTATCCGCTCTGTTGGAATACTGGAACGGCGGATTGCTGTGCCTATCTACATCACGGCATACCGCATTGGGCAAGCCCTGTGTCCATCACCCCGCATTCTGAGTGCGGGGTATCAAACACCGAAGAAGATGGAGCAGGTTTGAGAACTGAATTGTTTTCCCGAGACTAATTAGATCTGGAGAATTGGAAGATACCACTTCTGGTCATGGAAGCTCTTGGGAGACTAGATCCAGGGTAGAAACAGAATTTGGCCGCTGATAACGGCCAATTGCTTGAGAGGGACAAACTCCTCTGTTCACATCGGACACAGAATCGACAGCAATGCCTAAGATGGATCCGCAAGAGAAAATTGAGGAGATTTGGGCCACATCTAGCGAGCTGGTCTGAGCGACGAAGCGAAAAGCAATCACGAATGAAGTGATGATGGTGGTTGCGAGGAGAAGATGATGACGTCGGCAACCGTCGGCGGTCGGAATGAGTGGTGATCGGGCACTGGACCGATCGGAACGACGTCGGAAACATTTTTTCTTTGTTCACTCTTTGCGTTCTCTCTCTCCAAGCTCCACACGGCCTTCTGACAGCGGAAGTCTAGACAAGCAAGTCGCGTTCGAAGCTTGAGAGGCGACACAACAAGTTCTGCCACACTCCGGCATAGCCGAAACGAGCCAACACGTAGCGTGGGCTACTTGGACGCGGGATGTAGCAAGCTTTGGTATCTAGTCGTCAACGGCGTGTGCGAAAACACGATGCAACGGTAAAAAGCGCGATCATTGACGCGTGGGTGACGGTCAAGAAAAGGTACCATGCACAACACAGCAGATAACCCTCTCATGGCTACGTAACGGTCCAATCACATGCCCCCACAAGTCTCCATGGGCGGGGGCCTTCTAGAACTCATCCACTGTTATGATATCACTGGCTAGTGACGATGGGTCTCGTCGACAGCTGGCCGTAGATTTCCCGGTGCTTCAACCCCCGGGGCTTCAAATACCTCTCACTGCCCCTCGACACCTACCCTTCCATTGCACAATCCCCTTCGCCCTTTTCCTCCTCACATACTGTGTACCCAACTTAAAGATGCCTTACCCAGAGACCACCGACGCTTTTGCCGTCACTGACATCAAGAACTGGAGCAACTTTACCCGCAAGGAGGTCAGTCTCCGGCCCGAATTTCCCACCAATCGTCTTACTGACCCTCTGCTAGCTGCCCCTCAAGAAGTTCGAGGAGCACGACGTCGACATCGCCATTGATGCCTGCGGTGTGTGCGCTTCAGATGTCCACACCATTAGCGGTGGATGGGGCGAGTCGATTCCTCTTCCTCTCTGCGTAGGACACGAGGTCATTGGCAAGGTCGTCAAGGTTGGATCAAAGGTCACCAAGGTCAAGGTTGGCGATCGTGCCGGTATTGGCGCTCAGATTGGCGCCGACCTTACTTGCGATCAATGCAAGAACGACCAGGAAAACTACTGCCCCAACTCTGTCGACACATACGGTGCTAAGCACACCGATGGTACTGTTGCGCAGGGTGGCTACGCCAGCCACATCAGAGGTCATGAGTACTTTGTCTTCAAGATCCCAGACAACATCGAGACTTCCCTGGCGGCACCTATGCTGTGTGCTGGTCTCACGACATATTCGCCATTGAAGAGGCTAGGAGCGGGCCCTGGAAAGAAGGTCGGCATCATTGGACTGTAAGTTTCTCAACACCAAGGACATTGTCGTATCAGTCACTAACACAGCCAAAGCGGAGGTCTCGGTCACTTTGGTGTCCTCTGGTCCGTCGCCATGGGCGCCGACACCTACGTCATCTCGCATAGCCCCAACAAGAAGGACGACGCTCTGAAGATGGGAGCCAAGGACTTCATCGTTACCAAGGACAAGGGCTGGTCCGAGCCATGGAAGTTCCACTTCGACTTCGTCATCAACACCGCCGATGCCACCGACAAGTTCGACCTTGCAGAATACTTCTCCATCCTCAAGGTCAACGGCACCTTCCACATGGTCGGCTTCCCCGACAACCCGCTCCCACCCATGCCCGCCCAGATCTTTGCCCCCAACGGCTGCTACATGGGCGCGTCGCACATTGGCAACCGACCCGAGATGGAGGAGATGTTCGAGCTCGCTTCCAAGCAGAACATCAAGAGCTGGGTGCAGGAAATCCAGATTAGTGAGGAGGGCTGCAAGGAGGCCGTTGAGCGCGTGTACAAGAACGACAATGTCAGGTACAGGATAACACTGACGGGCTTTGACAAGGTCTTTGGTAAGAGGGCTTAGAGAGCTGCAATGGACAGGCACTACTATATACCCGCAGGCTGTCAGTACTACTATTAAAAATATAATGATATGTTCTTACCATGACGTCATGTTTATTGTGCTCTACTGTGTCTAGGACTATTGTAACTATCCCCGCAAACACAAATTTAGCCAGTATGAAATTGGTTCCAATATTATTCAGTCGAAGAAAAGTGATAATGAACAATGTCATGGAAACGAGTTCAAGAAAAAAGTAATTCTAATTGGTATTTAAGACCATACTCCCAAAATCATGCCAAACCGCTGAATATATTACATGTTTTGCTTTCCGTCTCCTTCCTCGAACCTAAGCAACCTCCTCCACCATCTTGCCACTAAACGGCTTCTGTGCCGCTTTCGCCACATCACCCGCAAACATACTGCCAACGGGCGCTTGCAACCATTCTTCCGGGACGCCGAGCTGTGTGCCCTTGGCATTTTGGATGTAGCGGACGAAGAGGGGGTTTGCGCGCTCGGGTTCTGGTTCTTCGAGGCCGTCTTCCGGGGCGTCTTGGGCGGCTTTGCGGCCGCGTTTTGGGGGTTGTTTTTTGAGGAGGCGGTTGATAGTGTCGAGCTAAATGAGAGAATTAGTGAATGTTCGTGTGGAATGAATGGGGGAATGGGAAAGGAGATATACCTTTTCTTCCTCGTTCCTCTTTTCGCTGAGATTCTTTCTTCGCCTTGCCATTTCTGCCCTGCGCATGGCGTGTTCTTCTGCGGTAAGATGTTTCTTCTTCTGTGCTTCGTTGGAGAGAGCCAGGAGGCCTCCGTCAGTGTCGTCGTTGACTAGAGCGCGTTGTCGTTTGGTCATCTTGGTCACATCAGGTGTTTGGTCGCGGCTGAGTTCCTCATCGCTGTCCATTTCTTCGTCCATGTCTGCGCCAGGCGTTACGCCCATGTCGTCGTCGTCCTCGCCTTCAGCGTCTTCATCTTCGCCCTCCGCATCTTCGTCATCGAGATCAGAATCTGGGTCACTTAGCTCCTCGTCGTCGTCATCGTCCATTGCCATTTCTTTGGCCTCGACCTTGTCTTGGGCCTTAGTGATCGCTCCGGCGGATGGCTTGACGGGGATGCTTCGATTGGTGTTCACAACGATGCGTGGCGCTGGTGTGTCTTCCATATCATCGTCCTCATCTCCCTCTGCGTCCATATCCTCATCGTCGTCGTCGCCTTGGGCATCTTCGTTGTCGTCCGAGTCCCCATCCACGTCCATGGCGTCGGCCTCTTCTACGTCTTCGTCCTCTTCTTCGACCTCTTCTTCTTCCTCTTCATCTTCGCTATCGACCTCCTGGACCACGCGACTGTTCCGTGACGCGCGCTTGCCCACGACTATGTTCTCACGGCTGACACCAGCTTTGGGTGCAGCACCGCCAGTGGCTTGCCTGAGCTTGTTGGGCGATGATTTTACTGTGAGGTGTATTGACTGGCGCGTCTCCTCAGGCGAGGAGCGCTGTATGGTAGCAGCCGCAAGTGACTGATTTGCCGTGCCGCGTCGCGGACGGGTCGAGGAAGCTGTAGGAGTGGTACTGTATGATGTTAGAGGAGCCGGAGCTGCGCGTGACCGTAGGCGAGGCATGGGTATGGCAATATGTGCGAGCAAGGCCGTCAAGAGGAGGAGGAGAAGAAGAAGAAGAGAGCAGGTCAATGATAGGGATGGCGATGGCGTAAGATGACCTCCGTGTGCCCCCGTGGCTCAAGGCAGGGGTGTTTGTGTATGTGTGCAGGCGGGTGGCACAAAGATGGAGGTGAAGGACAAAAAGAGGGCCCTGTGTGGCCCTGATAGCTCTCTACGGCGGTTGTCCTCCCCGCGCTGCCCTTGGCGATGGGTGCCAGCCAGCTATGCGTCGCGCGCGCAGTCAGCCACATACCTGCTGTTTCCTCGACCGTCCCATCCATCTCCCTCGGACTCATCATACTCGGTGTTTATGCGTCGCATCCGCTTAGCCGCACGCTCAGCCATTGCTGCGATCAAACAGGCGAAGGTATTATGTCTCGCGAGTGTTCCAATTGGCCGTTGCGACCACTTAACGCGTGAAGTTACTCTGCGCTGGCTCAACCTTCAGATGGAGAAGCGCCGGGATCTTCCCCAAGTCCCATGAGCGCTAGCCTCATCGGGTTAGACACTGGTCTCGCCCATGGTCACCAACGCACGCCGCATCACTTGCATCACTTCCCTTGCAAACAATGAGCATGACTCTTGCATTCGTTACTTGTCTATCCACATCTCTAAACAAGTGCTCCCTTTACACTCTCCTCAAAGCTCTCCTCTGGCACTCCGAGCTTGTCATTCCAAAGACCCAAGGGCGCGAAGTTGCCCAGCTCCTCCTTTGAAAATGTCACGCTCTGTAGCAGATCTGGAATGGCCGAAAAATCTCCCTTTTGGAGCTTTTCGCGCGCTTGTGCAATATGGTCTTTGACATTGACTTTCTCAACTGTCCACTTTGTACCCGTCACCTTCTCCGCCACTGCCAGGATTTCCTTTTGTGTCGTCTGAAAGCCGCTGACGTACACCCACTGGTTCTTTGTCTGATCCGCATGCTCGAGAACCTTGACTGTTGCAACACCAATCTGGTGAAGATTCGTTGTGGAGAATGTAGCCTCGCCGTCATCGAATAAGGTAACGGTCTTGGAGTGGCTCTGGAAACCCAAGAACCCGACCTTGAGCCCCCAGTCAAAGAATGGTCCGGTAGCTATACTGGTCCAACTGATTTCCGCCTCCCTGCTCTTGAGATAGTTGACAACGGCAAACTTGGCCTCAAACACGGGTACAATGTCACGAGCTCGTTTGTCAGGCGTATTGCTTCCGTACTCTGAGGGGATGAAACGTTTCACACCTGCCGCAATGGCAGCATCAATCAGCTTGTGCTGGTCACCAACCGCAAGACCACCGACAAGAGATACCACAGCATCCTGTCCTTGGAAAGCCGCCTTGAGACTGTCCTGCGAACTATAGTCTGCGTGGATCACTTTGACATCGGGAGGGAATTTGGAATTTGAGTTTTGACGTGAGAGCACAGTTGTGTTGAAAGAAGACTCCTTCAAAAAGGCATTCAGAACTGAGGGTCCTAGGTTTCCGCCCGCCTGATACCGTTAGTGTCTGCTAACCAGATGTACACGGGATACCTACCCCGATGATGATGACGTTTTTGATTGACATGGTTAAGAGACAAGAAAGAAGTAGGATTCAAGTGTTGAGGCGCTTGAGAAATGCGAGTGTAATTGTTGTGTTGGATGAGAAGTGAGATTGGTTGCAGGATACGTACTCCGAAGCCTTCTTATCTTATATCTGGGCACGTGTTGAGGAAGACGTGATCAAGCATCGCTATGGTGCATGTAAAGTGCCCCACATGCACTAAACCCGCGCTGTCTCGGGATCGCGCTTCTTCCCGCATTCATTAATAATCCAACCTACACCTGGCAGCACAGCAAGGTCCCACTACGAGTATTGCTAGTCCTGTAGTAGCGCTCCAGCAGAGCAACCAATTGTGCGCTGCCTTAGCGAAAGTGTCCATGTGTACATCCCAGCCGCTTTGTCTCGAGCCTCTGATGGAGGAGTGCGTACCCAGCCTCTCAGGTGACAATGGCCGAGAGTCTCGCCGTCTACTAACCGATACTTTGGAACTGCCGTCCGATGAGTGAGATGGCTTAGAAATGATAGCTTAGCTGGGGTGGGGCCTGCTTAACAAATTGTGCTGAACTGAAACCAGGGAAACCAGGGAAACCCACGATACATTCTCTACCGAAGTGTTCAGTCCCGCACGTCGACAAAAAGCCGTAGGAGTAAATAGCGACCGGACTAATGGAGCCGAGTAAGCTGGTCAATGTTCCTCGAGACGTGTAGGGTTACACGCAGTCATATTGCCAACTTCCGAATGATCCTTCATTAGCCACAATGGCGCAATGGCTGATCGGAAGCAACTACAGCAACCATTCATTACGAACTTAACAGAAGAGCAAGTGTTACTAAATACCATCGAAGAGATGTCAAATATCATACAGGAGGCGAAAAGGCGTGATGAATTGAGGTCGATGCACTGTCCTGATACACCATACTTTAGAGACGTGAAGTTTTTAGCTATATAGAATAGAGAATACTCTATCAGCTTGTAGGCGGCCTGTTTGACAAGGAGTTGAATATTCTAGGGCTTCTACGCCTACGTCTACACTGAACCTACACAAGGTCACCCAAATCACCCATCGCGCTGTCCATACCCAATGCTACAGTTCACAATGTCGACTATTTGGGGTATAAAAAGAGCGGATAACATTCTGGGATTACTATCCAAATACATTCAGCATCAACAACTAAACAAAAAGTTACAACATACGCAGAAATGGAAAGCTTCCTTGACGACCCCTTCCTCTTCAAACGTGGCACCCTCTACTCAGAGGATATGCGCCGCCAATCCGACCGACTGCGGATGTCAGAACCTAGGTGTCCATTCCGAAGCTGCAGCCCGTCTCCTCCTTCTACCAGTTACACTTATACACAAGAAAACGAAAACCGTCATTCATACACTACAGAAGTGCGTGTCCCGCCTTCTCATCCCAGTCGTCATGGTTTCGCGCAAGAAAAGGAAAACCGCCGTCCATACACTACAGAGTCACGTACCTCGACCTCGTCTCCCTGTGGTCCTGAGTACTACCCCAAGCAGCCTCGTACACGAACAAATCAGAAATATTGGGCAGAGGATAGAGCACCAAACGACAAGTACGAGTACGCGTCTGTGGAGTTCATACAGACGTCATGGGGGGCATCGTATACGTATTCCTACGAGTGCTCTGCTGACCCACCTACACCACCTCATTCACCGCGTACAGGAACAAACACTTCAAGCAACAGGTCGCGACAAGCACATTACACGACTGAAGGACGCCGATCACGTAGTGTTTCCCCCAAGCCGCGACGACAGCGTAAAAGTTCTGGTTCTCACCAGTATCCTCGCTCACCGCCGTCGAAACCCTATTCCTCGTATCGTGAGTTTCCTCTTGCGCCTGAAGGTATTCAGCCTCGCACAGATCTTTACACTGTACTCGAAATTTTCCGCAACGCTACGACTGACGATATCAAGAAGGCATATCGCGCTCTGAGCCTGAAGTGGCACCCTGATCGCTGTAAGAGCGAGGATCGCGCAAAGGCCACGAGAAAAATGGCCGAGATCAACCAAGCAAAGGAGATCTTGTGCGACAAGGGAAAGCGAGAGTACTATGATCACTCCGGTTTGATATACAGTGACTTGTAGGCTACTCTGACAGCAGCAGAGAGTTCGACAACCAAGTGACTTGTGCGCCACTCTAACAACAGAGAAACCATGACTCGTAAACTACTCTGATAGTAGAGGAACCATAACTTGTACACCACTCTAATAGCAGAGAAGCCACATACTGTACAACTACATATCTTACAAAATCATTTCCATAGAGAAAACAAAGAAGATAGCAAAAACATAGAATAAAATCACTCCTTCACGCCATAGGCACAGGCCTCAAATGCCCATCCTTGTCATACTTTGCCTTGAAAAACGTATAACTCAGCGTCACAGTCTCAATCCCCTTCATATTCGGATCCGTCACAAACTCCGGGTCAATGTAAAAGAAAACAGGCATATCCACCGTCTCCCCCGCATTTAACCGCTGCTCTTCAAAGCAAAAACATTGAATCTTGCTGAAATACGGGGCCACCTGGCCGGGCGTAACAGAGTACGTCGCCACGCCGATGATGTCCTCGGGCGACTTATTGGTCGCTGTGTAGAACGCTAGTGCCGTTTCGCCTGGGAGAACGCGTACTTCTCGCTGCTGAGGTACGAATTTCCAAGGGAGCACGTCGGAGACGGAGCCGTTGAAGGTTATGCGGATGCGGGGGTGGTTGGTTACTGGTTTGAGGCGCTCGGCGGGGGAGACGCTGGAATCACCGCCGTGCGCGGCGGACTTGATGGGCTGGCCGCCCCAGCCTGTTTGTTGACAGATCTTGAGTATTAGAGTTAGTGGGAGGTAGGATTGGCAAGATGGGGGGGTGGGGAGTAATACCATTTTGTACATGGGTACTGAGCCGTATGTTATAGCTACGAAACCGACTATTACACTAAATACATAGTTCCTGTCCACATTGAGTGATTGTTCCACCGGATTGAATCCGCTTCGCTCTCACATGACGGTTCTGTTCTTCATTTTGTATTGCGCGTGCATTTGGTCCATTCGCGGTACGGTGCCATGTTGCGCAGCTCTTGTAGTGTTTAAGCATTTTTGCACGGCAAAGACGGGGTTGCGGGCGCGCGGTATTCTGGCGAGCGGACGGGAGCATGCTGAACATGTCCATAGGCCTATTTGCCGCGAGGGCAGCTGTCGTAGTGTTGGCGTGAAGGGCATTGTTGTGTGAGCGGAGATGCAGTGAATTGGTCGTCGAAACCTTGGTGGAGTGGTGGAACTTCGCCGCGGGATTTAACCGCTTTGGGAATGTCTACAAGGGCAAAAGTTCTGGACTGGTTGCGCGCGTAGTCTCTGATACTCTAACACGACCTGTTTTCAACCCACCGCTCATTTTGTTCTTTGCGCATCTACACCCTGGCATTTTTTCACTAAAACTCAACGACCCGGACACAATGGCGACGGTTCTCTGCGGCGTCTGCGAGACAGAGCCAAAGAAATACAAATGCCCAACTTGCGCGCTTCCATAGTACGGCATATTCAGCTTCTCCCTAGGATAGAGAAACTAACATATACAGCTGCTCATTGACATGCTTCAAAACACATAAAGTCACCCACCCAGAAGACGCCGCCTCGTCAACATCAAAACTCGCCAAGCCAACCATCCCACAACCACCACCGCCCGCTCCTATACCGCGCTACCTCAAAAGCCGCACCGACTTCTCTACTCTAGCCACCAGCCCCAAATACCAGGCCCTTATAAAAGCAAACCCTATATTGCTCTCCACCTTCCAACGCGTATACGCCAAGACCATACAACCCGACCCTGAAGACGAAAGACGACGGCGTATGCTCGAGAGGAACATGTCTCGAGGACGCGGGTCAAGAGGTAGAGGAAGGGGTAGAGGAAGAGGCGGCAGGAACTGGGAGGATAGAGAAGAGAGATGGACACCTAAGAAGGGGGACAAAGATGCCATGGCGGTGTTGAAGGCGATTCGGAATGGGGAGGACAACCAAGAGGAAAAAGAGGCGATGGCACAATTTGTGGAGTTGGTCGAAGAGCTTTTCGGGAAGAAAGATAAGACGACCGGTGTTGAAGGATGAGCCGCGACCTGAGCTACGGAAACGTCGAGATGGTCTACATTGATCCACCTTGATCTGTCGAATCGAGCTCGCTCCTACCAGATGAATGAGAAAATCACCAGGATAGTGGCTATCTGAAGAGCGGAGATTTTCAGTTATTGGGCAATTCCGTGTATGCCAATGGAGCCAGATATGGGTATCAACGTATGGTAGGTTGATCATCACCAAAACCCCCATTAAACCGGGCCTTCCTGCCCGCTTTCTGGGCCATGATAGTGTGGATACGAAGGGTGTCCAGAGGCGAAGAATGCTAGCCAAGAAAGATGTCACGAGCCAATATAGAGTACATATTCCAATATGTACCATCTATAGAAACCTTTTCTAATAATTGTAGCATGTCTACAATCCTATATCCGGTACCATCAGTACTCAGTCTAGCTAAAAATCCAAACCAAGCTCAATCCATCTATCCAGACAAAATCATCCATAGACCCTCTAGTCAACTCCTAGCCAACTAGCTCCGTTGCATCATAGTGTGAGGGGATCTATACTGTACCTTTTCTAGACATAAGGCTAGTGCCAGCTTCACCGATGGCCATGCCAACACACACATCAATACGGCGCGGGTTGCAGTAATAGAGTCATTGACTAGAATTCATATTGCGCGATGTCTCTATGTCTTTTGAAGCTGTAATAAGTATTTAAAACACCAACTGGACTCTTGCTGTAACTTTCAGCTTCAGTGTGGACAAGTGGTAGCTAGATAGTTTTATCTAGAATCCTATTAATTAGTTGGCATTAGTGATTTGTCAAATCAATTCACTGGCTATTTCTCCTATCCTTTCTTGAAAGACTATATTCTCTCGTTTGTTTCGTTATACTTCTCCCGAACTGAAACAAAATTACTGCTTATTATAGCTGTAAGCATAATAGGAGACAAATGCTCAATCTGGTATCACGAGGGCTGCAACTCATACATCAGAATAAGAAAATGTATTCAAGAGTTTGTTAGCTACAGAACTCACAGAACGACTGCAGATTTCTGAGCGTTTGAGTAACTATCGTTTACTGCTTCGTTGTCCACGAATGGCAGTGGGCAGCAGTCTTACAGCATTACCAACGAACCTTAAGAGGTATTGGATGTTTTGTGGTACTGAGGCAAACATTTAGAGGTGCTGAGATACTGAGAAAGTGCCAGAATGTGTGGAAGTAGCAATTTTGATGCCCACTTCTGAATCAGTGTCTTTTTCTTATCTAAACTTGAGTTTGCTTTCAAAGATATGTCTTACAGGCGTAAAGATGGCATGAAAAAGGTATAATTGAAATTATCCTCAAAAGACGCTCTTACCTTGCACAAGATATTTCTGTGGGATGAAAGAGAGTATAATGTCGTACGCTGTGTCAATTCCCAAGAAAGCCGCTCCTGAAAGAGTCAGACACCCTCAAAATATAAAGGATATCCTGGGTTCAGAGAGTCGCCTGCCTTTACAATCACATCAAAAGCTCCGTCCACCTGATTCCTTGCTCAGACACCAATCCTTTCTCGCCAATGATTCCGAATAGGGATTCTATGTTCTTCCGAAAGCAGACTCACCTGGCTAGCCCCAGACCAACCCGCTTCATCGATGGCACAAATACAGTACGCTTCATGGAACAAAACCTCACCGTGCCGGAGTCCACCAACAACCGCGAAGCCCATAAATCCGCACCCATCGTACCCAAACAGCTCTACCTCAAGCCGAACCGAGATGCAACCTCGCACCGTACCAAGCGAAAGTCACTTCTTCATGCAGCCAAGAATCCAACACGAACAGTGAACAAAAGAGCTTCAAATCTTGACAGCGGCGTCTTGCACCCGCCCCTGCCTATACACCATAGCCCCGACATACCCTGCCGAACCCTACACTTCAAAGACTTCGTGCTGGAGCACAAACTCAAGACATGGCGCGAGATGGACGATGACGAGTGGTGGGACGCACGCACAAATTCGTTAAGTACCTTGATTGCTAACATCATTGATAAAGTCAGAAATCAGGTTAGGAAGATAACACGGTATACGCGTCTCTGAGCAAGCATGACTGTGTTGCTCGACGACGTATGGTTTGGTAATACTGTGTTGTCTTGGTATCAGGAAGCATTGTACTTTAGTCTTGAAAATAGTGAGATTGCCCAATGTCAGTCGATTTCGACGCTGGCATAGACGTTAAAATGAACAAACATATACACACATCTGAAAAAGACTCCACAGTGGATAGCAGAATTTCAAAACAAAGAATGTGACTGCTATGGTAATGGTGATCGTATGTTCCGAGCCGCTGCCCCACATCCCGCAAAAACCGATGACGACATGAACCCTCCCCACCTAAACATCGCGCCCAATGAGTCATTTTCTATTACCTATGCAGCTCACTAGATCACTTATCGCATTCCCTCTCAGCAAAACGCTACACTGACGCTACTCACTCGCCTGATCCTTTGTGTTTTGTCGTTCATCAACTAAATAATCAACGTAAATCTGCATTTCCCCATCGAGCATAATAGCCCGGCTGGCACAGTAAGATACTACCACCTCTCAATTTGAGGATTCTCGGTCTAACAGCTTCGATTAGATTGGTTAGCGCGTGAGACTTTTAATCTCAAGGCTCAGGGTTCGAGTCCCTGGTCGGGCGAGCAACAATTATCTTTTTTGCTCTCAGCATCATGCTGCGTTGGCTCTTTTTTTTGTGTCCTTGGAGCAAAGAAAGCGCATCGACCTATTTCTTGTATCCCTCTATTTTTTTTTCTTCATTTCCTCTTTCAAGGCCTGATAGAAGATACTATAAGTACTAGAATTAACCTCTTACTTGACACGGCTATCTCTCTCTAGTCCTACGATGCACCAACCCAACCATCACGAAACCCCGTATTCTTTCCCCGCTGTCACCAACTTTACCACCTTCTCTCTCTCCTAAAAAGGACGCAAATTAAAACCTTGTTGTCCTTTCTAAACATCTTAGTAGATACATAGCCATTACTACCGCCGATATCAGCAAACACTAAATCTCACAAGCAAACAGTCCGTGCACAACAAATCCACCAAGACAAGAATAACACAAGGAGGGGCAACCAAAAGTCCCTGACCCCGTTCCCGCGTTAACGTCGCCAAAGCCCTAAATTCAAGCTCAGACTCAAACTTTTTTTTTCGCGAAAGGGAAGGGATGAGAAGAGAAGGGGCGGGGGTCAGTGCTGTGTTTTTCTTGTTTCTTTACTCTAAAGACATGTGCACGTGCTTTTCACTGTGCTTTTTAGGTTGTTTCCTCGGGGATGGATGGACAGTGCGGTGCGTAAGTGCTCGAAGAAGCGGAAATAGGGGAGAAAAAACGAACGGTAAAGAAGAAGCGTAAGGGTCTGCGGGTTTGGTATGCCCTCTTTCCTTTTCAGGATATTGTTGGGTGTAGATAAGGCTGGCTGGCTGACTTAGTTGAGGGTAACGGAGTCTCGGACTCTGTGCGTGTGAGAGCAAAACAAAATCCCGGTTCCCGTCTTTTCTATCTCGAAACAAAAGTATCAATCGTGTTTTTTTTTTTTCTCTAACTTGTTTTCTTTGCTTGGAGATAAGAATGTACGCATGTCGAGTACGTGCGTTCTATGTACATGTGAACTGAGGTCGTATATGCCCATTCATGTTGTTGGTGTTGAAAAAAAAAACGAACCATACATGCTCATGCGGGATAGAGCCTCCAGCCTTCAAGCAACATATTACTTTATTGTGGCGAGGCAACTTTTCCGGCAACAAGAGCAATCAATGCGGCCCCGACGCCGGAACCGTCCTTTGCGATACCGATCCGGATCCTCTTCTCTCCTTTGACGCCAATCTCGGGAACAGCACGCAGGGCCTCGCGAATGTACTCCTCAAAGTTGGGGTAAAACTCGACTAGCGAGCCGTCGACACCAATGTCGATTTCTTCGCCCTGCTCACTGTCGACGTCGCCGCGTGGGGGCTCAACACCTGCCTTCTGCTCAGTGGTGGCAGTCGCCGCAGACTGGTTCAGACGGCCAGTGTTGATTACTACACCGGCAATGGCAACCGCAGCGAGACGAGCTGCACGGCGGCCAATCGCTCCGGCGATTTCGCGGACGGCCTCTGCGTCTTCGGCGCTGACAGCGGAAATATCATACTCCTTGTCAAGAGTTTGTCTCAGCATGCGCAGACCAGGGCTGTGGTCACCAGCGCATACACTGAGGAAGCTCGTGTCAATGCCCCACTGTTTCCATATTGGGCTGCCATCATGAATTTGTGTAGTGCTGTGCACATCGTTGGATGATGAGTTGTCGTCAGTGAAGAGCGGGACCTTGGGGTCCTTGATGAGCTTGAGCAGAGCAAGACGCAGAAGCTCACCCAGGAACATGCCTGATACGCGCTTCTCAAACATCTGGATACCGGGATTCACCGAGTTCTTGTCAAGCTCGATATCGTACGGGCTGTTGGGCAGGGTGCGCAGCGAGTTATCAAACGAACCCCACTCAGTATTGACAACCATCTCACCTGTGGATTTGTCATATTCACCCACTTCTTTATCCTGGGTGAGCTTTGAGACCTTGGCCAGCTTTTCTACATACGCTCCGTTGGTACCTGTTCCGAAGATGGCTCCGAGTAAGGTTCCAGTCTTTCCGGGAGAAGTATATGAGCGTGCCATGAGAGTTCCAACGGTGTCGTTGACTAAGGCAGCCACTTTGACGGGGAGGTGTAGCGCATCAATCTCCGCCTGGAGCAGGGCACAGACGTCCTTACCAATAGCATCTTCAATGTCGAAGCCCTTTGTCCAGCGCATCAACAGGCCCTTGTTGATGCCTATTTGCTGGACTGGGAAGGAAAAGGTGAAGCCTAGGTTGAAGATTTCCTCCTCTTCTGGCTGGCCTGCCTTTCCTTCCCTGCGTCGGAGAGTCCCGGCATAGTGTTCTTCGTGGTGGGCTTTCAGGAAAGCTTCAATCTGCTTTGCAAGGAAGGAAAAGAGCTCCTTGGACGTCTTGGCAACCATGAGGTCGCGAGGAATGGCGACTTTGCTCTGGGTAATGGAGAAGGTGGTGTTACCATGTAGCTTGATGGAGCAGACACGGAAGTTGGTGCCGCCCAAGTCAACAGCCATGTAGAGACCCTGTTTGGTTTAGAGATAGGTTCGCTCACGTGCGGATTCATTGGAAGTGTACCTTTTCCGTGCCATTGGGAACGGCAGTCACGTAGGAGGGGATCTGGCTCATTTCGGTGCCCTTCCTCTCTAGGCCCTCGTCTGCGCGCCTGTCAGCGGGTGGATAGAGTAACACAAGATGGGCGCATGCATACCCATCTCCCTTATGAATTCCTTGACGGCCTTGTTGACGGCATCGTCGCTAAAGTCAAATTCGGCGGCGACCTGCTTGGCCTGGTCGGCGAGAGCCATGCTGCGCTTGTGGTTTCTGTTGAAGGTACCGACGAACTCGACGTGTTGCTCTGGTTTGGGGCAGACTGGGGGTTCTTGTAGGACGAAGGGGTTTCGGAGGGTTATGGAAGGAGCTTGCTCTCTGTCAAGGATGCGGACGATGGCGTGTGGAAGGTGGGGTGCGAAGAAACCGGTAGCAAGCGCTAGCAGGAGAACAAGTACAGTGGCTACTGTGTGGGTCACAAGAGGCCGCCTGGAAGTGTTTTCTGACCGGGCGAAATACTGGGTATGCCTTGGGCTCTGCGACGGGCGCGTGGCTTTACTTGGGCTGGACAGCGAGCCGTTCCAGCTGCTGCTGCGGCGGTGGGCGTTGGTGGTACCAATGCTGCTCATAGTAGTAGCTGCCCCGCCTTTACCAACTATGACGAACGACGAGGGGCAGGCGGACTGGGGGGCTTGGGCGTTGAATGGACATGCGTCAACACCATAAGCCTGCATGCCAATGCGGTGAGACACGAGACAGGATGCCTTCAGTTTCGTGCCATTGGCCAGAAGACGGGACGTCGGTACCAGAGCATCCGTGCCTTTGCGTCGCGACATGGCACGCTACGCTAACCACTGCCACCCCGGAACATGCAGCCGGTGGCATCGCATCGTGAAGCCTGCGCATGTCCCTCGGCGCTACTGTCACCTCTCCTCTGCCTCATGACCCCATTCTCTGGGCATTCCATCTGACAAAGCACTGGACCCGTTCTATAGCACTCGACTAGAACATCACTAAACATTGTACTTGTTGGCTTGCCAGCACATTCACATTGCTACTTATGCACCGGCTGTCACATGTCAGACAAGGAAACGCTTCGTTTGCTTTTGTGTGTGAGTGTGTGCTGAGCTACCATGATGCTCCCCCAAATCCCACTAAGAGATAAGAAACAAAGAAAGACTCAAGAAAGAAAGACATACCATACTCGCCCAAAGGCAGTACTTATACACCCCCGGCTTGTAACAGCTTGAGCCCTCCTGGCAACAAAAGTAGAAGTGAATGCCACAAAATTACAAGCAGCTAAATCCATGTGATGTATATCGAAAACTCCGAAGTATAGCAAACAGGTGGCACGAGTAGACACCAACCCTCCACTGACAATAAAAACCAATGCAATCAAGGAAAAACACGATTAGTGGGCTGCCTCAATAGGCGACCCGTAGAGAGAAGGCCAAAACGACAAGGAGAGGCTGGTGCGGACGCTGCAAACAACACTCTACAAGTATGTACCATAGTGACAAAAGAGAAATCCCGATGACTACAGGCCTGGTAATCGCATGGCCAGTCCGTTTACGTCAAATGTGTGCCCCTTTCCCACCCATTTCTATTCGTCATTAAATATCCGCCTTCTGGCAAAGCCTAGGCGCTTCGTAATACTGTCCCGACCCCAGTCGGAACTGCTTGGGTGTGTTTGGTCGGTTCTTTAGTAATGATTTTGCTGTGCCAATGTGTTTGTAGAAGAAATCGATGAGAAGTGGAAAAAAAGGAGTCGCCTCGAGTGTTTCGCAAGCCGTGGTCCCGGAAAAGGAAAGGAAAACCATGTGTGTCCATGGAAAAGCAGTAGATGATTTCGCCAGTGTCGCCAGAGCTGGAAAACAATGCCCATGCAAAATGCCAACATGCTCAAAACCAATGGCTACCAAATCAAAGTCGGACATGATTCCCCATTACCGAACGCCCACCGGGGGACGCGGGCCTAGGCTACTTTGGCTGCTATGCGCAGAGTTTTCAGAATCTAGAGCCGCGCTACTGTTGGAAGCGCTTCCAGTCAGACTGCGAACTTGGGGACGAGACTTGGGCGGGTACAGATTGCTCACCCCAGCGTGCTGTTCAACATGTTGTGGCACCCCTGGTTGTGCCATACCGGGAGGCGAGGGTCTTCCGTTTGGTGGCATGCCGTTGTGCGCATACCCGTTGGGTGGTGAGGGTCGGCCCCCAGGCCTGGGGCCGGGGCTGAGAGGGTTACCTGGTGACTGGCTCATTCGTCGACCGTTTGGGTTAGGATAGGCACCATAACCGGCGCCGCCTGAAATATCGTCAAGACGGGCTGATGTGAGCGAGTTAGTTCTCGATTGTGCACCCATAGCACCACGATCGACATGGCCGTAACGGTCAGACGAGTAGCCCATGAGCGGGTTGTTCATGATCGAGTCATGAAGGCCCGGAACGTCCGCCATCAGGCGAGCACTACTCCGATTCTTGTTTGCACCGGAACGCGAAAAGGGATTTCTCGGCCCTCTGTTGGGTAAAGGTCCGAAGCCTGTACCCTCGGGGTTCTGGCGAATCTGCTTGGCACTGGGCGCTGAGCGGTTGCGGCGTGACGTGACGCTCATCATATCAAAATTGTCCGGGTCAATCATTGGTCGGCCTCCCATGGGGTCGAAGAAGTCGTCACCATCGTCGTCGTCATCGTCAAAACCGGCCATGGAGGGAGGCGCTGGAGGCCTTCCTCGACCCATACCAGGACCGGGACCCATACCGGGACCCATTGGTCCCATGGGGCCACCGCGACCCATAGGGCCTCCAGGTCCGCCAGGTCCACGTCGCATGTTCATCTCCTGCTCTCTAATCTGCAGTTCCCGCTGTCTCAGCATCAGTTCTCGTTCTCGAAGTGACATGTTGGAAGCGTTGCCTGCGCTCTCATAAGGACCGCCGTTGGGGCCATCTGGCACCATGTCATCATAGAGCATAAGGTGTGAAAACTCTTCGAGGTCTCCCCCTCCTTCAATTGAAGGACGTCGCTGCCCGTTTGGGGGGCCATTCATCCTTGGAGGGTAGCCATTGGGGCCGGGAGGGGGTCCACGACGCGCCATGGGGGGACCGCCGTTGACAGAAGGAGCACGACTGCCTGGACGAGGGCCGCCCTTGATTGGACCGTTTCCGTTCATCATGGCACCTTGTGAAGGGGGTCCTCGCGGCATGGGAGCTGAAGACATTCTTGGTGGTGGCTGCATGCCGTTTTGGGATGGCTGTATGGGTGCAACAGCGGGTGCTGCCGGGCGGTTTCGGTTCACAATGTTAATATGATGGAGCGTCGCATACAATGTTTCGATTCGCGGGACAGCAACGCCGGCTTCTTGTGCAAGCTTCAAGGGGGCACCAAGATATGTCTCAATCTCCATGGGCCGCTTGGCCTCGAAATCGAGCCACATGGTACTGTTGTGCTCTTGGGGGCGAATCATGTCTTGGTACGTCTTTTCGCGGAAATCGGCCGGAAAAGAGCAGCCAGAGGCTTTTGCCAGTGCGAGAATCTCGTCCAGCACGCCATTGACCAAAGGGCGCACGCCAACCTTTTCTAATAATTCGGCGTGATTGGGTGTTTCGAACAAGACACTGGCGGGATGGAATGCGATTGGGCTGCACAGCGTTAGTGGGTGTATGAGTGTGTAACATGAGGAATGCGAAACTCACCCTATCATTCGCTCGTACTGTTGTTGTCGGATGTTTTGGGAGACCTTGCAGTCAACCTGTCCAGAGCTCAAAGTCATGGCAAGAGCCTCGGCCATGTCCGACTGAATCTGCGGGGGAATGTTTGCGTTCTTGTTGGCGGGACCAACCCAGATGTTTGTTGCACCCTTGTGCTCGAACTCGCTAGCTCCAAGCTGCGAAATCTCTGCTCCTGATACCAATGAAAGCACGACATTTGTGGGAAAGCGTTGCTCAAGATATGATTCGACACCGAGACTATGTGTTGTGTTCATAAGGATGCACGTGTGTTGAGGGGAGACGACGGATTCGATAATGTTGGCAATATCGTATACATCGGGGAGGGCCTTGACGCAGAGAAGCACGTAGTCGAAAGGCTGCTTGGAAGAATGGGCGGCATCTTCCGGAGTGCGAACGACTAATGGATGGCGTTAGCTGCGTTCTAGAGTTTTGGGAGACCGTCTAAGGGACATACCAGCATATGGCTTGAACCGCTCATTACCGTAAAGTGCTGATCTATGACGTGTTAGCGACCGAGTCAGGGGAGAGAGGGGGCAGCTCGCAGATGGAGAATACGCACTTGAATGAGATGCCATATTGAGCGACGCTGTCGTATCCCGACTTCCAGACAAGGGTAACGTCGCAGGCGTTGGTGGCTTGCAGCCGCCATGATAAGAAGGCTGATACGGCGTTGCCGCCCACTATGGAATGTCAGCAGTTGTCGATTGAATCAGTGTGTAGAATTGAAGGGGTTGCAGGCGAGATAGGAAGAAGTCTTGAAACTTGAACAGCACAGGCAGAGGATGTGTGTGCGTGTTTGTGGTGTATGTAGATATGTGTGTGCGTGTGTGTGCAAGGGATATATGGAAGGGCCGGCAATGGCACGACGGCCGTGGACTGATGACGCACCTGAGAGAATGCGTAATCGCGGAACAGCTGGAGCCATATCGGCGTGGATATGGGTGGTGGACTGAGAGTGAGAGAGGAGAACAGCTCGGGCTGCAGAGGGTGAGGAGGGAACCAAAAAGTTGGCGATTAGGGCCGGGCTTGGGTGGATCGCGATGGCGGTGCAATGACCCAGGCGGCGGCAGCGGAGGGAATTATCGATTAAGATAGTAAGGGAAACGAGCGTGCAGAGGTCGGCGAGAGACGAATCACGGAAGAGATTCGGGGTGGTTCATAAGAGAGGGAGGGATGAATGGGGGAGAGAGAGAGCGAGCGAGCAAGCAAGCAAAGGCGCAGGCTGAGGCAGGACGAGAGGGTAAGTGGTGGGTCGTGACGGTGTGGTCGGGGCGGAGGAGTGGGAAGCTGCCGCTACTGCAATGGCGAAGGCGTGAAGAGGGGGAGGCGAGGCTTCACGCAATGAGCGCGCAACAGGCTCTCTGGCAAAAGCGAGCGGGAGCGAACAACAAGAAATGCAAAGCAGAGGGAGTCGAGCAAGGGAAGAGGTTTGTATGATGGGCAGCAGCGGAGCAGTGGGCGGACGAAGAAGCGCACTGAGAGGCTAGAGGTCAGCAAGGGCTGATGCACTGCCAGGCCCGCGAGCATTGCTTGATATCCCGCACACAGGCTCTACTGGGAGCCGCTAGGATGCTTTGGGCGACAGGCCTGGCACTTATCGCAGTGGCCGCCAGGCGCATGGCTTATTTATTATGGGCGGGGCCGTGCTGTGTATCGTCATTGTTTTTGCTTGATCAAAAAAAGGGCACATGCGCTGCCGTGGCGCCGTGTCTTGCGACGGCGGCGGTAACAGCAGCGAGGATGCGCAGACGGGGAGTGCTTGGTCAAATGCGAGTGTACGATGAATGTGGGTGAGTGGGAGACAGACATGCATATGGAGGGAGGGAGGGCGAAAGGGACGGAAGGACGGAGGCAGAGGACATGCATAGTGGAAGGATGAGGAGCAGTAGCAGCAACGCAGCAACGCAGCATCAACAGGGCCAACAAGCAAGGCCAACAAGCCAACAATAGCCAGGCTGTAGTGGGATCGGCGCCGAACTGTGGACTGCCAGCATGCTTGCGCGGCACCCCGACCACCACTAACCATGAGCATGGAGATCCGCTTCTCCCTGTGTGGGCCGCCCACACACCACACCACACCACAGGGAGATCTGAGGCGCCATTACCGGACCTGCACGTCGGGCGTCGTACCCAACGACTACTGCCTGGATGGGCGAGGATGTACATCCATCGGTATATATATATATATATATATATATGTCGGTGGAAGTGGAGCAGCCTGACACGAGTAGTCAGTGTAGTCGTAGTACTCCGTCTGCTCTCCTTACGTATATGCTCGTACATACATCAATCAATACATACGGTACTCCTGTAGATACTTGGGTACATTCATGTCCCCGGCGTCAGCGCCTAGCCGCAGCCAAGCTGGCCGGCGTCCAAGAGCTCCGTGCGTCTGACGTCGACGTTCGAGCTGCGTGGGCCAAGACGTCCCGTCCCAACGCCCATTTTGCCTCCGGCCAACTGGCGCCGTGCAACCGCTGTCAAGGCCCGTCGTCTCCCAACGGTTGCCAGTAGTCATAGTCGTAGCATTCGCTCTCGCTCTTCCCCCCCGAAAAGGGGGCGCCCTGCCTGGCCAGCAACTAGGAGCCTGGAGCCAGGAGGAGCTGCGCCCACCGAAGGGCCCTGGATATTGGTTCTTGTCCTGCCCGCCCTGTTCCTGTCCTTGCTCCTTGCTTGCACTTGCTTACCCACTGCGGACACTGCGGACCTTCATAACGGCCGCACCGCCGCTGCAACTTATCATGGTAGTCAGTCGTACACTACACCATGGACACCGACACCGACACCGACACCGATACCGACTCTGGCACAGGCACAAGTACACACTCACAACACGACGACGCACGGCTCCGATAGCTTCCCGCACCCGAGCCGCAGCTGCATCTGCAAAATCATACCAGAACCACAATCGCGGCGGTCGGGGCCCCTGGTGCCAGCACACACGCACTCGACAACACTTTCCTGCTGCCACTTACTCGACCTTGGGACTCCCGCCGCTGATAAGCTGCAGCGATCGGCCTGCCGTGCCCACAGCATGTGCCTTTTTGCCATAGCACATGTTGCCAAGCCTGTCGCAACCCTCCCCTCAACCATCCACTGTTCTACTCTGCTCTGCTGCATGTGCCTCCGACCCTCTGCCTCGCCTGTGTGCGTCTGTGTGCGCAATGTTGCCTACAAGCGTAATCTTCGCTCTTGCACGCCCATCTACTCCAGGCCTTGTACCAAGGTCCACTCCACTGCTGTCATCGAGATCTCGCTTGGGGAGAGGGAGGGGTGGAGGTGGTTAGGTGGGAAGGAGAGGCCTTTGCTCTTTCCCTCTAGACCGCTCTCACATATACTCCGAGTCTGGTCACCCCACTGCTCGATCCGGTAGGACTAGTATCTAGAGTAAGTATACACTACCTACCAGGCTGCAAGGCTGCAAGGCTGCGACACCAACAAAACAACAACAACAACATTGCGTGCTCTGATCCTTGAACAACGGCTATCCGCGCGTCGATTACTTATTACAACCTGCGGGGGGTGCCGGCCCTCGTATTCGTATCCACTCTGTAGCCGAGACGAGCCAGAAGTGCAGAGGAAACAAGTTATACCACCCGGCCTAGCAGCACGCGTTTCGCCCCAGCGCGACTCGTCCGATACACTAGTGTACTTGCATCTGCGAGACCATATGTCGTCCATCGAACGGCTGTTTGCCCACCGCCGACGCTGCTGCTGCTATAGCACCCTCCCTTATTGCACAGGGAGCGAGGCTGATATCACCTCTGCAAGGCCCCCACTGCAATTACCTACTTGCGCGCTAACGCGTGAACGCCATCGCCCACCATGGCAAAGGAAATGAGCACTGCAATCTCGGAATAGAAACCTGCACGTTGCCCATCACTGCACATCCTCTTTTGAATCACGTCTAAAAAGTCGAGCGGTGGCGCATGAGTGCCACGTCGGCTTGCCAAGCTCTCATCCTCACCTTTTATTCTATCCACTGCATAATTGAAACATTACAAACTGCCATTTTCCTTGATTCCACGACCCCCTGGCCTCGCCCTTTCCGATAGCTGTTTTGCTTACCCATGCTTGTCGCTCTTCTTGTGCGTGTGCAGCCTGTATTCCTTTGCCTAGCCCGTTTCCGGTGCCCCTGCCTACTTTTGCTCGGCGGAGGCGGCGGCCACCCCCACCACCAAGCGAGCCAACTTTTCGCTCTTGTCTTGTTCCTGACAGGTGGCGGCGGCGGCACCAGCAACCGCCCGGCAATGCTGAAC
This sequence comes from Bipolaris sorokiniana ND90Pr, assembly GCF_000338995.1. NCBI lineage: Eukaryota > Fungi > Ascomycota > Dothideomycetes > Pleosporales > Pleosporaceae > Bipolaris > Bipolaris sorokiniana. The sequence goes on along the minus strand of NW_006911895.1, from coordinate 321,118 downwards.
GTGGCTGCCGGACAAGGGCCATCCCAAAATGTGCGCGCATGCCTCGGTGTCGGTACAGCAAGTGGGTATTATTCCACCGTCCGTCGTAGATCCTGCACACATCAGTGCGCCGTCTCTTTTTTTTTCGCGAATAGTAAGGGAAGAAGAAAAAAAACTTCATTTCGATATAGGCAGCAAAGTCGACCTAATTCCAAAGTGGAGATTTGGGCCCCTCCCAACACCCATGTACATATTCCCCCGAGTAGTAGTCCGTTCAGTCGGCCGTTTTACAACACGCCATATTGACGTGTGAGAGGAATCCCTTTCACAAAAAGTAATCCACATGATCCAAACACCCATACACCCATACACGCACACACCAGAGACAAACAGAAACCAAACAAACTCCTCCTTCCCCGCAATCTTCTCACACCCTCTCACGTCCCTTGTCCGAATTCCCACGTCCGAACCCATCTCACCGGTCTTAATATATCGATTCCTTATCCCATCCCTCTCCCCGTTCCCTCTTCCCGCTCGCAATCCTTACCCTGAAATCCATATCCATATCCACACCCCTCCCCCCATCCATCCATCTCCCTAAACCCTATTTGCAAAAGAGAGCTTGCTCGCGCCAAAAACCAAGAATGACAACTTCTCCGGGAGTTCCCAATAATTTCCATTGAACGGAATCAACTTAACTGTCATCATTATAAACTATAAACTCTATGCGTCTTCCCGCCTTGCCCCTCATTGATGGTGCCTGGACGGCCTTCCGCGGAATCATTCACATTACAGAGATTGACATTTTTTATTTATCTCGCTTACTTTCGCCCTAAGTATGCTGACTTCTCACCCCTTGTCTCCCCCCCCCCCTTCTTCCCCCTAACGAAACTTTGTATCTCTCTCATCTGTCCATGACAATCTCCCGTAATTTCCCCTCTTTAGCGTCACCTTCACCATTCACTTATAATCGCGTTGAAAAAAAAAACTGGTGCAATTATCGATTTGAGTTTGCATGTTTCGAGCCAAATTAAACCTACATATGAAGCCGCAGAGGATGAGAAAGATAAAAACTAAACGCCTAGTTATGCATTGTTAACTAAAGTAGGTAAAAAAAATGATTTACATGAGGTTTCCCTTTCCTAGTTCCGCCGCTGACGTTTTTTTTCTCGCTTCATGACTGAGTAACTTGTGTAGGTATGACTAAGTACGTGTCTGTGTAACTGCCAATACATAGAGTTTTTATGACGTGCGCACTTTGGGGCGGTGGCGGCGGGATTGATTAGGGGGGGGGAGGCGGTGGGCATTCGTGATTGTGTGGCTATTATCGCTTTTTTGGTAGAATGAGGGAGTTGATAGGCTGCAGATAACTTGTGCTCGTGTTGCTATTATATGTGTTATGCGTATATACATGGAGGTATGGTAGCAGGTTTCATGGAATGATAGGTTGCTGTCTTCGTTACTTACTCTGGATAAAAACGTCTCATTGCCACCCCCTTGTAGTATGCTGCTGCTGCTGCTGGCGAGATGACGTTACCTCGCTCTACAGCCACATAATCGTACTCTCCTAAAGGGTAAATGAGCGAGAAGGAGCAGCACAATACAACTCTTACAAATAGAAACATCCTGCTCTTGCCCAATCAACTCACCTACAGCACATCACGTCAATCACACAGACAATCACAGACAATCACCCGCATACTATCATTCCACATCAGGAAGAGCTCATGCATGTCAATTTCCCCTTTCCTATCTCTCTCACTTCTCTGGCTCAATGCCACAAAGGGCCACGATCATCCTCCACTCAGCCACTAACAAAATATTCAAACACATGTCAAGCAAACATACACGCTCGCCACGTTGTTCTCCTTTTCGCTCCAAAAAGCTCGTCCTGCTTTCCTCTCAAGGCTCATCCCGGACATAACGGCTCGTTTTTTTCCCAAGGGACTAGACAATCAAACATACATTGTTTTTTTCTTTCTTGCAAACTTTTCATCGCTTGACCAGAGTGAACAGAAGAGAAGAAAGACAAATAGCTTAGTTGTCCATGTAAGTGGCAGAGTTGACACCATCCTCGGGGAACTCGGGGAGCTCGACCTGGAATCGCTCCTCAATCGACTTGAGAACTGCCTCGTCCTCGGGGCTGCTCACAAATGAGATACTCAGACCCTTGGTTCCGAAACGTCCCGCACGACCGACACGGTGCAGGTACGCATCGGCCTTGTCGGGCATGTCGTAGTTGATCGCTACATTGATGCGCTCAACATCGATACCACGTCCGAAGATATCCGTCGACACACAGATACGTGTCTGGAACTCCTTGAACTCCTTGTAGCGCTTGATACTATAATATCATCAGTACTGGGTAAAGTCTTTCTCAAATAATTCAAACTCACCGCTCTTCTTGGCTGATTCCAGAGTGCACAGCAGTGCTGGGGAAGTTGCACTCGCGGAGAAGCTTGTCAAGCTCAGAGCAGCGCAGAGTGGAACGAACAAAGATAATAACCTGGTTGAACTCCAGGTTGTCAAGAAGGTCATTCAGCTTGCGGTTCTTTTCCTTCTCGTCAAGCTTCACGTAGTATTGCTGAAGACCGTGTAGCGTCAACTTCTTCTCGTCATCGACGTAGATCTCAAGCGGGTTCTGCATGAACTTCTTGCAAACAACACGCACGTCCTTGTTCAGCGTGGCTGAAAACATCATGACCTGCTTGTGCTGGGGAGTGGCACGGAAAATGGACTGGACATCGTTGCGCATATCTAGAGGAAATTAGCAGGCATAGTGCAGATAAGGAGAGGGTTACTCACCAGGCTGATCAAGCATCTTGTCGCACTCATCGAGAACAAAGTGCTTCAGGTTGGCAAGACGGAGGTGCTTGTCGCGAACAAGGGCGTTGATGCGACCGGGCGTTCCGACAATGATGTGGGGGTGGGTGTCCTTGTTGCTAAGGAGCTCAATGTCCTTCTGTACAGGGGTTCCTCCATAGAAGACACCGACCTTGACGTCGGGCAAGAACTTGGCGAAACGATTGTACTCGTTGCGGATCTGGTAGGCCAGCTCACGAGTGTGGCACATGACTAGAATGGTGGCAACACCAGGCTCGGGCTTCTCGTCCATCTGCTGGAGGGTTGCGAGAACGAAGACGGCAGTCTTTCCGAGACCAGACTTGGCCTGACAAAGGACATCGTTTCCGAGGATGGCCTGGGGAATGGTAACTTGCTGGACTGTAGGGCACAAAGTATGTCAGAATAAGTCTAAAGCGGTCGAAACGAAGCGTAGGGATCGAAGCGTCCATCCATCTTGTGTAGTCGAGATCCTCCATCTAGTGCGCGCGTGCCAGTCTGTCTATCCTCCCAATATCCCATGAGTGCCCCCTCTTATGCATCCACCACATGCGCTCCTCCACTGAAACCAGTCCCTGAGGACCATTGAAGCGGGCCATCCAGGCACCGCTAGGCTTCTTGATGCATGTACCGGTGCAAACACATGTATAATGTACGTCGAGGCTCGTACGTAGCGGAAGGCGCTGGGTCCCTCGCCACTTCTCTCGCGTATAGACAGACCATGGCCGCTTTCATTTTTTTGACAGACATGGCTCGTTTCGTAGATGGACAGACGCTTGTAGGTGGATAAGGCTGAGGGGAAATGATTAGACTAACCCTCGGAAGGATGTTCGAAGCCACAGTCGGTAATTGCTCGTACGAGCTCGTCCTTAAGCAAAAAGTCGCGGAAACCGGTAGAATGGATGCCGACATAGCTGCCCTTCTTGTCGCCAGCAGCATCACCAGCGGCGAGACCACCCTTAGCCGCAGCCGCATCGCCGTTAGCGGGCGCCTCGGTGGGCTGAATCTCCTCGTCGGAGTAGTCAATGAGGTCCTCCTCGTGAGACATGATGGATTATGTATTGGTAACTGAAGGTTGGGTGTAGGGTAGGGTTGATGGTTTGCGCGTGTCGCAAAGCAAGGCTGATGATGAACAAAGCCGGGTGGGGTAGTGTGCCAGCAAGCTTAGTATTATAAGAAGAAACAACGAGAACAAGGAGCTCGGGTAATTGTTTGAAGGGTTGACAGCCACGCGAGGTCGACGTCGAGGGCGATTGTCGGTGAGGTTGGATGGTGGTGACGGTGGAGAAGAGCGGTCGCTGGGCGCTCATGTTAGGTAAAAAGCTTGGGACACCTGGCTGGGCGCGCCACTAGGCCGCAAATGGACGGCTCAGAAATCATAACCCAGCAAACCTCTTGTCTTTCATTGTTGGCCAACGAGGTAAAAATTAGGCGCACGCATGTGAGCATACAAACACATGAGATACGAGTAAAAGAAAGGTACAAGTCACTGCATCGTTTGCAAGCAGCCAACACATCCTTCGCACTTTGCTTGTCAGACAATCAAGGTAGCATCATGAGCAAAGTCAAAGCCCCGAAAGCAAAAGGCGTTCCGAACAAGCATCTGCACGCACGTTCATCTTTTCTCTACCAAGCTGCCACATACCTGACCTTACAAACGGCCGAGGCCACCGATACACCACAAAGCAAACAACCAGCCCCCGAGTTGCCAAACCGCCTCTCACTTGCACTCTCACTCAGCTCCGACCTCCAGCAAGTCTCACGAAAAGGCCAACTACGTCTCGCCATTTCTCTAAAACGGACGCTATGCAAAAGCTGCAACAGCGTCCTTATTCCCGGGCGCACTGCAACACACAGGATTGAGAATGCAAGTAAAGGCGGCAAGAAACCCTGGGCTGATGTGCTGGTTGTCACGTGCGGTGTGTGTGCCGGCGAGAAACGGTTTCCAGTCGGTGCGGCTCCGAAGTTGAAGAAGGGGAAGAGAGAAACAGCGAGTGCGGTAGAGACGCCGGTGACTGGGGAAGATACGCCGGTGCTTATGGGGACAGAATGAGTGTGGACTGCTTTTTGCCAGGATGGATTTATTTCACCTCAGCATGATTTCGCTGCTTTAACACTGCCTACTGTCAAAGGCCTTACTCTAGACACGGCCATCGTCCTATTACTCGACTTGAATTTTCACCAACTACTTAGGCCAACGGTCGCTTCCACCGCCGTACAACGTTGTCCTTGTACAACACCATTATTATACATAGAAATGGTGTCGCCTGCATACACACTTCAAAATCATCTGGCCAAGGCCATATCACGACCCAAATTTCTAGCGTATAATTTGGACAAGACGGTGGGTGTCCAATTCAAAATCGATAGAGCAAGCCGTGATCAATGTGCACCATCTCACAGTCATGAGCTCTTTTACGAAGATCCTCGATACGGTACATGATGCACTGCCCATTGGTACAGGCGTACGGGAATCATGCGACAATCAACTACAGCAACCTACCAAGGGCTAATCGTACCCTACAGCCTTGGTTCAAGTTCCAAAACACACTTACATATCAAGACAATCAATGGAATCATATTATCACAAGTACACAGTAAAATAGCGAAGAAATTAAGCTTCGCCTGGGACATCTATTTTCTCTCCTTGCCTCTCAAACTGTTTCGATATATCTTCGGACTTCCCAGTCGGTCACTGCTTCGTCCCACAGCCTAATCTCGTGCTGTCTTGTGCCGCCAAAGTGTTCGACAAACTGATCCCCAAACACTTCCCTCGCAACACTTTCCTTACGCATGAAGCGCTCTGTTGCCTCCTTCAGGCTCTTGGCTAGTCTCTCACCTTTGTCGGACTCACTGCCGACGTCCTCGCCCTTTCCGAGGGGCGGTATGCTGATTTCCATCTTCTTCTCAATACCCCGCCAGCCAAGTGCCAAAATAGCGGCGAGTACAAAGTGAGGGTTCGTATCTGCACCCGGTACGCGGACTTCGAATCGAGTGGCTTTTGGGGAAGAGGTAGGGGGCGAGATAAGGCGGATAGAGGCGGCGCGGTGCTCGAGACCCCATGATACAGTGACGGGTGCCCAGAAATTTTCAACTAACCTCTTGTAACTGTTAACATTGGGCGCAAGGATGGGCATAATGTCTGGAAGACCGTCGATGAGACCTGCAAGGAAATGTCGGCCTAGGTCTGATAGATATCGGATGTCTGAGTAGGGCGCGTTCTTGTCCTCTTCTTCACGGTAGAACAAGTTCTTGCCATCGGCGTCTACAATCGACACGTGCATGTGTCCACTGTTACCCGGAAGGCCTTCGCGCGGTTTTGCCATGAAGCATGGTGTTATTCCGTACTTGGATCCGAGAGATTTGACAACGAGCTTGAAAAGGGAAGCCTTGTCTGCCATGCTCTCGATTGAGCCAAACTCAAGGGCCTGTGGTATATTAGTTATGAACTCCACATTCTACGGCGCGATGGGTATCGCTTACAGCTTCAAAGACTCCAGGACCAGACTCGGTATGCCATCCTTCGATGCCACAACCGAACTCGGCGCAGGTGTTGAAGATACTATAGTAGTAGTCCTGGTTGTGGACCGGTCGGGTGATGCTGTATCCAAACATGCCCTCTGTAAGGCTGGGTAGGGCGTCGACTGGATTGTTACGCAAAAAGGAAGCTGTACTTGAGGTATTCTTTTCCGATCCATCGTGGCTTTGAGGTGCGCGGAATTGATAAAATTCGTACTCGGCTGGACAATACACATCAGCTTCATTAAAGACGCGCAGTATCTGATCTTCCACTGGCATGCGACTCACCTCCAGCCATGGCACCATAGCCCTTGCCCCTGAGCTTGTCGACGGTACGTTTTAACAGGCTTCTTGGGCATGCACTCAGGGTGTCTTTGGTGTCGGGATCGTAAAAACTTATAAGGAAGAAGGGTACATTGTTCTCCCACGGTATCCTTCGGAAAGATGTGAGATCCGGTATGGCGATCAAGTCACGGTAGCCGTTCTCCTTGTTGGATATGGCCAGCTCTTTAAAGTATGTCTGGTCGTGCATGTCCCAGCCGAAAATGACACTGCAGAAGCCGAAGCCTTCGTTGGCAATGCTGAGGAATTTCTTCTTGGCCATGAGCTTTCCACGTAGAATACCATCAACGTCGATCCCCGCGACTTTGACTGACAGATCATCTTTGAGAAGCTCGGGCAACTGCTCGGCCGTCAAGCTGGAGGAGTCGAAGCCGGCGGGCATGATGTCGAGGGGCGCGACAGAGAGGACCAGGTGTTGAGAGTTTGTGTGAGTGAGACGGAAGAGTTGACAGACGGCCAGCGGAAGGAAATACGAGCGCCGGCGCAATCAGGTTTTCAAGCAGGCACGCGACGTGAGAGAGCTTGACGCAGCCAAAGGCGGTCCGGATGCGATTGAGCTTGGACCAATGAGGGGTGATGATACAATGCGGGCTGGCGACATCATCGATTCGGTGTGCAGACGCGCAACTACTATATATTGCATTTTCCGCCCCTCTGCTATCTTCCACCCTCCTGCACGACATCTCTACCCAATACCCAATGCGACAAGATAGCTCCCCATGCCACTCCCGTGATAAGCCGCGAGACGCCAGACCTACCACACAGGGCTACGCGTCATGTCCGAATGGCGGGGCAACCCACCCTCATGTCACGTAGAATGGCCGTCCGGAACAAGGGTGCGAGTATGCTCAAGCCATTCAAGCAAGGCTGCCCCAGTGAAGCCGTCCACTGCTCCAACAAAGCCCGCCCAGCGGTGACAGCAGCAAACGTGCTCTAATAGTCCTTATCGTCGACTATCAATGCCTTGGGCCGATTCTCGGACCCGTGACTGTCTGAATGACCGGTTCACTGTCCGAGATTACCCGTCCACCATTTCCCCTCCCTCGTCTTCTTGAAGCCGCCGACACTCTCATACGCCAGTGCATACTCCAACCTCCAACTCAAAGGTAAGTGCGGAGTCGTCGTCCCTGTTGCCCGTCGGCTGGCATACTTTCCCCATTCACGATGCAGTGTGCTGTTCGTATGACGCTTTTTCTAGTTTATATTAGTCATATTTCGCAGCTTGACACAAAACTTTGCCTTGCCCGCATCACCCATTGACACCGTTGCAGCCTCTTTTGCTACACATAGTACCTGAATAAGCGTCGAGTTGAGAAATTCAACATGGGCCGTCTAGAGAACAAGAACTGCATCATTACTGGAGGAGCTGGGTAAGCAAGCATCTTCTATTTGCATATGCCACAATTCCTATCAATATCCTCAATTCTTGGTTTATATCGACTTGATGGCGCTGCTGAGTACCATTTGTCCTACTTGTTTTGCTTGCCGGATGACACATTACGTTCACTGCCATGTAGTGTTGCATGGTCACAGCGCATACATCAGCCCCACGTCCAAAACCGCATACTGACCATTTGCAGTGGAATCGGTCTCGAGACCGGTATCCTTTTTGCTCGGGAAGGCGCCAATGTCCTTCTCTCTGATATTTCCGGCCCGGCCTTAGAAAAGGCTGCTGCCAAGCTGAAAGAGGTGGTTCCAGAGGCCAAGAAAGTTGAGACCAAGGTCACCGATGTATCCAAAGAAGCCGATGTTCAGGCCATGATTGAACACGTGGATTCATGGGGTGGTGTAGATGTCCTGTTCAACAACGCAGGCATCATGCACGCCAACGACGATGATGCTGTCAACACGCCTGAAAAGATCTGGGACTTGACCCAAGCCATCAACGTAAAGGGTGTATGGTTTGGTTGCAAGCACGCAGTCAACAGCTTCAAAAAGCACGGCAAGAATAAGACGAGCGTCATCAACACCGCCAGTGTGGTTGCATTAGTGGGCAGTGCAACACCACAGCTCGCATACACAGCAAGCAAGGGCGCTGTTTTGGCCATGACCAGGGAACTGGCAATGGTCCACGCACGTGAGGGCTTCAGATTCAACTCGCTGTGCCCAGCACCATTGAAGTAAGCTTCTCCATGTGCCATGTTGGGTCTTTGAAATGCTAACCAATGCAGCACACCTCTCCTTCAAGACTGGCTCGGTGACGACAAAGAGAAGCGTCACCGTCGCGAAGTCCACTTCCCCACAGGCCGTTTTGGTGAGGCCGTTGAGCAGGCTCAAGGTGTCCTATTCCTTGCCAGCGACGAGAGCAGCTTCGTCAACGGAACTGACTTTGTCATTGACGGTGGTATGACCAAGTGCTACACTACGCCTACTGGGCCTCCCCTGGATGCGCCCAAGAACAACGCAAAATAATTGCGGATTGGGCGTTGTGAATGAAAGCGACAGTCAGGGTGCGAGGAAGCACATAGGCAGTCATGTATAGCAATGATGAATAACGGATAAATGATACCACTACATATATCAAGGGTTAAGCCGAGCTTTGTATTAATTGAAATAACCTGTGAAGTCATGGTTTCGAGTCGCTTGCAGATGAACACGCGTTTTAGCGCCATTCCCGAGCATTGCGTCAGGGTCCAACGTTGCATTTTCCTGAAGCGACATACGCGACTTTTGGCCGCATGCGCGCCAGCCTGCCAGCATGGATCGTATCACCGCACGCGCTGACAACGACTTCAACGTTGTTTTGTATGGCACGCTCTGGATAGCTGCCCTTTCTTTCATCTGGCTCACGTGCCGTGCGGATCCAGAAGAGCCGGTCAAATACACCGTCGAAACACCCCAGGAAGCCGAGAAGGGATGGAAGGGCAAAGTGCTTGACGAGCCTGGATTGAAGGTACAGAAATCGGCTCAAAATCCAGAAATGCAAACTGACTTGTTTTAGGTTTCTGGTTCTTCACTCATCCAATGCTACGCCCCCGCAACTGGTGAAGCCCTCGGGCGCATCAACCCCTCCACCGCAGACGGTATCGACCGTGCAATCGCCAAAGCCAAAGACGCCCAGGTGAAATGGGCACAGACAAGCTTTCGCCAGCGCCGCAAGGTGCTGTGTACAATGCTCCAGTTTATCCTCGAAAGCCAAGAGGCCATTGCAAGGGTTGCCTGCCTCGACTCCGGCAAGACTATGGTGGATGCCAGTTTGGGTGAGATACTTGTGACTGTGGAGAAGCTGAGGTGGACAATTAAGCATGGAGAAAACAGCCTGAAGTCTGAGAAGAGAGACACAAACCTCCTCATGATGTACAAGTGGAATGAAGTTGTCTACGAACCGCTGGGCGTCGTCGCAGCCTGCGTGAGCTGGAAGTGAGTATCGCATGACCGTTAACAGGGAAGCATTCTAGCTAACATGGTTACAGCTACCCTTTTCACAACCTCATCAGCCCTGTCATAGCCTCCATTTTCGCCGGCAACGCAATCATCGTCAAAGGCTCTGAAGCTACCGCCTGGTCGTCCTCATACTTCGCTTCTATTGCTACCCGTGCTTTGGAAGCATGTGGTCACTCGCCTGATATTGTGCAATCTGTTGTTTGCTGGCCTGACGTCGCTGACCACCTCACCTCGCATCCATCAATCTCGCATATAACATTCATTGGCTCACGCCCAGTGGCACATCACGTCTGTGCCTCGGCCGCAAAGGCACTCACACCAGTATGTGTCGAACTCGGAGGAAAGGACCCGGCCATTGTTCTCGACGACATATCAAATAGCGATTTTAAGCGCATCGCCAGCATCCTTATGCGCGGCACCTTCCAGTCTGCAGGTCAGAACTGCATTGGAATCGAGCGCGTCATTGCACTTCCAAAGGTCTACAATCGCCTCATCGAGTACCTCACACCGAAGATCCGTGCCCTACGTCCTGGCTCCATATTGAACACTTCATCGGACATGCCGATTGACGTTGGCGCTTCCATCTCTGATGCCGGCTACTCCAGGCTTGAAGATCTCATTCAAGACGCCGTCAACAACGGTGCTCGCGTCCTGGCAGGCGGAAAGCGTTACACTCACCCAGAGTTCCCTAAAGGCCATTACTTCAGTCCTACCTTCATAGTAGACGTTACACCCAGCATGAAAATCGCCCAGACGGAGCTCTTTGCTCCGGTCTTCCTGCTCATGCGCGCCGAATCTGTCACAGGCGCCGTTTCCATTGCAAACAGTACCTCGTACGCCCTCGGTTCCTCGGTGTTTGGCTCTTCTAATCGCGATCTCGAGCTCGTCGTGCGCTCCTTGCATGCCGGCATGGTCGCTGTAAACGACTTTGCCGTCTACTACATGGTGCAGATGCCGTTTGGCGGCACAAAGGGCAGTGGCTATGGTCGTTTCGCAGGAAAAGAAGGGCTGAGGAGTCTGTGCAATCAGAAGAGTATTACGAGGGATCGCTGGGCGTGGGTGGGGATCAAGACGGGGATTCCGCCTCCGATGGATATTCCACTGCAGGGTGAGGGTGCGGGGGTCAAGGCGTGGAATATGGCGCAGGGAATTGTATGGTTGGGCTATGGAAACTTGAGGGGTAAGATTAGAGGGTTGAAGGGGGTTCTGGGACTGTAGAAGGGAGTTGCGTCTTATTGGCAATGCCATAATGTCTGCCTAAGATATTTCAACAAGTATACTTATTATCCAACTCTTGAAGGTAGTAGGGATTTGCTGTCGCGGGGCTAGCGGGGTCGATCCGGCCCTGGGCTAGTTACACTATAACGTCAGGTACAGGGTGATGAGGAGAAAGGGTCGAGTGTGTTATGTCTAGGTTGTATACTGAGAGCTAAGGCCCTTGAATTTCGATATGCAAGAAACTTCGTAAACCGAGCTGGTGATCCGACGGGCGTGTCACGGCTATGGTTGCCCTTAGATGCCAAGCCATTGACCACTTTACGCGTCGACGCGTCTGTCTAGTGCACGCTGCGACAGCTTTTACATTCCAACCAACGCTCTCACATACCACAATCACCCAATGGCACTTTTAGTGGACAAGCATCGGCCGCGTAACCTTGAAGCGCTCAGCTACCATCCTGAGCTTTCAGATCGCCTACGAGCTCTAGTAAGAAATCTCACAGCAACACCTAGCATGCATATGGGATGCACCTAACACATTGCACGCCAGGCACAAAGCGGCGACTTCCCTCATCTCCTCGTATACGGCCCTTCTGGAGCAGGCAAGAAAACGCGCATCGTCGCAACCCTCAAAGAACTCTATGGCCCTGGTGTCGAAAAGATCAAGATCGATGCGCGTGTCTTCCAGACCACAACGAACCGCAAGCTCGAATTCAACATTGTCGCCTCCGTATATCACCTCGAGATTACGCCTTCAGATGTTGGTAACTATGACAGGGTAGTGGTACAGGACTTGCTCAAGGAGGTCGCGCAGACGCAGCAGGTCGACTTGGGCGCAAAGCAACGCTTCAAGATTGTCGTCATCAACGAAGCCGACCATCTGACGAGAGATGCCCAAGCAGCGTTAAGGCGAACCATGGAAAAATACAGCCCCAACTTGCGATTGATTCTGCTGGCAAACTCGACGAGCAACATCATTGCTCCCATCAGAAGTAGAACGTTGCTTGTCAGAGTTGCGGCGCCTACCGAGGCTGAGATCTGCGATGTGCTGAGCAAAGTGGGAAAGAAGGAGGGATGGAAGGATATTGAAAGCTTACACCAGAGGATAGCGAAAGATAGTGGACGAAACCTGCGAAAGGCTCTCTTGATGTTCGAAGCAGTGCATGCACAAAAGTACGCTGTTGTCTTGTCTTTACATATCCAGCTGCAACTGACACACGACTAGTGAGAAGATTACAGATCAGACACATATTCCCCCTCCCGATTGGGAAGCGCTCATCGAGCAGATTGCCCGCCAAATTGTCGAAGAGCGCTCTCCCCAACGGCTCCTTCAGGTTCGCGCTTCCCTCTACGATCTTCTGTCACACTGTATCGACCCGACGACTATCATCAAAACACTCACCTGGAAACTCATACCAAAAACGGATGATGCACTGAAGCCAGAGGTCATCAAATGGGCGGCCTTTTATGAGCATAGGTGTAAGATGGGCGCTAAGCATATATTCCACCTCGAGGCGTTTGTTGCCAAGTACATGAGGCTATACGAAAGGTATGTAAAGATTGGAGATATCAACAATTTGCGTATGAGACTAACACTCATCGCAGCTATTCCATGGGCTTGGACTTCGATTCCGCATAATAGATGGGGCAATATCACCGGGAAGGATTATCAAGATAAGTAGAATAAGAATCAGGCACGGGCAGACTTAGCGTGAGGTGTTCTGGCGTTGTTGAGCGCGTTTCGCGTACCGGCGTCTGGTAGTTACGTCATAAGCTATTATCGAACCTACCCAAATACCTCGAGCTCTCTGAGCTTCAACTACACTACATACCACATATACCTTCTGAATCAACTACCATACTCGTGCCTTCTCATATCAATTCAGCTATACTCCATTCATCATCATGTCAGACAAACTTATGGACACTGAAGCTGGCGGCGAGCAAACCCAATACGAAGGCGTTCACACATATGTCGAACCACACGACAAGAAATACGGCCAATTGAGCAGTATGTCCCCTCCATTTTCCATAATGCAACCCACTTATCTTATCACTTCCCACAGACTCTTCAGAAGGCACATCAGTCCACGCAAAGACTGCGGACCCCGGGGCCCCAAACACGCATGGCATCACGCCTGCAGACAAGATCCGCTACGGCCAAAGCATCCAGGAGGGCAGCATGGGCGGCAAGACCACGACGTCAAGCGGTGAGGCAAAGGCAGACACGGGATTTGGAGGGACTGAGGCGCTAGCTGGTGATGACGAAGGCGCAGCAAAGCAGAGGCGGGAGCAGGGATATGGGGGGAGCAAAGATATGGACCGGACTATTGGTGCATAGAATATGTTCAAGTAAGATTGGGATACATAACGTAGTGGATAAGCGAGTGACGCACCTCTCTTCTCCTACTATATTATAGCTCCACAACACGTTACTTAATTCTAGTTAAATAAAGTAGATACTTAGCCTACTATCTTATCTATCTATACTAGCTAAATTTAAAGTAATTACTTTACTACTGAAGTCTACAACGTAACTAAAGCGATACTCTACTACTAACGCGCTGTAAGGGGCTGCGCTCTGGGTAGCAATCGCGAGGTATATAAGAGGTTATATTCGATAAGAAGCTAACTATCTACTCTACTTACAGAATATTTATTTACTCGTTAGAGTAAGGTTGTGCTAAAGTGTCTAAGCGCGTTATCTAAGCGCTGCTTAGGCGGTAAGAAGGATCTAGGTGCTCTAGGTAACACCTAGATTCTGCGCTCGTTGTCTAAATATAGTTTAGATAGCGCGTAAGCAGCTTAAACTAAGATTCTATTAAGAAGCTATCTAAAGGGCGTTTAGCTCGTTATAAAACGAGATAGTAAAGGCTACCTTCTAAAAGAGATTTAAAGACGTAACGTAGTACTACCCTAAAGAGGGGTATTATAATAGGCTAAATGTCCCTTAGATAGCTCCTTAATAGGATCTTAGTTTAAGCTACGCGCGCGCTATCTAAACTATATTTAGACAACGAGCGCAGAATCTAGGTGTTACCTAGAGCACCTAGATTCTTCTTACCGCCTAAGCAGCGCTTAGATAACGCGCTTAGACACTTTAGTATAGCCTTGCTCTAACGAGTAAATAAATACTATGTAAGTAGAGTAGATAGCTTCTTATTAAATACTGTTAGAGATCTAAGTTATTCAGCTGATCTTTGATAAGATCGATCTATCAATCGATTAGATCGCTATACCCTAGCGATCTATACTATCATACTACTAGTGTATCAAGAGTGTATTAGTAGCGTAAGAGATAAATAAAGGTTATGTGTATATAACGTAATCTATAGCTACTAGCTAGTATAAATACTAGTGATAGAAGTACTAGATAGAAGATAGAGCAGACAACAAGAACAGATCGGATCAATCTAATTCTTCAATCTCTCTCCCCTAGCATGATTTCTTTTCTACCTAGAACCTATCGATTCGCTACCTCTGAGTCTATCGCTAGACAAGTAGACAACTCTACCTCTGAGCTAGCTATAGAACAAGTAACACCCCCCTTATTCCAGCAGTAATTATAACATATATAAGAGATATTATTTAATAAAGAGCTAAGCTTCTAAGCTATATATCTATCAATATATATGTAGTATAAGTTACCTAAATAACTATTAGGCTAATAGAGCCCGTTGTCTAAGCATCGTTTGGTAGTGCGCGAAGGACGAACAGAGATCTTATCGAGGAGCTATCCAAAGGGCGTTCAGCCCGTTACATCAGTCGCTAGGCTCTAGCACGCTGTAGTAAGTGCAGAGAGACTAGCTATAATGCGCGTATATGTAGGAAAGATACTCTAAATACTACTTAATCTACTATATTAACATATAGTAAGATAATTGTATTATAGTAGGACTATACGCCAATAGAGGTGCGTGGGTTTGGTGGGGTGCGTCACTCGCTTATCCACTAGGTTATATGTACTCGTACAATAACGATGTAAATGTGTCTAGTCTAAGATGTATTTCCTTCTCATATATATTCCCAAACGCCAACGCTGTGCGACAAAGATCCCCGGGAATAATCGTACATGTAGCGTAAACAGATGAGGAGGGATATCTGAGCAGAGATGTAAAAAAAACGGGGAACGCTGCAACAGGTCCTCCAAAGAGTTGGGTAGAAAAAAGGGAGAAAAAACCCATGTTAAACTCTCTTCGCGTCATCCCCTCTGGCATCATCCTTTGCCATCTTCCGTGCCATTGCTCTCTCTCTTTCCAGGACACTGGCAAACGTATCCATTCGCTTTGGCATGCCAGCTAGATCCACTCCGGTAGGCATAATACTGTCTCCCCTACTGACACCGTTCCTGCTGCCTCCGCCCCAAGCCCCAAGACCCCATCCACCTCCTGCAGCTACTACTGGTCTCGTCGGCTCCCGAGTAACAAGCGCACCGGGACCATGTCCGTACATGCTAACTCTTTGGACCTTGCGCAGCCGGAGCAAACCGTATACCGCGACGAGAGCGCCAAATACGGAGCACCAAGCGCTGATACCGTAGAACCCGTAGTCCGATTCTTCGATGAAGTTCTTGAGATTCATGCCGTAGAGGGCTGCAACAAAGGTACCGGCTGTGATTGCGAGGGTGAGGATGGAGAATTTGAGGTCGAGAAGCATGAGCGAGTTGCGGTTGGCGTCTAGAATGGCTTTGACACTGTACAGTACTGTCAGTAACACTATAGAGAGACTGAGAAAAAGGAAAAGTTACATACATTTCCTCTGTGTTCCTAATGCTCGATACCAAGTTCTCGGCTGCCTGTACAATCTCATCGGCGACCTTGTGGTACGATTCCAGGAGCATCTCGACTTCGGTGTGGTCGTCGTCTTGCCGCACCTTGCCCTCTGCCTTTTCAGTCAAGTACATGGCGCTTAGATCGTCGTCTGCCTCGAGTAATTCCTCCAGTGCGTTCCTGACCAATCGTGCCTTTTGCTCAAAACTACCGAGCTTCTTGCTGTAAATCAGCAGGTATCGGAGCTTGTCTCGGTCAATATCCTCCTCGAGTTCCCTGAGGACTCTCACAACTGGTTCGCTGACCCCTTCGAACTCTTTCTCCAAGCTTAAGGTTACACTGATCAAGACGGCTTCCAGTGCCCGAAACTCGTATGGAAGGGTGCCGTTGAGGGTCGATTCTTTTTGACGGAGTCGCAGGTCGAGATCGTACATGAAGACCGACTGCGATTTCGAATCTGTAGTACCGTATGCGTCAAATACGAGGACCCGATTATGTTTCAACAATACCCGCAGATTAAGGAGATTTATGAGGATCGCGGATGGTCGGACTAAGATATGTGGGAGGAGCGAGGAGTCGATTTTGCGAAGGTCGCGCGGAAGAAGACCATACTATACCCAGATCGTTAGCTACAATATGTCGATATACCGTCCGCTTTACATACCTTTGCGATCAGTTCGCTCTTCTTAAACTCTCCACTGACCAGCGTGACGTTGCCGTGCTCGTCTAATTCCGTGCAGCGCATCTTCAGCTCGTTCGTCGGCCGCATTATACGTCCCAGACTACTTCCGAACCCCGAAGATCCAGAGGACGAGTCGTCTGGTGGTGGAGGTGGCGGTTGCAACTGTGCCAGCTTTCGCATTTTTGCACTGTTGAAAATGTTCCATCCATTGTTAGCGCGAGTTGTGGAAAATGCCCGGTAGGTGAAGCAATCGACATGCTGCAACGAGGTGTGCGGGGTGTGTCGAAGAACAAGCGAACAGTCTTGAGGTAGAGGGGATACTTTGTGTTCGATTAGGCACCTAGAGGTAACGAATCTTCTGCCGCCAGAAAAGTCTCCTTTCTGCAAGTGACTTGCAACTCTTGCAAACGAGCATTTTCTCGGGCTCCTGCCTATCTGACCGCCGATAGCATAACCGCGATATTGCTGAGTGGTGTGGGCGCATTGCGCCATAGGCGATGGGAAAACATTATTGACCTGAGCTCGCAGGAAGCTCAAAACCGACGGCGATGGGGCGGCAACTCTCTGTATCAGAGTTGTCTTCATAACTTTCCCGTGGAGTCAATATGGATGCGGAATCGATCCATACGGTCATTGATCAAA
The DNA here is from genome assembly GCF_000338995.1 of Bipolaris sorokiniana ND90Pr. Lineage (NCBI taxonomy): Eukaryota > Fungi > Ascomycota > Dothideomycetes > Pleosporales > Pleosporaceae > Bipolaris > Bipolaris sorokiniana. Next base: position 303,742 of record NW_006911895.1, on the reverse strand, counting down.
TCTTTTGCTTGAGCCTTGCCTGCACGTCATAGCGTTTCTGCGCTCCTGGAAAATCATTTGACGCTAGTGACGTCACGTGCGCCATAATATTTGCACGTGTATCACAGGTCGTTGGAACGTTGGAACCCAGCCTTATACATGCCATCCTTGACTTTTGGACAACTCAAATCAACGGAATGTCTCATCAGCTGTACAACGCGCTGATTCGAACACATCACATCACTTCACGCAAGAAAGTCGCCAAACTCAAAGCGGCAGCGTCGAGTTGCAATGTTTACGCTTTGTTGCGTAGTGGCGGATGCCCTGGTATTATGTACTGTCAAGGCGTAGAGACTGGCGTGAGAGACTGGGTTGTGAATGTCCAAAGATTGCGCTATAAAGATTTCCAACTAGTCAAGAAGCCTACTGAGAAAGAACCTGGCGGAAAGGAACCAAAGAGTGGCATCACGTACGGGAAGCTAGAGGAGGTGGACACTGTAAAAGGTTTTGGAGCAAAGATGGAAAGCCTAGGTGTCTGGGAGTGGTGGAGGAAAGGTATGGGCTATGTGGGAAACGACTAATTTCACTTTTGTCATTCAAGGCGTATGTGTGACGTGCTGCTCATCAATGCCTTGTTGTACTTGTTTCTAGCAAAGAAAACGGACACTACTATACGCATCTAAATATCTGACCATCATCGTCCTTGCTCTCCAACAAACCTGTCATTCTTCTCGCCATCTTGTCGGCTTCCGGGACAGACCCTGCTCTATACTCCCCACTATGCCAACCCTCCATCTCCGTAACAAGAGATATGATAGGTGAACCTTTCCATGCCACTACAACTTTCCTCCAGCTCTGTAGCAACGTAGCAACGAGAAAAATAGTTCCCATTGCCACCTCAACAATGGGCAAGATGATCCATCCCCAATTGACATACACATACTGTTCGCATGTGATTACCTCGCCTGCTGATTCTACACTAGTTAGACTTTAAATAAGAGCATATATAATACAGAGGGGTGATATAAAGAAATATAACGTATTCCACCATCGAGAGGGCCACCTCATAGAGAGGGCGACTTTTTCTTAGCATTACGAACTTCACGTACGAAAGACGATGCCTTGTTAAAAGAACGCGATACTTATGTAGTAAGAAGGTTAAATTAATCTTACTAGTTGGGCCTTTCGTACGGGTTAGTTTAAGAGCGTACGACGCACTACAGCAGCCTATACCGTACGATATTAGTTAGTCTCTTTGTAAGGGGCAAATACTCGCGCCGCCGCCTATACTAAAAGGTATGTACATTACCACAGAGACACCTACGGGTCTAACTTAAGTTCTAACTCTAATATATCAATAGTTATAATATCTACGCTCATCTAGTAGATTATAAGCGCGTCTAAACTGCTTACGTAGGCGTACTTGCCTATTCGCTAGATCGCCCTTAGGTCGATAAGGCTCGTAGAGTCTAGGCTAGCTTCTAATCTATAGAACCTATCTATTATCTATCTCTATATATCTTTATATTTTTTTAGGCGGATACTTAAAGAAAGCTATTATAGGGTTAATAAACGTAGTAGTCTTGATTAGTAGTAGATAGAGTAAAGACGAGAATAAGAGCTACGAGAGGAAGTTCAATGTTATATTAAAAAGTATCGAGATTAAGTTTAAATGAATAGGCGGTGGTAATAAGATAAGAGAGATAGAAGACGGATATAGCGAATTTATAGGCGTCAGAGCGTTTTACTACACTACCTATTTTTATTACAACTAACTATAGTTTATTATACTATGTTGGAATAAGGAGGGTGCTACTTTTTCAATGGCTAGCTCAGAGGTAGCGAATCGATAGGTTCTAGGTAGAAAAGAAATCATGCTAGGGGAGAGAGATTGAAGAATTAGATTGATCCGATCTGTTCTTGTTGTCTGCACTAGTTGTAACGATGTTACAACTTCGCCATGTATCGGACCAATCCCAGAGCCGGATCGGAGGTAGTACTCGCCGCCCTCTTCATCAACCACTCGTTGTGAGGTCGGATCCGATTCGGATCCGACTAAGATAAGTATATAAGGAGACACTCCCTGTAGCTAGCTCTGTAGACTTTTGATATCCTTTCGTACAAGGCCTATAGGTGTCTATTCGAATTAAGGCTCGTTTGATGTCCCACGCACTCCCATATGCCTCTGAGTGACACTACCGCCGATACTGATCCGAGTAGTCTTGCCTGCGCCGTTACACTAGTAATCTGCTCTTTGTAATCCGCTCTGTGATCTACTCTAGTTTCTATCTACTAGCTATTCTACTACTATATATATTAGCTGTACTAGATTCTAGATGAATCTATCTAGTAGTAGATTACGTAGCTATAGACGTAATAGATAGATAAATTGTTCAGGGATTGGGTTGACTAAAGAATCTAAGTATAGTGCCAAGCACCCGGATTATGTCAGAGATTAGCTGATTAGTTTAGATCTCTAATATGTTTTAGGTTTTAAAATAGGGTCTTACTAATAATCACCTATGTAAATTCTTTTTAGTATATACTTTAACTATGACGTTAATTTTTACAATACCTAAATTAGGTGTTACACGGGGTATGGGTCTATACTTCTCTATCCTAGTCCGCACTAAGGCAGGTGAGTATTACGTTAGTGTTCCGTGAGGCTTGTCTGGCGATGCAGTGGAGTTGGCGTGCTTAAGGAGGGTTTGACAAGACTAATCTATTTGATAGACTAACTTATGACAATCTTGTTAAGTAAAGATACTAGTAAGAAAGTACAATTTGAGTTGACCACAACGAGAGTAAATAATGAAATCCATCCATCCTTATATCCTCATTGCTTCCTGTCCTGTCCTCCCAACATCCCATCTTGGCGGGAGGTTTGGGAGGACATTGGCTTCCCTTTATGCGGTGGCCTCCCGGAGGCTATGCCTTGGCGTGATGCCAAGTCACGTGATCGACGCCCCGCGTTGATTATTACCTTCTGACGTGGACGTCCTTAGGCCTTCAGCCATCTCGTCATTTATTAAGGAGAGAGTTCTTCTTGTTACTTGTAACATTACCTCCCCTCTTAGGGCTATCGTCTCGATACCCTGGAATATTGTTTTCCCGTGCCGCGTGTTGAGACGCCGGCTGCATATAAGGTCAGAGCCCGCCCACTCGTTGTAGCCGTCTCTGCCTCGTAGCCTTCCTAACCATGCCTAAGGTCCAGTCTTCCCGTCGCGTTCGTCCTAAGAACTCGACTCGACAGCGCCAGGCTCGTGCTGACCGTATTCAATTATAGGGGAACGAAATGACTTTTCGTTGTAAACGTTGTAAAGAGAAGGGCCTTTATTGTTTTATGGACACCGCTACGGGGCGTTATGCCGGTTGTATTTCTGTGAAAGCTGATTGTAGCTTATTCGTGACTGAGAAGGAGTGGGAAAAGGTGGAAGCAGACAAGCGTTAAAAACGGTTGGCTCTTCTGCGGGCTGAGGCCGAAGTTACGCGTCTTCGTCTGGAGGTTGCTGAGACTGAGGCCCTTGAGCGGTCGTACGCCAATCGTGACCATGCTATCTTGAGTCTATAGGATCGTGCGAAAGAGTAGGCTGAGGGGAGCTCAGCCCCTGGCGGTACGGGCCTTCCTATTGTCAAACCACCGCTATCTGAGTTGTTGACTGATCTGGGCTGGTTACAGGCTAATTCCTTCAATTCTTCCTTTGATTACTCCTTCCTTTTTAAGGGGCTTCCCCTCGCTTCTCTAGGTGCTTCTGGTGGTATTTACGTACTAGTGACTTGCAGTTCGTTAGGTTTCCTTTAGGTTCCTAAGTGTTATGGCTTTTGGGCCATTCTTGCTACTTAACTAAGTACTTCTACTAACTACCGATTTTTCGCAGGTTCTTGATTTCCTTGACCTCGTACTCGTTGTCTTTGAGCTCTATGTCCGTTGCTAGCTTAGTATCTAGAGGTGCTGGTTCTAGGAGTTTCTTATGAAAGACAGGGTAGATTCGTATGCCTTATAGGAGTTTTAACTTATAGTTTACTTTTCCTATTTCCTCTAGGATTTCGAATGGTCTTATTTAGAGGTTGTCTAATTTTCTGTATAGTTGTTTAGTTTTTAGGTTTTGTCTTGATAGGAAAACTTTGTCCCCTTTCTTAAAGGTTAGTCCCTTAATCCTTAGTTTATTCGCTGCTTTGGATATTGTGAGGTTTTATTAGGCTATATTCTTGCTTAATTCTTTGTGCAATTCTTGCATGAGCTTCGCCTTGTCGTCTACTCCTACCGCGATACTTTCAATGTCCTTTGGATCTTGGTAAGTGGTTGGCTTATATCTATAGTTCGCGTAGTGCGGCGAATGCTTTGTTATTGCTGATTTTGTACTGTTGTAGACTAATTACGCTGTCGGTAGTAACTCTACCTAGTTATTCTATAATTTGTTAGCGTACATCCGTAGGTACTGTTCTAATGTCTAGTTCGTGCGTTCCGTCTGGCCGTCTGTTTCTGGGTGAAAGCTTATTGAAAGCTTCTTCTTAACACCTAACTTTGCTAGGAATGTGCTCTAGTATTTAGACGTAAATAGTTTATCACGATTGGTAATGAACTCTTTAGGTATCTCATACTCTGACACTAGTGCCTTTGTGACCTCGTACGCGTATTTATCTACTGTAATAGTCTCTTCTATAGGTATAAATTTTACTACCTTAGTTAGTTGGTCTATAATTACTAGGATTGTGTCGCAAAATTGAGCTAATCCTAGTTCTAACGATCTCGGGAGCTTCACTATGAAGTCTATTGTTACGCTTATTTATAGTCTAGATGGTGGCTGTAGAGGTTATAATAGGCCGTAGAGCTTATGTCTCTTAGGCTTGTTCTAGTAACATGCCAAATAGTTACCTAGTATTTCCTACACCTTCGCTCGCAAGCGTAGTATTGCAAACACCTTAGCTAGTCGTCTAACTATTTCGTCCACACCTACGTGTCCATATTCTGGGGACTCGTATAGAGTCTTAATGAGTTCGGTTCTTATATATGAAGGTATGTACGTGCTTGTACATTCTCTTAGAGCTTTAAGCTCTTTCCTATTATTTGTTACTTCTGGCGGGTAGAGGTCCGTTTCTAACGCCTATAGCGTTGTCTTTTCCTGCTATTATTTCTATAGTGTTTCTACCTGCTCGGCCACCTTAGCTACCTTAGCTAGTTCCGGCTGGTTGTACTTTAGACTACCATCGGGCATCGTCTTAAGTAAGGCGTTATGTGGTTCTTTATAACCCTCTTCGCGCAAATTAGACCTTCTACTTAAAGCGTCTGCTGCTCCGTTAAGCGTCCCTGCGCGGTGCGTGATCTTGAAGTTGAACTAGGCTAGCATCTCTGCCCATCGTACTTGTCGTTAGTTAAGTTTTTTTATTGTTATAAAACTTGTTAAGTTCTGGTAATTAGTAAAAACCTTAATCTATTTAGAGAGTCCTAGTAGGTACACTTCCTATTGTTTAAAGGCATCAACTACTCTAAGTAGTTCCTTATCATAAACATCATAGTTAAGTTCTACTCTAGAGAACTTCCGTGAATGGTAGAATACTAGTCTCTATTTCCTATCTGGGCACTACTGTGATAATACAGCTCTAAGTGCATAGTTAGACGCGTCGGTCTTAACTCTAGTAGGTTGTTAAGGGCTGTATATCTCGAGTACTAGCGCCTCTAGGAATATCTGCTTAATTTAATTAAAAGCCTCTTAATGTTCCTATTCCTATTTAAAACCTATTTCCTTTTTTGTTACTTCCGTAAGAGGTGCTGTGATCTTTAAGTAATCTCTAATAAACTTTTAATAGTAATTCGTAAATCCTAAGAAGAATTAAATATCCTTAACTGTTTTAGGTATTGGCTATTCCTATATAGTCTGTATCTTCTTTGAGTTCATTTTTACTCCTTTAGTTAATATAATAAATCTGAGAAATTCTATTTTCTATATATAGAATTTATATTTTCCTAGTTGAAGGTATAGCTTATATTTCTTAAGCTTTTGTAAAACCTTCTTAATATACTTAATATATTCTTCGCGTGTGCCGCTAGAGTATACTAGTATATCGTCTAGATACGCGGTAATAAAGATTCTAAGGTATTTGTAGAGAGCGTTATTAATAACTAATTAAAAGGTTACTAGCGTATTTATTAATCTGAACGGCATAACTGTGTACTTAAAGAGTCTATACTTCGTTTTGAACGCTGTTATTCATTCGTGACCTTCTTTAATCCTAATTTAGTAAAATCCTTCCTAAATATCGAACTTCGTAAACTACTTAGCTCTCTAGAGTTAATTCATAAGCTCTATAATAAGTGGTAAGGGATATTAGTTCTTCTAAGTTACGCTATTCAACCTTCTGAAGTCGACATATAGTCGCTACTTCCGTTAGGTTTCTTTACGAATAAGATAAGTGAGACTATTAGGCCTGATTCTAGTCGGATAAATCCCTTTTTTAAGTTCTTTTGGATGTAATCCTGCAGCTTAGCATTATGCTCGGGCGCTATAGGGTATATTAGTCCTAGGCTCAACTTAGCTCCTTTATTAAGAATGATCTCGTGATCTTAATCCTGATGGTCTGCTAGGTCTGTTGCCTTATTTTTCTTAAATAGTTCTCTAAACTCGTTCGTTTAGTATTCTATTAGAATCGCCAACTATAGTACCAATCCTTTCTTCGTGGTCGCGATCTGCTGTATCTAAATAACTTCTACATTCTGAGGGTCCTTCGCATAGATTCTCGCGATCTTATACGGTGAGATTATGCCGAATCTCCCATTCTAGGTTGCGCGCTGATTCGTTGGGCGTGTCTCGTGTCGTACTCTAGCAACCTTATGCATAGGCTCTTAGCTAAGTAATATCTTCTTTTGCTAGTTAATAGCAGGGTTGTGCTTTAATAACTAATCGTAGCTAATTATTATCTCGGTCTCTCTAAGATCCATAATACTAATCTTTTCTTAGCTTTCTTAACTAGCCAGGCGTAACGTTACTGCCTTGGTCTTAAGTCGGATCTAACCGTTCCCGTATGTCGTGGGACTGTCGTCGGCTAATACCACTCGTATTAGTACCTTCTTGTTCTAATAGGGTATGTTGTTTCCTTCTACTACTTGTGGAGATATAACGGTTCGTGCGGCCCCACTATCTATAAGCGCTAGCACTTTATGTCCATCTATAAGTACTATGGCTTTCAATTACAATTCTTTTGCTCCCACTTCCTATACTTATCTAAGAGTCGTTTTAGGACTACCTTTGCCAGCGTGACCCTGTCTCTAGTAGTATTCTAGTTTTTTAACTACCTGCTTCTCTTCTTCTTTGGGAAGTAGCCTTCGCCTACCTTAGCGGAATAGTGTATCGTATACTGATTGTTATAGCAGAAGCTCTAATAGATATTTTTATAAGGTATCTTCTATTACGTAGTCCTCTTCCTTAGTTCTAGCCTCCTACTTTTATAAATTAGGCAATTCTTTACCTCGCAAATATTCGCTGGTAGGATACTATAGTAGTGATTACCTACCTGTCGAGTATTCTCGAACTGTTGTTGGTGCATAGCACAACCTTTTCTATAATGCGTCCATAGGAGTTTACTGTACTCTACTGGCGTTTCCCGTACTTAAGCTCTATGCATTCTGTAGTTCTTCGCTATGCATTCTTCTGTGGAAATCGTGCTATGGTAGTAGTCGTCTACTCTTCTAGCTTTCTGTTGCTGTTCCTTGTGGAATTGGTAATCGATCGTGTACTTAATCTAATATAACTCTTCGTGAGCTTCCTTTTCTCTAGGCTGGTGTATGTGGTAATGCTGTACGCGACACTCGTTATGCCATAAATTAGTATGGTAGCAATCGTTCTCGTTGTCTCTGGTTTCTTCTCGCTTCCTTAAGTGATAATTATACTGTCTTGGGTAGTCGACCCAACATAGGCGCTCGTGTTACTCTATCCGTTCCTTGAACGTCTGAGGTGTCTCCTCGTTATTAGGTTCCTTGAACCTGGGTTGTTTCTGGGCAGCCCTGTAGGTAATCTTATCTGCTTGGGGTCCTGAGATTGTAACTCGTCTATTAATGTTATAATTATTAGCTTGATGTGCATTAGTTTCGTAAATCTAGCACTGTTAGTTTCTTAGGCGGCGTAGTACTTCGGCCCCTTTAATCTGCTAATCCGTTGGTAGTAGTGCGTTCTACTTGAAGTCTTGGAGTCCTATTGCCTCTTGTACTAGCTTAAAGGCCTTATTAGTGGCTTGTCTTACTTCTTCGTACAGGTCTAGGTCGCTGAGGGTTTTATCTAGCTCCTTAGTTGGGTATAGTGTTGGTATCCAAATTATCTTAATCTTGACCGCTTCTTGTTTAACTTCGTTATCTAGGCAGTCTCTGCGGAAGTGTCCTGTCTTCCCGCATCAGAGACATGCTTTGTTGTTGTAACGCTTCTTACGTTCTTCTAGGGAGAGTCCGTCGTTATACTGTTCTTGGGGTTTCCTATTCTTGTTCTTAGACTTGTCTTGTACCTTACTGGTTATGATGATGTCGCTATTCTTGTCGAACCAGCTACGCTGTTTCCTTATGTTGGCTATTACTGGCTGGGATTATTTTCTTTGTTAGTTTCTTTCCTATAGTCTGTTATCGATGCGTGTCGCTAACTTAATCAGCGTATAAAGCGTGTTTGGTTTGTCGTGATGTACAAGTCCGTCTTTAATATTTTCCTTCAGACCTGCTTTGAACACCGTTCGAAGTGCTGCGTCGTCCTAGTTAATTCGTGCCTGTAGCTGCTTGAACTCGGCTGTGTACGCTGATACTGAACTGGTCTGCTTCAGGCGAGTTATCGCTTTCTCTACCTGGTTCTGAGCATCCACTTCCCTAAAGATATGTCCTATCTCTTTCTTGAACTTGGCCCAACTAGTGAACAAGGCGCGCGTCTCGTCCTTCGTTCCTCTTTTTTTAATGTCTAATAGGTAGTCCTCTACGTATGGCTGCATCCAGCTTGACGCTTATCCCTTTATATAGGTGCTGGCCATAAGAATCTTTTCCTAGTCGTTAGGTACTTCGTTAAATTCACAATATAAGTCGATGTTAGTAAGGAATGTCTACAACTCGGTGCGACTTCTATCGTACTTTTCTAGGGTTGCCATTTTCGGCTTCTTAAGTAGTTTCTCGTTCGGGGTGGCCATTAGTTAACCTATAAGTTGGTTAATCGTATTCTGTAACTCAGCCATCTACCTTGCTTAGGCTTAGCTCTCGCGTCTAAGATTGACGAGTTCGTACTTAGGGCTCCCTGCCGCTGGCTCGTTATTTCCCCCTTAGGTACTACCAGTCATATTAATATCTCTCTTAGGCACCGGGCCTGGGATGTTAACGTATTCGCTTGAATTTCCTGACATGGTTCAATCTTAATTGGACGCTGCTGGTTAATCCTCCTTCCACTGGATCCGTGGGTGGTCAAAGTGTTACACGGGGTATAGGTCTATACTTCTCTATCCTGGTCCGCACTAAGGCAGGTGAGTATTACGTTAGTGTTCCGTGAGGCTTGTCTGGCGATACAGTGGAGTTGGCGTGCTTAAGGAGGGTTTGACAAGACTAATCTATTTGATAGACTAACTTGTGACAATCTTGTTAAGTAAAGATACTAGTAAGAAAGTACAATTTGAGTTGACCACAACGAGAGGAAATAATGAAATCCATCCATCCTTATATCCTCATTGCTTCCTGTCCTGTCCTCCCGACATCCCATCTTGGCGGGAGGTTTGGGAGGACATTGGCTTCCCTTTATGCGGTGGCCTCCCGGAGGCCATGCCTTGGCGGGATGCCAAGTCACGTGATCGACGCCCCGCGTTGATCATTACCTTCTGACGTGGACGTCCTTAGGCCTTCAGCCATCTCGTCATTTGTCAAGGAGAGAGTCCTTCTTGTTACTTGTAACATTAGGTAGGTTAGGGTGTAGCCTGCTATTCTTATCTAAGATAATTAATCTGATACGCTATACAGCAAACAGAGATAAAAAACTTAAGTTATATAATATTAAGGAAGACGTATAACAAAGGTAGTTAAGAAAAGGCTGTACTAAGTTAATAGCACTATAGAACCTATAGAAGAGT